>NC_044001.1:23109438-23416938 GCF_902150065.1 Myripristis murdjan | reverse complement strand
GTGAAATTCTCAAAACCAAGATACCATGGCTGCCTGCACCATTACATCAGATAGGAAATATCTGGGTATCCTGTGTATCATTTTATACACATTTCCCAGTAATTCAGCAGGCTATTTTTGTTCTGGCTTTGATTACATCTTTTTGGGAGCCCTGGGATCTCCATTAGAGGTTAAGATACAGTTGTGTGGATTTTAACAAAGCTCAGTCATGCCACAATTTCCAACCCAGCAATGGGAGAGGCACGGCTGAAGAGGCCAGCTGGTTCAAACTGTCATTCATTTGTGATTGCAGGTAGTAGCATAGCTGTAAACCGAAGCAGCTGATTACATGTAAGAAGCTGGATGTGCATCATTGTGAATGTCATGTGTCATTTCATCAGGAGTGTCTCTGTACCAGTAGCAAGGCAGAGACGTCAGGAAAGGAACTTCATGGAGCCACAAGGTTGAAGGTGAGGTCACCCACTGAAAGTTCATAATCAGTTGTGTTAGGGACATTTTTGTGTAAAGCTGCATTAATTGGTTTTTGACTCTAGAGGGTGTGTCATCATCAGAACAATCATATCATATCCCACTGACTGGTTTAACAGCGATTTCAAAATGTACCTAGATATTATTTCTCTGTAGCCAAATGAAGCCGGTTGAGCTTTTGTCTGCATTTTCCAAATCAATATTAGATGTTTTTTTCTGTACACTATTCTTTGATTATACCCTCAATGGATCTAATCTAACCAGCCATTGTTAGCTAGCTTTGAGCTAGTTTTGAGTTCAGGCAAAATTGTACATGTTCCTGGTCCTGCCTTAGTGTTGTGCAACTGCTCCCTGAAATAACCTCAGGTGTATGATGCCCCTGGAAAGAAAGAATGGTGAAAATTAAAAAGAGAAATGATATTGAAATTAATTATTGCTTTATGCAGATGTGTTCCTTCCCTTTGAGATCACAGCTTTCTATCACATAGTATATCCCGTACACAGCTTTATTCACTTTTGCAACATTCTGAGTTTCCATCTTGAGAATAACGCATACAACTACGAAAAGTCTGCACTCTTGTTCTCTAGAGGTGGTCGAGGCCGTGGACTGAAAGACAAAGTTAAAAAGGAAAGAAGAACAAAATCAATGAAACTGGATTGATTTCTTGAGCAAGTACAAATTTATATTTATATATATATCTTTTTCAGTGTCAAAACTCCAATCTCTGTTGTGCATTTTATTGCTCAGTTGACCCTCACCTTTTCTGTTATGCTTTTCTTTCACTTCCTGTATTCCTGGAAAAATGTGGCAAGGCAGAATAAGCTTTGTCCTTGGTTTCAGGGCAGAAAAGCATCTCTTCATCTCTGCCTCCTCATGCCCCCTTTCCCACTTTTTAGGTTTGATTTTGCCATAAGCTGACCTTCGGAGAACAGTGTGGATTGATTTAGTGCCTGGAACATCTTTAGAACAATCTCTCTTTCCATTTTCAGTCAGACCATCACTCCCCATGTCTGTTTGCATGCATGTTGTGTATTGCGGCTCACACTGAAACGAGGTGTCAGTTTCATGGTCCACTGGCATGTATGATGTATTATATGATCCCCTTTGAACCACCTCTTGAGTTTCATTTCCTCTAATCCCCACCCATTTCGTTCTTATACCTGCACATTCACATCCGCACACGCCCCCCCATTCATCCACACATGCTCTCTCATCCTGCTTTTCCTGTCTTTCATTCTTCCATTTGAACAAGCTTGTATGCACAACTATGTCTCGTCCTTCTCTGTTACCTTGTGTGTTTTCTCTCTCTCTCTCTCTCTCTCTCTCTCTCTCTCTCTCTCTGTCTATCTCTCTCTCTCTATCTTTATCCTGTCTTCCTTACTTGGCTGCTCTCAGCATGTCCCTCACGTTTCCAAGCTGCTGTCTCAGAAGTTCAATCAATAGAGCGGCCAGGTCTCTCCGACCGGTACGGCTTTGTGGACAGAATTCAGACCTACCTTGTACTCTGCCCCCCAAAATACTGCAGCCCTGGCACTACACGGATCAGAGAGCAGCCCCATCAAAAAAAAAAAAAAAAAAAAGAGAGAGAAAGAAAAAGAAAAAAAAAAGCAAGTACAAACATATTCCTCTGAGTGCAGGTCCTTTTGGTGGCTTCTAGATGCCTGACCTGCAATAGAATGGGGTGAAACCTTTCAGTGAAGGCTGAGCTGTTTGTCCCTTATTGATAATATGAAACAAAGGAACATAGACACACACATTGATACACGCACACACACACATATGTATACATGCACTCAGCAGGTGGAAGAAATACGATTGAGCCTTGCAGTATAAAGCAAGGTGCCTTTAAATCCATTACCCATCCAGATGAATTGTCTTCCCTTAATGGTGCTCCTCTGTAACAGGCTATAATAGGGCACAGGTAAATGGTCCATTAGTGCAGCAGATCGCTAAAAACTACTGTTCAGCTTTGTCTTTATTGGACCAGTTTATATAATGGACAGTGAACTGTAACCCAGCACCAATTCACCTGATTTAACTGATCCTAACCATATTCACCGCATCCTAAGTAAATGCAGCAGCCTAGCAACACTGTGAAATACTTTCAGGGGCAGTAAAAAGGAGAGCTAGGGTCTTATCTATGATAAGAGCTTGCAAAAATTGAACTATTTATCTGGTGCCACTGGTGCTGGAAAGCGGAGAAATAGTCAAGTTCCTGAAATTACTGCGAACTGTTGTTGTTATCCGTGACGTGGAAATTGATACTGAATTTTATGCTGAATGGTTTTGGCAATGAGCCTGGAACTGGGAGAGAAAGCGGTCATGTTGAAACTAGTGCTGGAGTATGCAGGGCTTCCTGGAGTCCTGAAGGCAACTCAGAGCGGTGTAGCTGTCCGTGGTGCTGAAACAGTGGCTGGGCTCACTAACGAACTGTCCAGGGTCCTGAAAGTTTGGACTATACGTCCAGTCTCAGCTCTGCTACCAGACATACTCCAAGAGTTTTCTGTTATATCTATTTGTGCATTTGTTCCCCAGCTCCTTTGTGTAGGATTTACATGTTCTCCTTGTATTTGCATGGACTGAATTAAAGCCTCTAAACTGGCGAGCTGTTTATTGTGTTTAGTGGGTAGATTCTAGTTTCCATGATCCTAAATGGGATAAGTGTGTAAATTGAATGGATGAATGAATGCCAATTAAAATGCTAGTATAATCTAAACTATCTATGTAATATACATAAGTTATATAAAATGTTGCCTGTTAGCCTGATGATTTTGCAGTTTGTGTGCAGTTTGTGTAGCCATAGTTTGAGGAGAGGATTTTCTTTGTGTATACATTTACACCGTAACATCCACACACTGCACACTAAAATTCTCTTGATGGAGATTCACATACAAAAAAAAAACAAAACGATTTATTAATTCATGACCACGCTCAAAAAAGTGTATCAGAGAGGTAATTTTTGCTAAAAGTGGATAAATACTCTTTTTTCATGAATGTCTTCCTACAGAGGGATCTAAGATCAAAACTGTCAGAGCAAACACCTCATGCATGCAGCCTATTCTATCCCAAATATGCTCTCCATAGCCTCATTGTGCCGTGGCTGTTTACATCCACTTTGCAATGCTGGCACGTCATCTACTAATGGATTATTAATCACATTTCACTTCTTCCCAGGCAACATTTTAGACAAAACTCCCACTCTGCTCTTAGGGTCACTCAAGGCACACTATGAAAATGCTGCCTTTAATTTTAGTCAGCAGATGTGACATCCAGGAGGTACAAATCATGGTTAGTGAGAATATGTATAAAGGCATTCAGTGCAGCGGCTCATGTGCTTTGACATAATATATATTCCTGTACTGCACTGTAACCCTGCTTGATGACATTTGGAGCATCAAAATGTGCTCATGTCAGATGATTTTACATCCTTTTATCTATGGTCTAAGTATAGAAACAATAACAACATACATTAAAAATTCATGAATCCCCACATATAAATGTATATATCATATTTCCATCATAAACACCAGAATCCTCATGCCTGATGACTTGGGTGTGTACGTGTGTGCGTGTGTATGAGTGTATGAGTATCATAAGAGATTATTATGCATGTGCACGCGGTCATGTGTGTCTGTGTGGTGACTGAAATGTAGGCCACATGCTGCAGATACCCTCAGGGACCGTAGGAGTGTCTCCTTAACTACTGGGGTGGGCAAAGTCAGCACACTGTTAGCAGATGGTGATTGGCTGTCTCCATTCCTCCCACCGTCCCAATCCACTGCTGACCCGAGGCATTGTTTTAATCACTCTTTATATGGCACTGTGGCACAGCAAGCCATCCTGCATCCAGCACACTCCGTCCTCCCTGCCTCTGTCACTTCTCCACTGCTATCCATCTCTCTCTTCCCCCTGCCCCCCTCCCCACCATCCCCACCTTTCTTCATCTCGCTCGCTCACTCGCACACTCAAAGGCACACTTGTAAGCACATAAGACCGCACGTACGCACGGGCACACACACACATGCGTGTGCCTCTCCAAAGTGTGGCATCCCTGCAGGCAGCTATAGTAAATACCAGCCTGAAATACGCTGCTGAGCTCCCCGCTGGACACAATGAATAATTGAGAGAAGGGCAAGTGAGAACGCCTGCCCACTTAAACAGCTGGGGCCAAGCGTGTGTGTATGTGTGTTTGTATGCGTGTAGGTGGATGGGTTGTTAGATGGGCGCATATGGGTGTGGAAGTGTGGGTGTTCATGTATTTGTGTACTCATGAGGAATATTCCAGCAACACTTGCAAAACTTAGAACACACTTTATTGTTAAAACCAATGCTTTTCGGCAGATAGCTTTCTTCAGGGAACAGATTTTTATACTCTGGAGGACCAAAAGCGCATCCATTTTCTGCTTCAACGAGCGAACATTGGCCATCATTTTTGTTCGTATGGAATGTTCATTTTTCCAAATTTTGAGTCGCACATCTCAGGGCCCCTCATCAACCCCACTTCCCCCTCCTGAAGTGTTTGAAAGTGGATTATGCCACATGGAAACACTTCAGAAGGGGGAAGTGTTTGAAAGTGGCACAATCCATGAGTTTTCAACCTTTTTCATGTTCCGGAACCCCAAGTTCACTCTCATTAAGCCGAGGACCCCCCATTTAACGTGATTTGGAAGCTCCTCAAGGACCCTTGGGTTCCCCAGACCACATGTTAGAAGCCACTGTAAAAATCTGTTCTCAGAATATTTGGAGACAGGCTACTGGTGGTGTATATGGATGAGAAATTTTGAACAATTTTTGCATAGTTCTGCTGCTCTAACAAGCAGCCTAGATAAAGTTGATAACTAGCGATAGTGCTTTGTATTATGAAAGCAAAACATTCACCCATTTCAAATGCATCCACTTCCACACCCAGATAGTCAATATTTTTGAGTGTAGTCTTGTCAAGCATCAAAAGTGTGGTGTGTGGACATTCAATATAAGTGGAAGCAAAGTCTGCAATAGCAGTGCTTATGTCTATTGAACTGCTTACCTGTGGTATTTTCATCATCCCTGACACTTTACCAAAGGTTCAGGAAACTACTTCTGTGCTGTTGTCGCAGCAGTGCAAGTGTGTTTTTGATAGAACAATGTTACTATTTTTCATCCTCTGCTGGCAGTTTCTTGGTTACAACTGAATTTGCTGTTTTACAAATGTGACTCAGGGCTCGTGACAAATGAGGCCACACTACTAAAAGGTGAAAATATATTAAATAAACTAAGCCTAACGACTCATAATGAAATATGGGAATGTTAGACATCGGTGGTGTGAAGTGTGTGTGGATGAGTGAAGTGTGGGTTACAGAAGTTAGGGAAAATCAAATAAAAGCAAACTAAGGTGCGGGCCATGTGGAAGGAGTTGTGGCTGCTCGGCAAGAGGGAAGGAGAGTCTTAGGAAAGCAGCCCTGTTATATCATTAGGCCGCTCCCTCTTAGCTGTAGCCAGCCAACACAGACGGGCCTCTGAACACTGGCACCAGGTCTCCTAGTAGATGGACAACTGGAGAGCGGTAGAGGGAGGGTCGTCACAGCTGCTGTTTGTTGTGTTTTGAATCTCAAGCTGTTGTCTTTTTTTATGCAGGAACTTGGATAAAACATAGTGTTTCAGACGAATACACAATAAGACAAGCAGTTGGAGTATTATTTCATAGCTATTTCTATTAAGATACATATACTGGAGAACCAATCTGGGCTAATTCCATTTCCTCAGTGCCCAAACCTCCAACTGCACCGAGTCCTGATATTGCGAATGTGTACCTTGTAATTCCCCAAACACATTGCATAATCCGTTGACCAAACTGCTCTTGCCTTGACAGTTTTCTCCTAACTCTCTAAGCCAGTATTTTCCACCATTTTGAATTGTGAGTACATTTGCTGCATTGTTAAAAAACAACGTGCAATAAATATTTGTTTAAATAATACTGCAAGCTCATTTTTCACGGTAGGCTGTAAACAGATCTGTGGGTGGGTTCAAACCCAAGTAACAAGAGCAAGTAGCAAGGAGGTACATTTTGAATAGCAGTACGTCCTTGCAAGACAATAAAAATAAAGGTCAAGCTGCTTTGTGAATGAAGTCCATCTTGTGCAAAGCAGTCCAAAAATCCAAGGTACTTTGACTTTAAAAAAGTAAAAATCTGTTATTCATCGGGGGTTAACAACCAATGTGTGAAATGATGCAGCTGAAATGTGTTGGTTTTCACATTTTGGACTTCATTCACAATGCAGTGTGACAGTCTTTTTTTTTTTTTTTTTTTTTTTTCTTGTATTATCTGCCCACATCCTGCAACAGCACCTGATTGTTTTCACATTTTCTTTTACTCCCATTACTTTTTCTCTATTTTGGACCCAGTGCAGCACTCCCAATCTGTTATTCATCTTGTCATTGTCAAATTAATTGTGATACTTTGCTATAATTGCCTTAAACAAATTAGGCCATGTTGGAGACAACTGGTAGCCTCGTTAGTGCTAATGTCTATCAAAATTAAGACCTCATTTCCCATAACCCCCATGTTTCCTGGTGCGTAGGATGTTGCTGCTTTTATTGATTCTCTGTTGGCCTTTAACTGTCTCCGCCATCTGCTATTGCCAGAAATTTTGAAATCCATAGCTATAGGTTTGTTTGAACAGCGCCCTCTCCCTTTTTACACCATAAAGCAATTTCCCATCAAATCCTATCAAGTGCCACACAATGAAAAATGCAGCATAGAGGCAGCTAGGGACTGCCAATCTTCTCGCAGTGATTTTTTTAAAACTAATTATATTAATGTCTCAAAATTAATGTAGTAATGACTTATTGATGTCAGAATGCTACTGCTTTCACGCTTAAACAAAACCTAAATCTACAAATAGATGATTCTCCCCTGTGAGGACAAGTTGTTGCAATAATAGAGGGCAAAAAAGGCATTAACTGTGCATATCAATTCAAAGATGTACAAATTTGCACTCACTTATATCAGCATCAGCACATCTTAGCTGCAGTCGCCATGCTTGTCATCATTTCCATCATCATCATGTCCCTATAACCATTATCATTGCCTAATCCACCATGTAAATCTATAATGGGTCCATTGCCCAGCCATGAATGTGTGGGTGTGAATGATAGCTGGATTATGCAGACAATACACTGGCTGCTGGATCTAGGTTTTGCTTTCACTGAATGAGGACTGTGATGAGAGCTTTGCATCATATTTCTCCCACTCTCTCTTTCTGTCCGCTCACTTGCTTAGTCCTCCTCTTTTCTCATTTTCCCTCGACGTTTGATCATGATCAAATCTGGGAACTTGGCCTGTATACCACATTCAGCATGATCACAGCAATGCAAATGACACTGTAAAGTAATACAGCGTGGTCACAACTGAGTTCTTTTTTTATTATTACAGTGACAATCAATTTGTGAAGCTTTCTTACAATTCCTATATTATGCCAAGAGTTAAAGGTGTCAATCCTGCGAGCAAGGATTTTAGCTTCCTATTAGCGTGACTCTCTTAAGCCCTCAAGTCTATTATGCCTACCAGCTGCTAATTAGCATTTATACCAGAGGAACTTAACAGACTGGTTTACATGAAAAACTTTGAAAATTTTGTGTGTGGGACTATAAAGCTGAAATAAAACTCAACTCAAATGAGCAACCAAGGCATGGTCACTCAGGGGATAGAAATGTTCACACCCCAGTTAGTTAATACTTCAGCATAACTTACAGAATAGAACAACTACAGAGCTACATGAAAAGCTTTTTTAAAAAAATCATAAGTTGACATTTTATTTGAAGATTTAAATGATGTGAAACTGTGAAAGGCAATAGCAAACATACCCTGTTCGCTGCAGTGAGACATGCCATTATAGTTTAGTGTTTCTATAAAGCTTTTTTTAAAGGTTAAATAAAGGATAGTGTCTGTGTCTTGGAAGGAAATGAATACTGATGAGGATTCCTCTTCTGTGTCTGCTACCGCACCCATTAATAATGATAATAATAGTTTTAATAATGTCTTTCGCTTTGCCTTCCCTTGCTTCCCTCACTGTCTCTTTTCTGCATAGCATCAAACTCATTTTTATTTTTTATGTGGTTAAATAATGGTTAAATAACATGAAAAATGGTTAAGTTACATAAAATAAAAGCTGCTCAAGGCAAGATAGGCTCCAGGCTATGGGTGGATATATGTAAGATTTAAAATATGCACATAAATATGAATGCTTTGGTGAATTTCAACATACACTACTGACTAGAATGCAGAGCAGCAACACCTTGCTGACACCTTGTGAGTTAAAGAGCTACTCAACATGTTCCATGCTGTAGCCTCTCTTAGCATATTTACATATTATTGACTGTGTTAGGGGACTGATTTTCAAACTGTTTCATGTTGACAAAGTTGACTTTCATTAAGTCGTGCACCCCCCCCAAGTGAAGGGCTGTTATTGTATGGACCCTGATGTGTAACAGTGATTTGGTTTGACAAATAGATTCAAAGTGATGGGACTAAAAGATAATGTTAAGATGATTGCTCAGTGACATTATTGTGAATTTAAAAATGTACAAATTTCCAAGGCTTGGTTTAAATGTGAACTAACAAAATTGATTTATTTATCTGTCTGTCTATTTATTTATCTACTTATCTATCTATTTATTCATTTAGTCACTTGAGTCCTCACTTAAATCAACTCTTGGTGAATTTGCATTGTGCACCATTCTATTGTTCCTAATTTCCTGGGGACCCCCTGGAAGTCAGCACCGCATTAGTTTATACTGTGTGTAATATTCTTTTTTTTTTTTTTTGGTAAATATTCTTTCTGATGTATTGAGCTGATACGGTTCTGTGATTATAATGTCAATAAGCATCATGCCGCGCAGCAGTCATGATGTACAGCTCACCAGATCAACATCTCCTACACAATCACATCCCACGCAGAGGTCTGCTAACATGATGTTGGAGTAAGACAGCCCATGGCGTTAGAAGCCAGGAACACTTCCTCGGTCACTAAGGGCAATCACCTTCAAAGAGCGATTTCAAAGAGGGCACGTTTGATTCATGTCACCCAGCCTTTGTGCCTTTGCTGCACTTGGATAACATTATTCTCCCTGTCTTAGATGTGAAAGCTGTGTGTTTCATCCTCAGGTAAAGCCCTCTAGGACTTCCCTATATTTGACAACGTGTCAGTGGAAGGTTCAGTGCTATTACCAAAAAAAAAAAAAAAAGTTTTCTGTGTATGTGCGCTGGTTTGTGTGTGTAATGTAATAATGTGCTCCTTTTGCGGCCACTCATAATCCCTAAGAAGTTGCTTGTCTGGTTGTCTGGCTGTACCACTGGGCCTAATACTTCTCCATTTCACTGTCTAAGAATGTGCAGCCACATTTAGGAAGAAATATAGCAGCGGAAAACTTGCAGTGTCTCTGCCAGCGTGAGATTTATTGTCTGTGGTCAGAGCTGTCTGGTACGGCAGCAGTTATTGGTATTGGAGACTGAGAGAGCCCCACCCCATCCGCACCCGCTCCCAGTAACCTGAGTTGTAGAGAGGTCTTGGAGAACACAGAGTGGCTGCAGATAAGGGAACACTGACAAATGACACGGAGCTTGTTTTACTGAGTTAAAACAGAGAAGAGGCACAAACAAAATCTCTGCTGACGACAGTAGCAACGAAAACAGCTTTACTCGGTAGATGCTGGGAAGAGGAGGAAAGAAGGAAAGAAAGGAAGAAAGACAGAACAAAAGACAAAAGGAAAGCACTGCAGGGTGTCTGGGTAGAGAGGATAGGGTGGGGGTGACAAATGAGATCATTTCAAAATGGCCAACGATTTTGTGTAAGTGTGTCACTGTAAGTGTGTGTGCGCTGCATGCCCACAAGCCTGTATGTATGCTTGTGTGCTTGTGTGTGCAGCACATTGGGTGTGTGTGACAAGTATGAGGAGGGAGAACCAGAGAGAGGGAGTGAACCATTTACAACAAGTCACCTCCAGATGACAGTAACGGAAATGGTGCAGTGTTTTTATTTTTTTATTATCTTTTCAACCATCTCTGCTTTATTAGGCAGTCACATTGGAGAGACAGGGCAGAGAGAGGGACGACATGCAGCAAAAGGTCTGTGCTAGGTTCAAACCCAGGCCACTGCAGCTTAGCCTTAACATTACGTGGTACAGACTCCACACGGTGAACCACCCAGGAAGTAGTACAGTGTTTAACCAGCAGTTACAATATCTTGGGAACAGGTTGCACTGAGGGCAATGCTGTGTGACACCACACAGCATTGCCCTCAGTGCTTCTTCTTCTTCTTCTTCTTCTTCTTCTTCTTCTTCTTCTAATTGTTACTACTACTACTACTACTACTACCTTAGTCACTTTGCCTTTGGGTCAACATGCTCTGTGTCTGTATAAGACCTCTTAAACTGTAGGTAAAAACAAATTCAGCCAAATCAAGCATGATTACATTGCACAAGAGCCATACTCTCATGTTTGCAGTTTTGCAAATAAATGGAGTCTGATCTATTCCCTCAGGGCCACCTTAAGGAAAACGCTTGGATGAAGCTAATGAAGGAAACACTCTAATGAGGCCTAATTGTCCTCCAAAACATTTTTTCCTCACAGTATTTTGTCAAAATCATCCATTGAAGGTAGCTATCCATTAGGAGCCGTTTTTACTTTAGAAACACAACTTGTGAGAGGAGATTAATGTGCAAAACAAAACATCCTGCCCCAACCCAAAACAGCATTACAGTCTGTCAGGAGATTTTCTCTGTAACCACAACCTCCCTATTCAGATTACTGTATATCCCCTAGCCTCATGAGGTTTTGTAGGATCTACTTTTGATTGACTTTTACATTATGCTAAGTAATTATTATCTTGCGTAAAGCCTTTGCGACATGACAACATTCTGCCACGTTGTAAAGCCTTTACAGAAGATAACACCTGTCGTCCTGCCCTACCATGCCTGACAGTAATGTCAGCTTTGCTGCATTTGCTTCAGAGAGCTGAGGCATTAGATTAGATGTAAATGTTTATATAGCTTGTAACAATGAGGCATATGGGGGAGCAAAAATGACTGCAGGATGATACTTAGGCTTTTGATGGCAGGAGTGATCCACTGATATGGATTTTCTTTAGACACTGATAAAAAACAACAAGAAAACAAAAAACATCAGAAGAACATCCGCCAAAAAAAAAAGACACTTTGTGATATGTGTGTGATATCAAGAATCTTCTCCAATTAACACATCAATACAGTGCCAAAAGCCTTGTTCGCTAATGTGTCATGTGGGACTTTCTTTAATTACACATCAATAAAGTGCCACAGACCTTATTCACAGATGTAATGACAATAATTATGTGTGACAGGCAGCTTCCTTATTACTTTGAACATGAACCTGGACAAGAAGTTCCCGCACTGCCGTTTAGTTTCCCATTAACCTCTGTCACCCTTCTAGACAAGTATGGAAAGCAGCTGTGGTCAAAGGTCATCTGTTCTGCACATGACACATTACACTTCACAGTATGCTCTTGCAAGGCCAGAAATACCTCAGAAATCATCTCCTATGGCTCCACGGTGTGGGTACGGAGGATGGTGTGAGCAGAAATGACACAGGAACATTTTGGTTTTCATTTTTAAAAACTGAATGAGTCAACTTTATATTCTACCTAAATTTACAGTGCCATTTTTCATGCGTAAGATCTATAACATGAATGGTTCCTTGATAGGCCAATTCTGTAATATAATAAGATACCAAATCAGGGAAAGCATTGGTAGAATATGCCATAATTTGTGCTCCTTGTGATCATGCTATTTAACTTGTTAGATATGTCAAAGCAATATTTAATTTAAAACTGCACTAAGCACGCGATTTAAGTAAAAATACATCTCTCTTTTCAGCCTAAATCAAGACGTGGGGCTGTGACAGAGAAGAATGTCCTATCTCCCTCTAATTGAGATGCAATATTCATCCTGTTTTTCCACATTAATTTCATTTGTTGGATATGGACACTTAATCTGCCCAAAGGAAGTGATGAGTTGAAACCTGAAACAAAACGGCATATTTTTTATGATTACAAATCTTGATCTCACCTATAAAAATAAAAAGTTATGTGTAACAGCAACAAAATGTGCCCTTGTCCATCTCAAAGGGCCAAGGGGTTATGATTTTATAAGCTGTAAAGACTGACCTGTTCGAGTGTGACCAGTGGCTCACTGGTGGAAAAAATGTTTTGTGTATCTATCGACTTTATTCCTTGGTTGTCTCCTGTGTTTGTTTGCCCCACTCCTCCTCTTTGTGCAAGAGCTTTGTGAGTACCTGAGTGACTCTATCAGAGACGGTACACTGTCTCTGTATCTACAGTGACTGACCAAAAACCAAAGGGGATCTGTGGAAATAGAGTCAAATCTAACTAGTGGTTAGAAACTTTAACAGTAGCACTTTAAGAGTAAAATACAAACTGCCTCCTAAACAGTAGTGAGCAAGCGCTTTGACAGGGAAAGCTGAATTCGCCAATGTTAGATCTTTTGCCTCTCTCATCCCTTTGGTTTCCTTTGGTATAAAGCATCCTTGCTTGGCCAGTAAAGTGATCACAGCACAGCCACAGCTGTGTGCAGTTTACTGATGTCATGTTACAAGATTTCTGGGTTTTGAAGCTTGTAAAATTCAAAGAGTTACTTCTCCCTGCTGTTGGGAGCTGCCAACACGCAGAGTTACCTAGTGCAGCTGTAGAGAATAATTATGCTCCCAGTTCAAGCTTCTCTCTGCCCACTGCACAAAAAATGCAAAACAGTGGGCGTGAAGTGTAAAGGAGAGGGGGAGGGGGTTGTATTTGTGAATGTTCATCTGTATGGGCATTCACTGATGAGCACTGATGTTTATTTTACCAAATCTTGGGACAGTTGTCCTTGTGTACAGTTGCATCTCCAGCTCTACACCAGCTGCTCATCTTAACCACTGGAGGGCAAATTGAGCCAGTCTCAGTGAATAAAACACAGCACCAGTGTGTTTGAACCCAAACATAGATGGTATGTCAGGCGTTGTATGTATTGCATTACTGCATGGTGCTCATTACCAGTTTACAGCCCAAGAAAGAAGTTTTTTGCTTTTTTAAATAGAATGTTGTAACTTTAAGCAAATGTTTCACACTACAGCATCAGGCGCTTTCTGAAAGCCATACTGTAGCTGGAGTGCATAAATTAACTATGGTAATGCCAAATATTCGGTTTATTTATTTATGTTTTTATGTCATTTTTCGACAGTGAATCCCACCTCTTTGCAGCTTCCAACAGTGCATCAAGAACATGCTCTGAATGCCTATGGTGCCTTCAAGTGATAGTTTGGGTTCTTACTTATGTAGTGGTATTTGCTCCTCCACGCAACTGTAATAACTTCTCCAAACTTGACCCATCAACTTCTTCCCTGCCATCGAGAACGAGTGCATCACCATAATTTTTTTCTCCAAAATAAGTAATAAGTGATAATAATAATGAGTAAAGAATCTTTTGTTTAGTCGCTGCAGTTTTTTTTAGTATGGACATCCATCCATTTACTTTCTACAGATATATAACGACACGTGATTGAAAGGTATCACTATGCAATAGTTTTTAGCAGGTTAGCTCTACAGTGATAGTTAAAAAAAAAAAAACATTTGCTAACATATTGTTGCAGCATGAGTAAGAGCTGTCGCTATTCCACCTCTAACAAGTGGGAAATTTTCCTCTTGGCCAGACAGATGAGTAGCAGCAATTTTGTCACCCTGCAAAGGGAACTAAAACCACCCAGCCCTGAAATGTAAATGAAATGTATTACTACAGAAAATGCAGCCCCTAAAACTCAATTTTATTGCAGCTATTGACTTTTAGGAATTCTCAAATCTTCGTGGATGATGAAGATAGTACTCAAGAATCATACCTAATCAGAAAGACCTGCTTTTAACTGGGTTTACACTCCCTTTAACAAAGATTTTAAAGATTTGTCCAGTACAAATGGAGGGGATGTTGTACAGGATGTACTACGCGTTCACTTACAATGGGTTCTCTGCTGCATGTTTAACTTTTCTTCTGAGCCATTCATTTTTCAGAAACACTGTGTCTGATATCAGTAACTCATAGAAAATGGATGCCACTTGTTCCGTAACAGCCCTCTGAAAGTTTGATTTGCACAGTGCGACACTGCACTTGATTTAAACCACTTTGGTTTGTTAAACAATTCATTTGGCCTGCAAGCAGAGGGATGTAGCTTATCGAAATGGTCGTCATCCTCCCAGAGAGCAGTTGAGTTTGAACAATCAGTTACCTTGCACTTACCCAAATTCTCAGTAATCCCTCTTTGACTGTGTAAGAAATTGCTCATAGTGACTATAGAGAGAAGAATACAGTGAAAAGAAAAGGTGCAATATGTACATTTTTAAATAATATATTACTGTGAAATTAGTTGTGGCAATGCATTATAAAGCTACCGACAACGCAACTTATCACCATTACACAGTTGCCACGATGATCTGCTTCTGTTTGGTGTAGGTCATGGTTGTCAGTCCCATTTCAGCACAAATTGTTATTGGTAAAGAGTAGACCGGTAAGTTAGGCATGACAAGCAAGTGAGAAAGAACTGATGAAAAAAGTAATGGAAAAAAAGACATTGTAGTAAACAAGTCAAAAAACATTTTGTCAAAGCTGTATTCTGAGACAAGGCCTATCATTTCTATTAGAGGTGGTGAAGCAGCCTTTAGGCACTGACATATTTCTACACATGGTGATGAGCTGGAGCAGCACTGACACAGACTGATTGTTTTGCAAAATACTAAGGAAAATAATAGCATAGTGTGATGAATTTTGACCCATGTAGCTCAGAAAAGATATTGGGTGAATTCAGTGAAATAATTTCCATTTATTTACAATGGGACAAGAGGGTTTTTTGAGTGAATAGGTGTTGACTCAGGACCCAGTGCTGTCACTTCAAATGTAATGGAAAAGTTGGAAAGCTGGGGCTGACGAGAATATTTCTCCATTCAGTGTCTAAAAAAATAGAAGAAAATTTAACAGGAATGAATTTTGCAACTTCAAAACGTATTCCCTTTCTTTTTCGGATTGGGAAGTTCATCATTTTTTCTGCAAATGGTGCAAAGAATTTCTCAAGCTGCACCTCCATAAAGGTCCTAAAGTGGTCTTCTGCTGTGGTACAGCGTTTTGATCTTTTAAACTACTTGATGTGGTATGGCTTCATGGACGGTAAACCACTGGCATTTGCTGCCTTTGATGAGTGAGGCTTTTTTTTTTTTTTGGTGCTCTCTTTGTCCATAATTGAAAATGGCCAAATTACCTCCTGAAAAGGCTTAGGTAAAATCCCTCTGTGTGTTTTTCTAGGTGTACTTTATTTGCTGCCTGCCCATATGAAAATAGGAGCCAACTGAACAACATTATTATAAATACCTGGAACAACCAGATATAGGTGAGAACAAGAGCTATATCGGCTAACTGCATGTTCAAAGTGATCAAATTTAGAGTTTTTACATGCAGTGTCCTTATGTATGCTCTGACCCAGCGTTATTTGTCTTAGTTCCATCATGTAATGCCACATAAAAGTGAAGAATCACTCTAAGGCTTGCTGACACGTGCTCATTCACGGCTAGTTCTGAGCTCAAGCTGCAGAAATCCCCTGTAACAACATGAAAACCCAAACTGTGCTCACCAGGATGTCACAGTGCACTGAGAATGCTCAGAGCAGTGTGAAGACATGTTCTCAAGCTCGAGGCATGTTTTCAAGCTTCTTACTTCTAACACCAATTGGTTATTTTCACTGTGCCTCCTCCCAACCATGTGAGACTTAAATTGACATTTTTGGCTTTATATAGTAATAAGTAACAACCCACTCTCCCTGCAGTGTATTTGTCTGGACAATTAAGAGGGAGAGTTTCATAAGATGTAATGGAGGCTTTTTCTCTTCACCACCAAAAATGTTTTGTAGCAACTTTAAGCAGGCCCTGTCAGAGCAATCATTAATTAAACAGCTGATTTTTTTTTTCAAGAAATACCCCAATGAACGGTTCTCAAATTATGAGCCCATGTTTTCTCAGCCTAATTACACATTTGCATAAACTTTGTGACATGTTTTTCTTCTCTGTAGCTGATTTTTTATTTGTCTGTGATCCTAATGGGCAAAGTTATAAATCCCAGGATATTCAAAATTTGCACAAAACTAATATGTGTAATAATACAGATAGGCCAAATAAGAGGACATCAGTATAATTACATCTGTAGCCTCTTCCCTTCCTGTGCTGCTAGTGTACTGTTGACAAATAAGGACGCTGCCAGGTCGATCACCTTGCCAGGAAATCTTTAGTGCATCATCACTCACCCCCGGCTGAGGGCCATTAGATCGGTGGGGTGGGTGGGTTCTCCCCTCAGCCCGCAACCACTTATGTGATACACCACGAAAACATTAAGCACCTGTTCTCTCGGGCACCGGTCCACACCAAAAGCCATTGCAATTAAGAGTAAAGTCATTTAGCTGTTGTTCCCACGGACAGAAAAGGAGCCTGGCTGCTAAAAGTCGAGGAGGATGGAAGAATTGGGAGTAAGATGGAGTGAGACAGAGGACTGGGAAGAGATAGGAAAGGGGAAAGATGGGGGATGGGTGTATGTGGGGGTGGTGGGTTGCTGCTGAAGAACAGAAATAGACAGTGGAATGAGGTGAAGGGAAAGATGAGATTCTGGATAGGATAGGTGTGGGGGTAAGAGGAAGGAAAGGTCATTGGAGAATGGACAGGAGCAAAAGATAGAGTACTTGAAGATAGTCTGGTGTCAGGTGGAGAGTGAGTGAAATGGGACACAACTGGAAACCAGGGCAATGGCGGAGGCCTTCAGTAAGAGAAGTGAGTTTGCTTTCAGGTCTTGGACTGGTAAAATGGAATGCTATCCATCTATCTAGCATCCTTTAGGGACCTCATTAAAATGCATCAGCAAATACAGAGCTGGGCTCGTTTGGCTACGCATTTGATTTAGCATGCTAGGACAGAATGAGGACCAGCAGTTGTCTCCCTTCTAGGGCTTCCATCACAGTGTTTATCCTGTATCACTGCCATTGAATTCAGTTTCCATTGTAGCAGCAAGAGAAAGCCTTGGTAATACAACCATCGTGAAAAACAGCCCCTTCCTCTGATTTCACAAACAAAATGTCCTTCAACTTTTCCATTGTCCTTTTATACAGTGTGGCTACAGCCTTATGATCTGTAAGATATATGTAACTTGCCAATTGTCATTACTAGCTGATATTTTCTAATATCTAGGAAGGAAGTATTGTAGAAGGGGCTAATTTTCATGTTGAACCCGGCCCCTGAATTGTGTAGTAAGGGGCAATTTAAATGCATGACACAAAGCAGTAATGGAATTCACTCTTTGCACACCATGCACTGCTAGAAATTATAGAGTAGAATCTCTGCATGATTTTCTGTTTAGATAATAATAACAGAATGTGTGCCACGGCTTGCAGTTGAGATCCTTTCCTTCAGCTGTGGTGAATTGGCGTCTGGCTGTCTTGCCGCTGACGGGTGCTACTCGTATGGCTGTCCTTATGGTGTCTGAGCAGAAACACAGCAGTGGGGGGAATTGGGGCACGGTGGTGGCGGCAGTGCACAACATTCAGCCCAGCAGGCAGATTGGGGAAGAGCTGCTAAGAGCAATTTGTTTGACAAGTCAGAGGGTTAAGGCTGGCAAGAGGGCATCGGGGCTGCTTTACCTACTGACGCTCACAGAGGACTCAGTCTCCCCAGCGGTGTAGGCGGTGGACTCTGTCCTTCTCTGGCATAAAAAGGCAGTCAGATGGTGGCGGTTAAGCCTGGCAAGAGACTGGCGGCTGGGGATGTGGCACAGTGGTAACCCAAGGGTTGGACTGTGTGTTCACTTCCCGGCAAGGGAGACCCACTGCCGGAGCCAAGGACAAGGGGAAGTCAGTTGGGCACGGTTCAGTAAACACCAAGCTTAATTTAAATGCACAAAGGGAGGAGCAATGTGCTCACTGGTCCTGGAGGATGTCTCTTCAAACAGAATCTCAGAGTGTTTTAATGTGGCGATGGGGTGTGGAATGTTGGATGCAGGATAAGTTGTTGGTGCAGCAATAATCCACGAGCATTTGTCATGTCTGTATGTGTTGTGCTTGCACTATCTCACTCAAGATAGTAAGCTTGTGAGCAGGCATGTGACTGTGTAAAGTATCAGTTTAGCAAATTTCCAAATTCCTTCATCTGCATGTTGTTTACTCTCAAATTCTTGCTGAATGGCAAGTAAACAGAGAGCTTTGCAAACATGCAGAACTCTGAGATTTTCTCATTTCCCCATAACAGATTCAGCATATAAATCATGTACTCAAACACATTGGAACAAATGTGGATGATTAATTCCTTTAATTTTGCCGGATTTCTACACGTGGAAGTCATATTGCTTTGCATTTGTCAGCAACTTATAGCCTGCTGCTGAGATCCCCTTCATTTCCATACTTAAAAATCACTCCTTTAACAGTATAAAAAATGAGCATGCGTTTTTCTGGCTGTGCCTCAAGTGGCTAATGTCAAAACGCAGGCAGATCACTTAAGCTATTCTATTTAATTAGCTTTGTGTGCGTTAACGTTGGACAAAATCACTCTTGAGTGCTTAAAACAATTGTGAAAAAGAGTTGAGCCACTCATGTTTGTAGCACATTTGAATAACTGAATAACTTGAAATAATTGTCAAAGGTAAATAAAAGTTTATGGTTTGTCAGGCTTGAGCATCCTCGGCCATATCAGGGGTTTTGATTTGAAAATGTAAGTGCATGCTTTCTGTGGTCTCTAAATTGACAAGAAAGTCGGTATGTCTGGATGCACAGAGCTGTAGGAATGCACAGTTTCCTTTGCTGACTTTGCAAAGACGACTTGACATGGACAGATTTCGGAGCAGCTTTGCTCCTCCTTGAAAACACAATGAGATAAAAGGCAGACAAGCATGGAGGAAGTGATGGAGGAAGTTAGGGGAGAAAAATAAGCAGAGACTCTGAAGGACATGTGCGCTTTTTATTATGCTTCGGCTGACCTGGCTGAGCTGTACTTTTGTATTCAAAGTTTTCACAAAGTAGATCTGAAATCGATGCACAGAGTTCACCTCTGCAAAGGAGTTGAAGTGTCGTTCTGAGACTCTAAATGGTAAAGGGATTAGCAAATGAGCATATTGGGAGTTGGTGCAGCAGGGCAATATATATCTCAGCAGGTTCCTTTCATTATGTATTGTCTGACAATTTCAAGGTCTGCTAATAGCCAGACCTTCAGATATAGTATATAATAAAAATGGGAATGCTGCTGTCATGTACCATAATGCAATTTATTTTAATGTAATATAATGTAATCGCTCTGCAAAGCACTCAAAGGAAGATATAATCAAATGGTCCCTCATCAACTGCTTTGCAAAATGCATCATTTAGCCTTCGAGACCATCCTTGATGAATTATGAAAATAGCTCACAAAAGGCTTTGTGAAGTATCCGTTGACAGACGGAAATGTTTACTAAGGCTGAAAGACGCTTTTTTGATGTGTGAAGTTTGCTCAGAGAGAACTGTATTTTCTGATGTTGCTTATTTTATTTTATTTACTCCCTAAAAGACCAAGTCACGCTCATAAGTTCAGAAAGGTTTTTGAGAAAATATTGATTTTGGGTGGCTTCAGAGATGGTTGAACTTGTCTTTTTAAAAGAATCCCTTCGAGACTATTTGACTCCTGGACTCAGCTGTTTAGCCTTTCTCAATCAGGCCATGAACAGGTTCAATTTCTCCACAACAGCGATGGCGCCGCCATTTTCTCACTCTCAGCCTGGTAATTGGAACAGGTTAAAGGAGAATGCTTTGCTTTGCATCTGGGCACGTCAAGCTGCGTTATGACACAAGTGAACCCAAAGCGCCTCAGTAGCTCATCTCACTTTGACTTTGATTGCGAGGTTTGTTTTTATGTATGCGTGTGTGAGAGAGAGTGTGTACCTATGTATGCATTTCTATGCATCCGTGTATCTTTCTGTCATCTTTCGGCCTTTTTATCCTTTGATTACAGTTTCCTGCCAACATAAATCTGTTGTTTTTGAATGTGCAGGAGGATAATGTATTTCAAGCCTTCACTGCTCATACATGTCAGTGCTTTGGCTGTTTGCCCCGGTGTACATGCATTTCCCGCGGACTTGTGTTTACAAGATTCAGCCGTTTGCTCACTGTCACGCCACAGCAGACACCCACCTCACCACCCTGAGTCAAGATGTGGCAGCTCACCTCAAAGACGACGTTTCCCATCACTGTTCCCTCTTGACTCCTCCCCAGCTTTTGGGTAGCCCTGGCAGCTGTCAGGTACAGAGCGGTAGGCAGGCATCAGATATCCTGGCCATCTCTCAGTGATGGCGCCTGACTGACGGCGGCTGGCAGCCTGACAGTCTCTTACCTGGCTTCCCTGTGTCCTGGGTTCGAAATGTTATCATTACTGTGAGGAGGGATGTCATCGTTTTCTCCCCTTGGAACATGGAAGCGCTCATGGCGAAAGTGGCAGCAGTGCAGTGGCATTCAGCGTTGTGTGAATGACAAGATATTATAGCGGCTGCGGCGACAATGGTTCATGCACACCGGGGGCCATAAAAGTGATTCATATTCTGTCTCACTCCGTTTCTAAGACAAATGTAGAATTATATGACTCAACCTTCATTGCCCTTTGGTTGGGAGAAACGAGCTCACGCTTTGAGGCAAATTTGCCCGCAGAAGGAGAGAGGAAGAATGAAAGAATGAAAGGTGAGTGAGAAGGGGTGAGAAAATAATAGGCAAAAAATCTTTAAGGGGAATTACTTTCTATCAGAGAGGCAGGGTAACCAAGGCTGCCCTTGTGCCAGCCAATCAGGAATTAATTCAGCTGTCAATATGGCCTTAATCAGTGCACTGGCATTTAGGTCGCATTTCTCTTCCTGCGACGTCGAAATTACAAATGAACTGCAGGAATGGGAGGACCTTTATACTTCCTGTCGCATCGCCTAAGAGAGGTAGAGGGATACACGCAGAGGGACTGCGCAGGTAATCTTTAGTGTAATGGACAACAGTAAGAGGAGGAGGGAGGGAGAGTGTACATTGAATGCTTGGGGAAGAACTCAGAGGTTCAAAGTGATTACTGTGTGAGTAAAAGAGTCTGGGTAGACAACCCACCTCCACAAATAAAGTAGTTCAACCAGTAGTCTCGTCTCTTGGACCGGGGCATGGCCCATTAATGGCAAAGGGAGGGACAACTGCAGCTCTGATTATTTCCCCTGCCCTCCGCTCCATTTGTCCACTTATGTCTCTTGGGTGCAAGACACAGAAAGGACTGCCAGTGTCTGATTACCTGCTTTCAATTTGCTTTTCTTTCTATTTTGCTGCAGCTGCAGTGGCCCCACAGTCAAACACGCACATGGGACTGCACAGCATCTTTTATTTTGCTGTGTGCGACCCGATAAAAACAGCTACCTGAGGAGAGGAGCTGAGGATTTGGCACTCAATGCAGAGTGCAGTTCAGTGATGTTAAACTTGTTGTCATGGAGGCACCTGCAGTTTTTTTTTCCCTTTTTCTCCCCCAGGAAACATTTGTCACTTGTATGTGCAGCCACAGGGTAGCGTTGTTATTTTAAGTGTCCCTCAATCAAAAGACACAGGGAGACGTCGGGTGTGACACTTATCACTCCTCAAGGCAGTTTGCTTAGAGTGAAATATGGGTCTCTGGCCTTGCTGTCCCAGCAAACACATAGATGAGAACAATCTCAAGAGTTACTAGTATTCACACATGAATACTTACACACACCATTTCTTTTCTTCTACCTCTCTTACTTTTTGTCATTCTCTCCCACACACACCTACACACTCGCTTGCTAACTGGGACACACACACAGCACAAGTTTGCTATGCACAGGGAAAGAGCAAGAAAGATGAAAAATGAGCCAAATAATGTCAGACCGAAGGCAGCACCTATCAAACGCATCAATGAGTCCAAGGTGTGCAAGGACGAGGTGGAGGTTTTATGAGCGCTGCAAGGCATAAATATTAGCTGGATGTCTATGGTGAAAAGATGGTGTCTGTGGGGCAGAAACGCACATTTTTCTCAAAATGCGTGCAAATGCTCTCTAGCTAAATTCAGTCTGTCCTCCATCATGTGTATGGTGGAATTACAACAGCTCTTGAATCCATACCTGAGTGAAACCATAGCTGAATAATACATTTTGAAGATAGTTTTCCGTTTATTAGGCAAAATAAGTCACGCATACCACACTGCAGCTAGTTCAACCATTTGACACTCCATTCAAAAATATTAAAAATGTTGAACACTGAATATCCTTGATCCTTGATCACATTTTCAAAGTGTGTTGAAGTTGCTGAGGAGCCATCTACACTTTGGAGCATCTTGAAGTGTGTTGCAAGGTGATCAGGGGACCAGATGGCCTCCTTAAAATTAGTAGTATTTTTTTTTTTTTTTTTTTTTTTTTGTCTCATTCTGGGAAGTCACAGAAACATCACGAGCAATGCAGGGCACAGCACATAAATATGCATGCAGTCATCCCTGCTTACACTAAGCAGAGGTCAGGAAAAAATTAGGATGATGATCACGCCACAGTTTTGTCACACTGGGAACGAATGGGTGTTTGAAGCTCTTTGTTGACATTTTGGGAAGAATGCACTATTACTGACACAGCTTCTGTGATGAACTATTGAATCATGTGGTGGTTGATCTATATTGTTCAGGATACTTTGAAATTTATGGCCTAGTCTGTAATCCTTATCCAGCAGTCCAATTTGTGAAGATGCAGCAGTCTGGGATGTTATTAAAATGACACTAAAAGATGATAGTGGTGATACATTTGCTTCTCCAGGTTCTCTGTGGGAAATGATGTCACCAGAAAATCAGAATCACCCAAAGTTGCTTCATCACAAGTGGGCCTCATTAAAAATCAACCAGTCATTTACAATCTTAAATTTTCACAGCCCATGCTTTAGCAATCTTACAGTGTTGTTAATGGAAGAGAGGAGAGTGGGGCCACCAGTACCAGACAATCAGCAGCCAGTGGCTCATTTTTAATGAATGAATGTCTCCAGAATGGCTTGTTAGTTTCAAGGTGCAAGAGGAGCCCTGGAAAATAAGTTACATAAGTTATTTCCCTACAATTTTCCTTCATTGAAATGTCATAGATGTGATTTTTCAGGCAAGGGTTCCTCATTTAAAATGGCCAAAACATGATGAAAATACCTCTTTTTAATACTTTTCATACACCCAGGCCTTAATATAATTCACTTCAGTGATTTGCACATGACAGGGGAAGCAAGTGTTCATTGCCAGCCTCTGTATCTTTACCCATAGTAGCCTCTGCGCACATGTAGCCCCTCGCCACAGAGAAGCATCACATCTTGCAGATATTGATCGGCCATACCCTTGGGCAAGGTGATTTTATACTCGCCCCTCCCTCCCTCCTTCTCTCAGTTCAGTGTTGCATTCACAGCGCCTTGGGGATGGAGAGGAATTGCGCTGGATTTGTTTCTGACTGCTTGTCATCATAGCTATTGTCAGTGTGTGAGTAGTGTGTTTAGGTGCATGTGCATGAGTGCACGTGTGAAAAACATGTGCGTGTGATTGTGTGCACACAGTCATTGAAATTTTCTAATGAAACTTGCCATGACTCATGTTAAGATATTGATCAAGGGACCCCTACAAAGCTGTTTTATCTCATTGATTCATGAAAACCTTGTTCATTAGGAACCTCGGGAGTAAAAGCTCAGGTCCCTCTGTGAGCGGAAAAATTTTATTAAAAGATCATTTGTCTTTTGCCATATCAACAGCTTACTCGGCGTATGAGGGACAGCAAAGAAACATGATATTGATCCAGCGCCAAGCCCTTATACAGCACCTTCTCTTTATTTTGTTTTACCTAATGGTCTTAATGTGTTTTTAATGAGGCACTGGGTTAGTCAAGCTCTCGCACTAAACCTCCTATTTCTGCTTGCTTTGTCACAGAAAGTGGAAGGGAGGGAAAACATAAAGGAGGGAAGGAAGAAGAAAAGAAAGGTAGGAAGGATTCTTGCAGAATCCTTTTTCCGAGTGTGATGAAAAAAGGGACGTATTCTCTCATAGTACACAATTTTGCTTGTTCCTACATACGAAAACAGTCTTACTGCAGCTGAAAATCAGATTGCCCAAAGCCATCTGAAATACATTTGCATACTATATACATTTGGACATTTTGCGTACAGTTTATACTAACAGTTACAGTAATTCATTGTAATATTTATTGTAATGAATCTGTCACACAGTCTGAACTGGCACCTTTCCCTGGGTGGCTGGGAATTGAGAGGTTGTACTATGCAGTGAAGTGACTCTAACGTACACCACTTAACACGATTAGAAACACTTCAACCTCTGCACTTAAGGAAATAAATGCTCGAGAATACCAGAGGTCCCATGGTCCCAGTGCTTGACATGTCATACTATAAATACAGATCTGAGAAGCTAAAACATCAGCTTGTTTAGTGCAAACAAATACATCAACAAGCAACACATTTCGCATACACCTTCCCCACAAAATATATGATAAACATCTACATTTGGACAGCTTAATACCTGTGCAATACCACAAATTATTAGGAACATTACAGGTGGTTGGCAGGGCATCATCCTTCAGACATGTGAGTCCATAAGCAGCGCAAATATGTTTAACCCTGGTGACACAGGATTACAGCCGCAGCCGTTCTGCAGCCAGCAGTCAGCAGCTGTGATTTGTGTTGATGGTGATGGTGTTGTTTGGAGAGCTGGGGCGGAGGCGTAGATTGCTTTGACTGGGGTCGACATGATGGTAATGGCAGTGGGATGCCCTGAATGTGTGGAGAGCGGTTCTTGGGAGGCAAGGGTTTGGCGGTTTGTGGCTTCCCCGTGGATGATAAGGTGGTATGTTTTGACTGGGTTGGCTTTGTGTACGCGTGCAAATACAGCGGGTGAGCGCTCGCATGCAGACAGATGGAGGTGAAGTGATTGTGTTTCTCTGCGCCGAGTCCTCGCTCTGATGAGTTACAGCACACAGCGCCTGACTAGGTGGCTGGTGAGGGAGTCGGTGGGAGGGAAAGGGTGGCGGGGTGGGGGGCTTAGTTCTTGAAAACAGACAGCTAGAAGGACGATTGAACATCATGGTGAACATGTTTGTATGACCTGTAAAGCTTTGATTTTGCCGTTTGCCATGCACAGCATGACGCTGTTTGAATGTACATGCAAGTATGTGTTTTCCATCAAGTAGTAATTGTTATGCATGGAGAGGATGCAGCACTGCCTGGTTGGCTTTTTAGCTCTTGGTGTGTTGACTCTGTGCACTTCAGCAGAACAAACTTTTGGTTTACTTCCTTCAATGTGCGTTGACATTATTTACGTAAGTAATCTTACACCCCCCACCCCCCAAAAAACCCCATTCCCTTCTAAATCCAATAAAAAAATCAGGTTTGCTTTTGCTGTGCTAAGACAAATCCAGACCCATTATTTCACCGTGATTGCTAGTAATTCTCTTATTATTATTGGCAGATTAATCTTTTTTTTTTTCTTCCTTTTTTTGCGCAAGTCTGGACAGGCTTCTCTGCCAGGATAATTGGATTGCCTCATATTTTCGGGAGACGGTACTTGACGGTAATGGGGGAGTTTGTGCAGGGGCGGGCGTGCCCTGCCAGCCCTGGAAGCCCCATCAATTAAAATGCATATTCAGTCACCGTTAATGTGAGAGGCACAGTGCAGGAGGCCACAGGACTGATCAATACTATGGAGGCTTCATGGAGAGATTGACAAATACACACACTCAGAAGTCCCACTACACATAGAAAGAGAAGGACCCCTTGGGTTGGCTCTGTATGGAACTGTAAAGACTCAAAGAACCATATCCTGTCTTAAAGAAACTCTATGCAATTTTGCATGCTCGCAGCCTTAAATAGATGTGAGCTGTAACTGTTTGAGTCTTGAGGTCTTCAATACCCAGAAATCATATGATATTACAGCAGTAATATGTACACAGCATGTTCATGTTTACCAAACCTGCTGGTCTGTGATGCTTTATTCCAAAGGGCCGAGAGAAGCAAAGACCTGACATTTTCCACAATGTTTTCCTTTGAGGCACCAGCACGCTCACTCGCTCCTGTTTAGAAGCCAGGGAGTCTCAGACCTGAACCTGATGATTTGAAAGCAAACTGAGAGCTTATTTGAGTGTTTTCATCAGGACGAGACAAATATTTCAGGAATGCTGTTTGTTTTGCTACAGAAAAAGCAATTAAGTCTCACAAAGATCCCCCAGTATTTTCTATTTTTGCAAGGATTTCACAGCTATGAGCAGAGGCAGCATGTGTGGCTCTCACTGTCACCCAGGTAATCTTTATTTCTTCGTTTTTATTTGTAAACTGCATATTTGTTTGTACTATAGGAAAATACATATATCTATCTATGTCTATATATCTATATCTATCTATACATACACACAACACACACACACACACACACACTCACACACACATGCATACACATTAGTGAGGGGCGATATGGACTAAAAATTTTATCACGATAATTTCTGGCATTTATTGCGATAACGATAAAAGTGACGATAAAAAATATAAAACAATTCAACTCCATCTTTTTGACTACAAATCTATCACCGCATTCAGTCTTGAGAACCCCACAAATACTGCTCAAAAATAATACTTACTGTAGTCAAATACGCTACTAAACTATACCAATTAAGTTTAAGTAGTACACCTGTACTGCATCCTTTGTAATCACCGCTTTTTTGCAAACTTTGCATATGACAGATGTTTGCTCCACGTCAGACTTACTGTAGCCAAACCAGTTCCAGATAATCGAGCTGGAGCCTCGTTTAGCAACGAGCTCTTCGCTATCAGCCCCGCCTTCCGCCATGCTTGTTATTGTGCTACACGTGTGAGCTGCCGGCTGCCAGCGGCGAGTGCGTTGCGCACGTAATTACGTCATCAACAGGAGTTTATTGTTATTATCGCGAGATGACATATTCTTACCGTGGGGAATTTTTTTGACGATATATCGCAAACGATAACATATCGCCCATCCCTAATACACATACATATTTATATATATAAAAGCAACTTTTGATTTTGATTTGAGAAGTTGGAAATACCAGAAACTAACCTAGCTCTGCCTAAGACATTTAAAGGCTTCTGTTATGGTTTTCTTTATTTTCTGTCCTACATATGATGCCACAATGTTCAATGTTCATATTATATTTGGCCAAAGTTTCAAATAATGAGGCAGACTTCAGTAAAAGTAATCAATGTGTACAAAAAGCTCAGGCTTCGTACTGCTCTGAATACTAGGTTTTCAACTTTTTTTTTTTTTTTTTTTTTTTTTTACTTTGGCCATTAACTGACATGAGCTTGATATGGACTTCTTCATATGGTCATCTGCTCGAGATACTGCTCACGAACAAGCTGAGCGCACCAACAAGAGAGAGATAAAGAGCAGCAGTGGTTGAGTGGGCTAGAGAGTGAATGAAGACTGGGACTGGCAGTAGCAAGAACAAAGCAGTGAATCAGAGAAATGAAATGTTATTTTCTGATTGTTTCACACAGCACTTACTTTCTGCAGCACAAATAAACACACCCGGATTAAGTGTGAATCCAGTCTTAATAAGATTACAGTGTGCTTTCAGAACTTCCACACCAGCACGTGTATTTGTGTGTGTTTTTTTCCCCTAGGAGGGTGACAGGATTTTTAATTGACTTGCAGTCATTCTCTACAGCCTTTCCCTACTGTGAGCTAACTTATAACTCAACCCTAACTGTAACCACTAAGCCAAAATGATGACCTAAAATGTAAAAAAGTACTGTAGCCACCTCAAGAAAAAAAAAAAAAAAAAAACACAGCCACTGGCACCTTGGCAAACTTATGAAAGTTGGCCGATCAGAAGAAAGTGGGCTTTTAGAGAGAGGGGCTTTGAAGACATTAAAATGGCTTGATTCAGACAGAGGATGAACTGAAGGGCTGCATAAAAGGCCAGCACAAGATAAATACTGTAAAGGTTTTTTTTTTAATCATTCGAAGCTACTCTAGTGGAGTCCTAGAATAAAAATATAGAGCTGGAAGTGAGCATTATAACCCCTTTTTAACATTTTGAGCACTTTCCCTTCCTCAACCTTCCATTTTTTTGGTTCGCTGTTGGCTCATTCAGATGCAGACACTCATTTGTTAACAGATCGCTGTGTTCAGGTCTTAGATCGCAACTCCCATTGACAGAGCATCGTGTGAAAACGGGGCATGCCAAACCAGCAGGTATATGTGCTGTTCATGTGACCTGGCCCAGCTGGGCATGGCAGTCCCAGCAAGAGATTTCCAGCAAGAGACCATACCAATTACTGGAATTTCATTTTGGCACATTGGGTGAACTTGTGGGGTCTCAATCACGTTGGCACATTCTTCTCTGTCTCAGCCCCATTTTGTGTTTTAGACTGTTGTGGGTGGGTTCTTACAAAATCTTGAATAACGATTTAAAAAGGTTAGCAGATCAGAATTAAAAACGTAGTGTGGTCTATTATTACAGCTGTTTTGGAACATTTTTTCTACAGTAAAGAAAAGTCATGTACAAAAAAAAAAAAAAAAAAAGAACTTGTAGCACGGCACAAGCCAGATGAATCATTTTCAGGCACTCTATAGAGCCCTACTTGTTGACAATGCATGTAAAAGCAGCATATGGATACACTGTACATACTCACACAGATGTATATCAAATGTGCAAGGAGATACAAATATGCACAAGGAAACACAGACATGTATGTGCAACGCCGTACACACACACACACACACACACACACAAACGCACATGCACACACATACACACAGATATTCCTCTAGCTGCTCCAGCAGGATGACAGCTCCCCTGACACACGTCACAGACATACTCCCACTCAGATCAGCAAGAATGTAGCACAAACTAGACCTAATGACAGAGCCAGTCTGTGGGCAAGTATGGCTGTCTTGTTTCCATGTGAAATGGAATCAAGACAGTTAATTTTTAATGCAAAGTGGGGGCATCCTGCAGGCTTGACTGGGAGCAGGTTGTCCCCTTAGACTTAACTTTTCTAGGATGTCTAGATCTATGTCTGCTGTAGTCTGATTCCACCCAAAATGTGCAGGCTTATTTGACTGCATGTCTATAAGACAATCATGGTGTTCCTCATCATCTAAGTTAGACTGCAGTAGAGGCCCACGCCCCTTTTTCAGCAAGCATGGCCAGCTGTGAGGCAAGGAGGAAGCACAAGGCTTACTTTAATCTATTAATCATATTGTTAAAGTGTTTAAACTGTGTTTAAAGTAAAGATGAGATGTTATTACTTATACATGTCAGAATATTAGGTGAAATATTTATAGCTTTTACTCAGGATTTTTTTTTTTTTTTTTTTTTTTTTTTTTTTTTCAAAACATCCATCCATTGGAATGGTGGGGGATCTGAATATCATCAGAAGGGAATTAGGGAAATGAGTAGAGCAATATTGTTTTAATTTGTCCTGACTGTTCTGGTTTGATTTTCTAATGATACAATCAGCTTACAATGCATCATATTGATTATGTGCATAGAATATTCTATTCAGGGGGCTTTGAACATACTGCTTCCTGGAGGTACTTCAGAAAATTAGGATTTTTTTATGCAAATGATTTGTTGGAAATAAAAAAATCTCTTAAAACTATTGTCATTTTTACTCTTAGGCGGTATCTTTAGGCAGTTACATACATACATACACACATACATACAGTTTTGGGAGATTGGTCCATGGTTCAGTTTATTAAATGAGGACCAAAACCATCCAGTGTCTTCAGTAGATTGTTTGCTGGGTTTAGGATGTACTGTAGTGATAGCAGTTGACTACCATCTCAAAAGTGAGAAAATGACAGCTTAGGGGAGCTCTAAATGTGACTGGGAACTGATCTTAAATGATATGTTGCCATACCTGGTATTTAGGAGGGCTAGAGGACTAGCCTATTGGATTTTCTTTGGACTGGTGAAAACATAAAGTGGACTGTGAATCAGACAGGCACAGGCTCAGCTCAATATACCTTATTCTAATTCTGAACAGACTGAATGTTTTTCTGCTCTGCAAAGGAAACTTTTTGCACAATATCTGAAAGCAGATGCTAAATGCTGCGTATCTGATGGTGTGCAATTACTCCTTACAATTACTCCTGCTTATGTTGTGGACAGCATGGTCCACTAATCTTTACTGCCATAATGTGAAAAAGTATGCATTTCAGTCTGCAACACCATACCACTAAAACATTCACTGGCGATATGCAGTACTGGGACTAGGGGAAGACAGCTGCTTGCCAAAGGTTGCCGGCACCCCCCTATAGGATCATATTTTTCAGTAAGTAAACACATCTATTATGGGACGCCCCAGTGTCTCACATGGTAGAGTACATACCTCTTATCAAGGCTAAGTCCTTACAGCAGCAGCCCATCTCCCCCGCCTGTACTGTCACTATCAAGCGAAAGAGGAAAAACAAACAAACAAAAAACAAACTCTACAAGACCAGTGCGGTCAATGTGTTTTGTGAACCTTTGTGTGCAAGGTTGAATCTTGAGATCAAACAATTTGTGAGAATCCACAGTGTTTCAGGGGTGTTTGTTCATGGCCTTCCATTTATCTCATTAGTTTGAATGGTGTGGGTTGTCTCTGTTGGAAGCTGGTGGCCTTGTGCTTGGCTGAGCCCTGAAGACAAAAACTGAGATCATTTTGATACGTCTCTCTCCAGTATGTGGAAGTTGTAGATCCGCTGCTTTGAACCTGTATTTATATAGTGTAATGTCTACATTTGCCACATTTTGTTGCAGTATGTGGCTCAGCAACAAGTTATACGCTCAAAATAGTCAAAATTTTATGTCTGCTTGTGGTAAAATGTTATCTCATTCATAATAGTATAATGGTGTCAAATTGACACTACTATTCTAATAGTATATAAAATAATTTCGCCAGGGCCATCTGAGGAAGTTTCACAGATTGTCACTGCAGTTCATCGTACATTTGCCTCGTAATGGGAGTTAACCACAGTTAATATTGGTGTAAGAATACATGGCTACTATTAGTAGCACTCTTGCTATAGTTTATCATGATAGCATTACATCAGGCTTGCATTTCTGTCATATAAATGTCAGTGTAGTATGACTGTCCTCTCTTATCATGTCATATTTTTATGTCATCTAACAACAACACAGAGAGGGAAAAATGGTTCCAAGGGAAAGAGGGGAGAGCAAGGTTTGGGTCACGCTCTCAGACGCAGCTTGAATGGGGTGGTATTAAGAGACGAAGTGTTGAGAGGCAGTGGAGATGATTTTGGTAATAGCTGTCCTGCTGCCTTAGAGGGGAAGCATGTAGAAGTGGGCAAGAGACAGAATCCTAAGAGTAAGAGATTGCTGGAGTGAAGAGGTAGGTGGGAGTACTGATTGCCACAAAAGAGGGGGAATGTGTGTGTGTGTGTGTGTGTGTGTGTGTGTGTGTGTGTGTGTGTGTGTGTGTGTGTGTGTGTGTGTGTGTGTGTGTGTGTGTGTGTGTGTGTGTGTGTGTGTGTGTGTGTGTGCGTGTGTGTGTGTGTGTGTGTGTGTGCGTGTGTGTGTGTGTGCGCGTGTGTGACTGCTTGTACCTGTGGAACAAAGAGTCCAAATGAAACTGAGAGAGAGGGGGGCAAGTAAAGGCTGAAATAGTTAAAAAAAAAAAAAAAAAATACACATACACACATACGCACACACATAAGAGGAAGGAGAGATGGCAGGTCAAGAGACAGGCCAGATTTATAGAGTGCCGTTTCACTTTTTAAAAGCCTGCCCACATTACATTAACTCCAGTGATTATAGAGGGAGTGGGGAGGCGTTGCGGTAAATCATGTCCATTTTCATACAGCACGGGCTCTTTATTGATGGATAGTGTTTGTTAGTCCGCCCTACTCACCCTCTGTGTGCTCTGTGTGCTGAATGCATGCAGCAGCAGCGGAGATGTTGCAAAGTTTCAAGGGGCAAAGGGAAAGCAATGCACAGCACTTCCCTGGCATTGTTTGGCAGGGTTTGATTTGTGTCTTGACATCATTGCAATTTAGAGAGTCTGTCATAGCCAGACCAGTCAGTGGTGTGAATGTTTGAGTATCTCCTCTTAAAATTTCCTTCTCTTGATCTGTGACTTGCAGCAAAGACATGTCAAAATTGTCAGAGCTGTCTACGAATGGAGTGTTTGCCAGCGTGCTACCATGATCCCACTGTTCTGTAACACGGTTACTCACTCAACAACCAACCTTCCAGAAGAAAGCAAGTCAATCTTCTAAATTAATGGGACGGTATGAGAGAGGGAAAGCGTGAGTGTTTCATGTGTGGGAGTTTAAAGTTTGACACGTCACCTCTTGAACACAAATACCAAAATAGCTTAGTTGTTTTTCAACAGCAAAACACCTCAGCCTCAGTCAGTTCTCCTCCTAGCGTTTCATGTTTTAAGACTAAATTTGTGCATGCACAAAACAGAATATGTAATTTACACTTCATTCAAAGGTATAGTGATCATACCAAGCTCAGCACACTTTAGTCTTACAGTGGAGACTCCACATTTTACGTTTTCCTTTTAATTATTGTGACAGCATCTGTGGAATAATGCTGTGTTACTTGTATTTTGCAGTAGTTTAGTGTGTTGGCTAAAGCCTACATTTTTCTAGTCCTTTGTTAGTGAGATACCTCCAGGGTTCAAATCATAAAAGGAGGATTACGTCTTTTCACAGCATTCTTCGTCATTATCATTAGGATGATCATCTCTCCTACTGTTATCTCTGCAATTGCCATTGCAACTGAGGGTAAAACATCATGAAATTAGTCTGTCAGATCATTTAAATTCATTAAATGAAGCACAGATCCCTTTGATTCATGCTGTGACATTGGAGATCTAGCTGTTACTTTGTTAGCAGGCTCCGTTGTTGCAATGGGAGCGACATTTTGATAAGTTTGTCGAGGTCCGGTATTCCTCCTTTCTGTTTTGATTTCTGTCGTGATCAGTAGTGTTGGAAAAACGTTTTCTCAGAACATCATATAATATAAAGCCATGCTATTAATTTTATTGACTGATATTTCAAATATTGTCAAATATTTCAAACTTTTTTAGCTTGTTTTATTTAGACACATACCATAGGCAGCTGAACATTTTCAAATTGTGATCATCTTTTCATAAACGTTGACCTCATTCTCATCAATGTATAAAGAAAGCATTGCTGATGTGTAATCACTGGTGTTGACAGAAATGCTATAGAAAGTGCATTTCTAGCGATGGAGTTATTGATTTGTTGTTCACGTGTTGCAATAGATGTTGTGTATATGAGGAGAGGAAAAATGCCTCCAGATAGTGATAAAATCTTTGTCAGTTGTCTATCAAGCTGATGCTTCAGCTGCAAGTGGATCTAAACATTTGGCATCCTCAGCTCTGGTAGTTGATTGCCTTCTTCAATGTATACTTTGGTGATCTCAAAAAAACTGAAGAAGCACGGTTGAGTTCTGTGCTGTTTTGAATGAGAAACTAATCTTTTCATCGCTGCTGCGCCTGTGTTTTGATTTTGCTAGTTTGTAGCTGGCAGTATATGATTGGAGTGTTGCCCTCTTGTTGTTAACATATAATAAACATGTAATTTCTTCACTACTTTCTAGAATAAACAAATATTGGCGTTTATAGTCAGCAGTTTTGTGTTTAGATTCTCCATTGGTTGCTTTGCTTAATAATCCTGCAGCATAGTTAGCTAACATTGGCTATAGAAATAAAGGAATAACTTCACTACACCTATTATTTGTAAAAAAAAAAAAAAAAAAAAAAAACACCATCACCACCGTCTGATGTGGTTGCTAAGATATATTACAAAGCTGTCTAGCAGATAATGGATGGAGGACAAGTCAAAGTCATGTTAGGCTCCATTTCAAACATTAATTCCAAAGATTTTCAAATGCTTTTTTTGTTCCTGTCACACCATAGCTCGAAAATCCTGTTTTATCTGAAGAGTTAGCCAAGGCCACCATTTTTTATTTTTATTTATTTATTTATTTATTTTTTGCTAACAACAATATGGTTGATTTCTGAAACTTTGATTAGTAATGTTTTACTGAACAAGTGTTGCCAGCTGTCCTCTGAGGAGAGTGGGTGTTGGCCTCTCAAAAATTTGGCAGAAGTCCCCAGATGACATCATGCACCGATGTGCACCTGATTATACTGGCTGCACCGACTGCTCCTGCCTCAAGCGCAGGGAGGGGATCAACTGTATTGTGATCGCCAGACCGCCTTGGATTCAATAAGCAAGTCATACAAACTAACTATCATCTGAACCGATTTTTCAATCATGGGCAACAGTGTTTGTGTTCTGACACCCAAAGCATTTGCTGACAAAGGTTGCTTGTTGCTTTTGATAAATAATGTCACCATAGGCTCTGAAAGTCATTAAATATAGCAACAATATTGCCAAGTTGACAACAGTGCATTGAACCCTCCTGTCTTTGCACTAAACAAAACATTTCTCCAGAGCATTATGTAGCCACAGAACATTTTTCTCCAGAACAGTATTCTCTGTTTACTTAAGAATGCCCACAGTAAATGAAACTAAATTTATTTTTTGTGTGTAACCATTATAATTGGAATAGCACGCTGTTGTTGTCATTCTCATTGTCTAGGCACTTCTGATCTTGTACCCTACAAGGAGGTAATCGTTCACACATAGGAAACAATGCATTGGAAACTGTTTTTTTTTACGTTTACAAGTATCACCCGTTGTGCGTGGTTCAGCAAGAGTGGGCTGTGAAACTTGCTCTTTGATGAATGATTAATGTGCATGAAATATCAAACTAGCCAGTTCATTAAACCCACACACAGTAAGATGTTGGTTCTCTCTTGGGTAAGAGGGGAGCTGCAAAACTAATCAATACTTCCATTGATGAATGAGGTAAGTTCAGATGTCATTTGGCAGATGCTTTGATGATACAACAAAACAAACACCCTGGCATCATGGTCAAGTGCTTTGAAGTGAAATGAGAGAGATGATAAACGTGATTGTGAATTGTATTGCGTTACAGGTACACAGCTTAAACATCAGCCATAAGGAGTACATTTCCCATTTGTTTTTCCCATACGCAGTTTTGTAATAAACATTTATGTGTTACAGAGACTTACCATGAGGGATCAGAGAGTGAAAGGTCTTTTCATGTTCTTGCAGAGGTGAGGTCAGTCAATAGGACTCCAGCCTGTGTTTTACTTAAAAGTGATTACACTTTTGCAGCACTACGTTAGCCAGCAGCTTTAGTTTCCACAACAGTCAACCAATGGGAGATGCTTGGTGCTGCTGCAGCATGGTTTTTGCTCTTAGATGTCTGTGTAGAGATGAAAACCATTACAAAATGGTCCTGGCTATCATGTCATATTATTAGTTTTGTGTTTTTACATGGTTAAATTGAATAATTAGTCAATAATAATGGGTGAATAGAGCTTTTTCACAGAAGCTATTTTGACATGAAGTAGCGGGGTAATTCATGTTCTGCTCCATAAAACTAAATGGAACAACAGTAACACCTGTGTTTACCCGGCTGCTTCACGTCAAAACGTCCTCTGTGATAAATCTGATCTGTTAAAGCATGCTGTGCTCCGTTATTTCTGAAAAACAGGTCGTTGTCAAGCTGCCGTCTCATCGCCGTACCTGTTCGTTCCAAATTCAGGTGCTTCACCAAAGAAAGTGCTGAGGATTAGTGAGCTTTCTACATACACTGATAGATTTCAGATAAGCAGCTCACTAGTGAGATCCGGAGTCAAAACAATGTTATGATCGTTAATCATCAGCTCCAGCCTCTGCAGAGAGTGAAAAGTGGAGCAAGATACTCCAGGTGACAGCTGCAGGTGAATGCCTTTCCTAGCTAGCTGCCCATCTGTTGTAGGCTAATTTGATGTTAACGCGAGCTGCTAGGCAACCTTGAAATGTAAAGAGGACAGCACAAAAAGAAAGGTATTAAAATTATTTGCGCATGACTGCTGAAAATGATGGAAAGGGAACTGGTGACATCTCTCCCAGTGCAGTATATAAGGAGTTCTCTGAAAAGTCTACGGAGAAAATGGCTAGGAAATTTACTCCACTGACAAATGTGGCAGGCATGTTTCAACCCCATGGCTTTGTGAGGTGTGGTGTTGAGAACGGAGGGGAAACCGATGCTGTTCTCAGTATGCAGCAGTAAATCGGAGCACATAATCACAGCTAGCTCAGGAGCGTAGCCCGGGCTTTGTGGCAGTCAGCGCCCACTGACGGATCTTCTCAAGAGGCATCAAGGCTGATCCAGCATGTCCCAAGAAAGGTATAACTGCCGAGCATCAGACCCTCTCCCACCTCTGTAACTGTGCTCTGTAATGGTGCTGGAGCCGCGATGAAAAACGAGGATCATTGTTTTTTCAAAGATATGAATCACAGAGGCTTGCAGCAGGCCAAGCACAACAGACACATGCATGAACAGAGAGGTGTCTTGCATAATTATTTGTTAAAGTAGTGCTTCCGTTATTAGATCAGACACCCCTTGGCTATGAAAAATTTCTCCCAGTATATTAAAGAGATGAGACAGGACAACATAGCATATTTTCTTTAACTTCGGACACTCTTCTGTAGGCTTGAATGAGCTGTTTCCATGCATTATTTGTAGTGCTAATTTGCAGTTATACTGCTGCCTGGTGAGTATGGATGAGTTATGATATTTGAGGGCATGGTATGTGTACCATAGCTTCAAGAAAACAATAAAAAGTCTTTTTTTTTTTTTTTTACATAAACATAATTTACTCCCAGTTGACATCTTCTTTGTCATGCCGCAGCACTTTTTCTTGTTTAGTTAATGGTTTCAGAGAGAAGCCGCATGACATGATTTCTTTGGAAAATATGCATATGGTGTTCACCTCCAGAGAATAAATAGAGCTTGGTCTTCTGTGTTCCGGGTGCACCTGTCAAACTAACATAGATTACCAACAGGAGCCTCTGAAGCACTGGCAACATGCAACAAATATTTCATCACATGGGATATATGTAAATTACATAAGTATGTAAGCAAGCAGTGAAACAGTAAGTAGCTGTTGGAAATGAATATGGAATCTCAATAGATTTAGTATCACAGGTTCAAATGATTTCCATTGCAAAAGGGATGAGATTTATAATCTTCCACTGAGTCTTTTGAACCCAGTTTATTTTTTTTTTAAAAAAGAAGTAATTAAAACTTTCTATTCTCTCGCTCCCTCTCTCTCCCCCTCTCTCTCTCACTGCTGGATAAAATTAAAGCAGTTGACTTGCATGTAAAATCCACTGACAGCTGTCCAAGGGGGGTAAATGCAGATTTGCTGAGATAGCTTCTTTCCAGTGAAGAGGTTCAGCAGGCTTTAGAGCCCTTAAGTCAGGCTTTACATGCAGTGCTGTGAGTTAAAAAAAAAAAAAAAAAAAAACTGCATCCCTGAGTAAAAACAAAGTCTCCATGTGTTTTCAAGACAAGGTGGTGCCAAAAAAAAATCTCTCCTGTACCAACATTGTATGACAAATTCAGTGATCCTCTTAGAATCAAAACAAGCCCACGCTTAAAACTTACAGCTACAGCCATGGCAGGGAGGAGTATTAAAACATGTTTACTTTTCTCTCAGCACATCTTGGAGTTCCCTATTCTATTTAACCCCATTTACTCTTGGATGCTAGTTACTTCGAATGAGATTTAAGGTTCAGAAAATTTTGAAACCACTAAATGTTACGTAATCATTAATAATCAGGATTGGGGCGTAGATTTAACCATTTATCATCCCAGTGCTGTCGCTTGAGGAGGAAGATAAAACGTTACTCTCTTGATTCTCTTTGTGTGCGTCTGTGTGTGCGTGTGTGTGTGTCTGTGCGTGCGTGTGTGTGTGTGTGTGTGTGTGTGAGTTTTGGAGAGTGTGGCATGGGGGTTGGGAAACGTGTATGGAATGCTGTGAAGCTCTTAATGAAAGCCAGAGCGCTTAGCGGACGTCAGGGCTACCCTGATGGAAATCGATGCGCTCCTTTGTGGTGGGGAGCACAGCAGCCAATTCCAGGCCTCTGCTGGCTGACGTGGTGCCTTCAGACGTTGACGAGCATTTAATGACCCGTCACTGGCCCAGACAGGTAATCAATTTATTAAGGCAGTAATGTATGTATCCCAAGGTAAATCTTTAATTAATGGGCAAGAAGAAGAAGACAATTTTGATGCAGAGGGCTTCGGAGTATGAAACCCAACAGGGTAAATGGGCGGCCTCCTCATTTGCCTCTTAATTAGCTTGGAACTGTTGATATTCTGTTCCAAACACCTTTGTTGAGCTTAATATTCTCAAGTGAGCAGAGCCTAGAAGCAAAGGTATAGCGACTGTGGCCGAGATATTAGAAATCTGTACTTATACCCAGAGTGTAAACATTTCAAAATCCCACCTGTTCCAGTGAACCCCACCCCCCACCCCCACAGTTTCCCAGTCTAACAGGAGTTGAGCGACAGTTCCAGTACCTGTACACCTCCCCTGCCCATCCTCTTCATGGGTAATTGACTTCATTTCTGGATCGTTTCACCATTGTGAAACAAAGCCCGCGAGCACCACATACATCATGTAGACTACTGTCCTCTCACAAGTGTTTATTTACCTCTCCTTCCTCTTGAGCTGCTCTCTCTCTCCCCCTCTCCCTTTCCCTCACGCTTTAGTGCCCCTGTATTTTTAAGGATTTTGAAATCCTTTGTGACTCTCCACTTTTCATCTCAAAGAAGTGATGTCGGGGTGGCTGTTGTGTGACTGTGCTGCGTGTGAGAGAGACACACAGAGAGAGAGAGAACCGCTGAGAGTGAAACAGACAAAGACTGAGAGAGATGTATGTTCATGTGTAGAGCTATGTTTTAAGTGATAGGTTGAGTTAAGCCTCATTGATTAATCTACTAAGCATTTGAAGGTTTTCAGTGGATGGGTGGGGCAAAATTAGATTGTTCACTGAGCTGAGGTAAACTCTTAACTTTAGTGTTGAATGGGATGTGGAGTGCTGGACGTGTGCACAGGAGTGTGTTTGTTACACGCTTAACTGAATTTCTTGAGGGGTTGGAGGAATAACTTTTTCCATGAATAACCTTTTTTAAGAACTCCTGCCAGGCCTTTTATAAAATAGCCATAAAATTAAAAATAACTAAATAAATAAATAACAAATAAAAAAATAAATAAATAAAGTCTCTCCTCCCAAAAGATTAGAGTATAACTGGTTTATGCAGGAAATGAGAAAAGTTAGACAGATAGTTTTTGCACTGTGAATTTGTTATGGACTTCATTAATGATGACGAGTGAAATTTTGTTTTCAAACCTTATAAATATACACGCCATGGAATAAAAACTAATACGAACTTTGGCTTGCAGGATGCTTTATCTTTACTCTTTGGATAATAAGAGCATGTTGGTTTTACTCCAGCATGTAATCCTAGGTTGTGTCCCAGTTGCCTGCTGCCTTGTGGCCTAGTGAGACAGCATTCTTTGCAGACAGCGTTTTCACACAACGGCACTTCTGAATGATGCTGGTTTGAGATGAGCTACCACAGCAGCAAACGGTATGCTGTTGCTAAGATACCACACTTGACAGCTGTCATTGCCTCCGGCCATTACGGCTCCATTACCAACACCTGGTTTGACCTTTTTGGAGTTTAAGACAAAAAAAAAAAACAAAAAAACACCAAAATGGAAAAGAGAGGTAATTCTACTGACAGGTGATTAGTTATGTTAATGCACCATTGGGTTCAGTAGAGCCAATCAGCAATAAATATTAGTTTAAACAAATAAATATTCAGTGACTACACCTCTTACTGCTCAGTAGAAAAGTTCAACTGAAGTTGTAATGATTTTACACAAACTCAAGAGATGTGACAGTTTGGGCTTAATTGCCTGTGGGTCACAAAGGATTGTGGGAGATCCTACCTATTATAGAATACATCTATGGTGCTTTCAAGAGCTGGCCAAGTGGAGGAAGCTCTGTAGGAAGTATTTTGTGAAAAAAATTGATTGGGGTATGCCTCGATGTTTTCCGGTGTTGAGGGGAACACAGGCATAAGAACAAGACACTTCTTCAGCAAAAACTTTCAGCAAAAACGTCAGAGTTATATCATCCACATACAAATATTAAAAAAAAATTGCCTGATGAATTACTTGTTCCTCTATAACCTGCCAACATCAAACCACAGCTAGAGGTTTTTTATTTATTTATGTAGGACCCCCCTTGAGGGTGTCCATGAGGGATTGTTTATGCGTGATGATATAACAGCTTCATTTACCCAAAGTCAGGAGAAAATTGTAAACCCACACCATCTCCAGCATGATTCAGAGCTAAGAACACTGCAGCTACCTTCCCAAAAACAGTGTTTATATCCAACAAATTTTTATCCTTTCTGTTTTTTTTTTTTTTTTTTTTTCCAAATCTTGGTGAATGAATAAAATGATACTAAAGTGAGTCAATGGAAAATAAAGGCCACTGAAATCTAATTTCCCAGGGTTTTAAAGATGTTTTGTACTGATCAGGTCATTTATTTATTTATTTTTTATTTTTTTATTTTGTGGAGTCAGTGAAAATCATCCTGATGAATACCAAGGCTGTTTAGGCTGGTTAAAAGGAAAAAAAGAACTCCCTGGGCATATTCATAATTGCATGCATACCACAGTAATTTTCTAATTATCCTAGAGCGCACAGGTTCATGATTTTTAAAGCCAACATTAAACTGCAATGACCTAGTGTTTTTGTGTGTTTGTTGAACAGTCAAAAGTCAGCACAAAATCATGAATTTGAATTGTTATGTATTGAATGAATTTCGACATTAATTAAAGAGAAAAAAACAACACATTTTACTTAGATTTTGGTGTAATAACTGGCAAGTTAAAAAGATATTGTAGTTGATTATAAGTTGATTGCCTGAATAGGTATATGGCCTACCAGAAGAGGACAGAATTTGTTATGAGTTTTGGAGAGAACTGAAAATCAAATTCAAGTTTGGTTGTAAAGTGAGAAATTCCCTTTATGATGAATGACTCCCATTTTTTCAGATTTCTTTTGATTATATGGTTATGAAAAATGTCAACCTACTTTTATGCTGTGCAGAGTTAGTCATTACAGACCTGATGTATAGATGTGGTATGTCTTGAATGCCCATGTGGGCCGGGTATGCAGGGTGCATGATAACTGACGAATAAATGTCAGATATACTTTATGGCGCGCTGAGTCCCTGTTACAAGAAAGCAAGTGTGTAAATACAGCATTTTAGTATTTTCCTTGGCAGAACTGACAGCAAGAAATATCTTTGATCTTTTCTGCCTTTGGGAGGCAGGAAGATATTTACGGATTGAGCACTGCTGCTCAGTGACTGTAGGGTGACAATGATGGTGATTCTCAGATGGTAATCCTGCTGGCAGCCGATGATCATTCAATATGTCGCATGATGCTCGGTCCTGAATTAGTGTCCTTAAGCAATATGGTGCCAAATCCAAAACCCACATGGCTAGTGTACTCTGCTGTGCATTTGTTAATCTCATGAGTATAAGAATAAAATTATTTTCTTGGTCATGTGTAAAGCAGCACAGATGATCCTCTGATCTCATACACAGAGACACCTTATTAAACGACCATGTGATTTTGAATATTTAGCATAATATCTATAAAATGTACAGTGTATACTTCAAGTTTATGGAGTTGATTATGCTAATCTTTTCCCAAAGCAAGCAGTCATATTTTAGAACTCCACTATAATTTTTCCTCTCTTATCCATCCACTGGTTTCCATTCATTCCACTACATTCCACAATATGAAAATGAACTTTCAGAGACTTCAGACTTTCTTCACACCAGTATTCCATCACCGTAATAAAGTCCTTTACCTTTTTTCCTAAAAGTAGCAGCACTGTTGTGTTTTGATAACTTGAAATATGGGGTGTCATATAATGGTCTCTCTGCCAGGGAAAATAGAAGGGAAATGTTTGCTTTTCACGGCCAATTATCAGTTCTGTGGTTTACGAATGGTGACAACTTTGTTTGCTGCAGAAGCAGAACATTATAAGGTGGCTTTTTCAACCAAAAATTCATTAAAAAATTTAGGGATTTTGATTATATGTTGTGAAATCTTTAGCACCACCGCATGATTTGCAAAATGGTTTGTTGCAATGTAAAATGTGAGGTAATTGTTGTAAATGGGCCAGACATTCAAAATCATTGGTATTAGGATCAGATCTTGGATAGACCTTGGTTAAGATCTTGAATAATAATACTTCATTTAGTGAAGTATGAACGTTTAAATGGAGAGTATCTTTGAATAAATAAAGAGAACATATTTATGATATGAAGACATACTATATATATATTAAAAAAGACAAAACAAAAGTGTAAAAACTTTCATGATCTTCTCTGTCATGTCATTGAATGCTGAAGAGGGATAAACCCCCAACAGAGGGTTTTCCTCAGCTGGTGTCAATATGTGCTCTGCTCAGTGATATGACAAGCAGCATTTATGATCAGTCCCCCTGTAAGGCTTATTTTAAACGACCACGGGATTTATGCAGCAGGCTCCTTCCAAGTCAGCAGTGTATTGGCCTGTGACTGTGTACTAATTATCCATGGATTGAGGACAAAGAGAGAGAGGGGTTATTGTTGCATCTTCTTTACAGCATCAGACTTCGATCTCACAATAATTAGTCTCTGAGTTTAGAAGGTGAGGAAGGAGTCAAACAAAATCAGAGAAACTTGTCCTCAGGTAATTATGCAGGGTATTGATATTCAATAACCAATTTGTATGGGCCCTTGGACGCTTTCATCAACTATGCCTGAAGAGGGTTGTGCCTATTAGTCTGCACTACCTGTACAGTAGACGCTTCATTGCACTGACTTACAAATGTGCAGGTAGATAATGCTCTCAATCACTTTGAGCAGTAAGGTGAAATGATTCTTCATATTTCAGTGTTATCACAAAAATCCTAATATCAGTTGAGATATCCATCAGGGTTTTCACCATCTGCGAAGATCAAGCTCTGTCAGGCTTTCTCAGGGCTTCCCCTAGTTTATCAGGTAGTGAATTGCCAGAACTGGCTTTGCATGGCAATAGGGGTGTTGAAGGCTGTGTAAGATCACACAACAACATTTTGGACAAAAATATGGCCAGTGGAGTGGATTGTGGCTCCCCTCTCAAGAGGAGAACATTGTTGGAACTCGGATAAAAGTCACACACAAAGAAAAGAAAAACACACAGTGGTCTACAAATGTGTGGTCTGTGAAAAACAGCGATGAGTTGGACTGTCAGACACAGGGGTCCACAGCATGGACATTTAGATGCCAAATCAATGGCAACCAGCCAGCTCAAATGAACACAGCGAGGAACAATCTCTATTCAGTTAAATGCCCAAACATTGCAATCATGTTTTGTTGTCTGTTCCACCTCATGTCACTTGCAGGTTTGGGACAAGGTCAGATTTGCTGCATGATAGTAAGATGTGGATTTGCTGTTTTGCAGGTGAACCATTGGCTGGCAAGACTGCTGCTGGCATTCCTAGAGGCTACTGGAACTTCTCCTGGGTAGCAGAGGATGAGCTGAGCTTCCCCAAGGACGCAGTGCCCATGTCAGGTGAGTCGCACATTGTCAGCCCTCCTCAGACAGACAGACAGGCCCAGGCACCCCTGTGCTCCACAGATCCCCTGCTCCTGATTGGCCATGATGCCTGGTGTCAGCTCTCCATCAGCACACATAAACATCTTAGTCTCGTTTGCCCTCTACCTGGCTGCTCACCAGCCCTGGCACGTTCACAGAGTGAGAGGTGCATGGAACGGCCTGTGCTGGAACCCATTCAAGGTCTCAGATAAATCAGACTCCCAGATTCCTTTGTACAAACATTTGGAATTTGCAACAATATTCTGAGAAAAGATAAGAAGAGTCTTATTTGGTCTCTGTGGTGAGACCGGGTTGTTGTTGTTGCAGCAAATTTAAGGGGAAACAGGAGAAAAATAGAATAAAAAACAAGCAGTAAAAAAATACAAAGCCTTATGCAGTTCACAAATTCAACACATGTAGACAGCAATAATAGGTACAGTATATGAGAGAGTATCGATTACTTATAAGTATATAGTCTTGTATAGTTTTTAAACACAGTTGTTATTTACGTATTTGTTGCATAAAAATATGGGATTGCCAAATTAAATATGAAATAAGAATATTTTGAAAAAATGAATTGCATGATACATGTTAACACAATATTATAGAATGTTATAAACTGTTGTTATAAACTGTTGTTAAAAATTCAGTCTGAAGAAGAAGGTGTGTGTGTGTGTGTGTGTGTGTGTGAGAGAGAGAGAGAGAGAGAGAGAGAGAGAGAGAGAGAGAGAGAGAGGCAAACTCTACAAAGAGGAATAAAGAAAAAAAAAAATTGCCCTTGCATACAAGCAAAATTAAACAAATAAATGAGTAAACATGCATGAGGCACAATTAATATTTGAGCGGCAACAGGGAGTGGTGTTAGGTGGTGTTAGTTAAACAGAGACAGAATGTGACTGTACTCTTTGTCATCTGGCAAAATCTTGATTAATTAGTTTTGATTCAAAAAGAAAAAAAATGAATGAGGAAAAAAAGTTATTGAACCTTAGACATCCCAGTGCAATGGTAAAAGAAACATCATGTTAAAGAAACAAAGTTCTGACAAGGCCACAGTGTCAGCCTCACAGCCATGAAGTCGACCAGACTGTGTCCAACTAAATTATATCTCTCATCCACAGTGTGTGTTATGGAAAAAAAAAATTCTTTTTAAAAGTCATTCAAAACTATAGGGAAATTTGGCCAGTGTTAAGATTAGACAGTAATGTCAAGTAATGAAAGTTCATTAAATTTCTTCTCTTTGAATCTTATTTCAAATCATCCAAGCATTATGAGCCAATCTTTCAAGTGCTTGCTTTATTTAAAGATGCAAAATCATCAAGTCTACTGAAGCTGCAAGGCAATACAAGGACAGACACTGCATATTTAATAAACTTCAAAAGCCAAACACACAAAGTTGAGTGGAGAGAGAGAGAGTGGGAGAGAGCATCTCATATTCATACTGAGCTCAATTGTGCAATAATATTTCCCATAAAGGAGCTGTTATTCAAAATTGTAATGTGCAGGATTTATTGTCCTTTGAATATGGATGATGACCTGTAAAATCCATGACTGCAATAGGGAACTGTTCCCTCTAATGTGCTTCATACACAGTGTGAAATGAATAGATGTCAGAGTCATATTTATGCTAAGAACAGCCATATGTGGGTGTCTGCTATGCAATTAGTCAGTATATTCTCTCACAGTTTACTAATCCAAATTGAATGGTGCAGCCTGTGTCACAGACAGAATCATAGTCATTTTACTGCAATTAGTAAAAAAAAAAAAAAAAAAAAAAAAGTACTATTGCACAGCCTCTATCCGTTATTGGATTTCATAAGATGAGCTTCTGTCAGAACATCAAATATAATCCTGTTTTATCTTAAACAAATTTAGGTTTTCTGCAATGCCGTGTGCAGTAGTAGGACACATAAATTGGAATTTGTTGTATGAGATTCAAGGTGACATTAAAATCTTTATAAGCTACAATCTACTACAGGGATCCTTTTTTCTGGGGCTTTAGCTTGAGTGAACAATGATGTGAGCAGATATCTTGTCAAGTGGGTAGATTTCCTCGCACCGAGCTTAAAACAATGAAGAAAGGCAAGAGAGAGACGTTTGTGGATTTCACCATTGAAATCAGATCGGATCAGCATATGTTCTGTTGAGCAAAAGCTAGAGAGAAAGAGAGTGATAGGGGAGAGAAAAAAAATCACTGTGAGGCTGTAGGAAAGACCTTAGTCGAGTCAAGTTAGTCTCAAGACCAGGTCCAAAGGGGGGGCAAGATCAAGACGGGACCAAGAGCGAAATAAGGAATTAACCGGTGCCTCTGTAGTATCCAAATGTAAGGGATAGGAACTTCTTAAGGATCAACACAGATAACTCTATATCTCTATCTATACAAGCTCTGTACTGAATCTCTCAACATCAAACCTATTACTGCAGAGGATTTGGACTGATCAGTGCGTAGAAGCTTAAAAGGAACACTTCACCCAAAATACAAGTTCATGCAGTGCAATCTGTCCATCCTCATAGTTTCTGCATGACTTAGTGAGGTCTGCTGCAAATTTTGCTGGGAACTCCTCCCTGCCAACCAGCAAACTCTATCTATCCGCCTCTAATTCATACTCATAGGGGGCCAGTTGGTTCAGTTTTGGCAGGAGGTAGTTCCCAGTGAAACTCTTCACCTCCAAGGGCTGTGGATTATGTGGAGTGTCGGTGTCATTGTTTTTGGGAAATTGCTGTTGCTGTTGAGCTTTCCACATGTAAATTTTTGGCAGTTTGAGCGCCACAAAACAATACCGATCCAGTCCCTTTGCACTGGGATGCAAGGAGACAGTGGAGACCGTGGCAAACTGGAAGCCCCACCAGATCTTGCAGAAACTATTTGGATTGATAGTTAGCACTAAGTTTTTTTTTGTTTGTTTGTTTAGTTTTTTTTTTTTTATTTTGTTTTGTTTTGTTTTGTTTTTTTTGTGCATTGGTGTCACCCCAGCCACTCATAGCCCATTGGCATCACTCGGATGCGATAGCTTCAGCACAGTGTTTTGCCCCTTGGGATCCTCTCTGAGGGTGGAAGGTCATCCTGTAAGTGATAATTCAGAACCCCGCAGGCATCAAACTGTCACCCAGCTGTTTATGAAACACATCCCTGACTGTGAATCCCCAAGACCTCGTCTCAGCTGCCTGCAACTGTGATAGCCAGCAGCGGAGGTAGCCGTAATTGGTGTCAGTTGGACAACAGACAGCACCCCACCTCCCCCATCCCCGTCCCACAACAGTTTGATTTAGGATGAATCGATCCATCACACACATAGCTATCCACGTTGTGTATTATACTCTACAGTGACAGGCCTGACTTGTCATTCATGATGTGTTAGCAAAACAGAAGAGGATAAGTAGGGAAGTTTGTTTTGTATAGATGCTGATGAACTGAGCTGGATTTTCTGCTGCAGGAAGGGTGACATCTGGGCAATAAAAGCCAGATGACCAAAACAACTCCAAATGAATGATGGGACAGACCGATGAGACAAATTAAATCCTAATGACCACAAACATGCAAGCAACCAAAAGACAGTTAAATGTTTGACAGCAATGTCAGAGAGGGTGCCAAAAAGTTGATTGAACATACAAGAACAAATTGAGTACATTTTATGCTTGCAGAGAGTGGATGCCATTAGATATCGAGCAGCCATGATTTTATGTATGTGTGTGTGTATTTCTGGATTCATGAGGACCAAATACCCTCACAAGGATAGAAAGATGAGAGCATCCTCCACTGTGATGATATTTTTATGGTTCTTACTTCTTCAGGAGGCTGCTATAAATTATGCCTTAGGTTTAAGATTAAGGTTAGGATTAGGGTTAGTTAAGATCCTTACATGTGTATTATTCCAAATTTGTGTGGTGGTGATTGTGTATGTTTGCTCGTTTATGTGGATGGGTGTTGGCATATGCGCATTTGCCTGTGTGCCTTTTTGCATAAGAATGTATTCATGCGCAGTGTTCATAACAGATTTCCAGCTATAACCGCAGACATGAACTCACAGCAGTGTCAGATTGGTGACATGCAGGCAAAGTGGGGAGGCACGTTGTGTTTAAATATAGGACGAGTTCAGAGAGGTGCAGAGAGAGTGAGAAAAAAGTGGCCACTAGTGAACATGGCTGTAGGCTTCAGTGATAGATCTCAGCTGTCCTCACAGCATCTGCTAGGTGCTGGCATTTATTACCTACCACATAAGCCGATGCAGACTGACTGGACGCTTGCCACCAGCTGTCCCCATACCTCCCTCCCTCCCGCTATCACTGCATCCTTCTCTCCGTTAACTGCTGGAACTACAGGGTAAGCCAAACTTCTTATTTCCATTTCAGCCCTGGCAAGCTGACTTCTCTGCCGCTGTTTGTCAGTGATGTCAGAGCACATTGACCTGTCTCCCTCAGTCTCATCCCTCTTCCCATCCCTGCCTTGGTCCCTAGGGGAATAGCAGCAGGGCAGTCCATTGCCATATTCTGTGTAACAAAGGTTTTCCCAGTGCGCCATCTTTCCCACTCCGCTCCTGGTCTCCTGATCGAGATGGATTGTCCGGGTTCAGCTGTGGCTGCCAGCTGCAACACAGGCACTCAAATGGATGCTAGCCACTTGAGGAGTTGCTACGCACTACAATAGAACATCTGCCTCACTCAGCTGGTAGTGCTGTTCTTGTGTAATGAGACACAGCAGTGGAATAAAACACATTTGCAAAGGCAGGGGAGTACACAAGATAGAGCAGTGGTGCAGATGCTTAAATATGGCATCCTTCTGGATTCACATCATTTGGCCTTTCCAGCCCCTTTCACTGTACAGTGCACCTGTTCATGCAGCACTTGATCAGTCTCTCCCATTCTGGGAAAACTGCCATGAGTGTATATAGCTTATTCCAGGTATTAGAGGGCAGAGGGCAAATCTCACAAATCCACAAGTCCAAACTGAATCCCAGTGTATTTTTTGAAAATTGTTCACAGTAGTTTGCAGTATTCATATACAGTATTTTAAAGAGTGTAGCTGTCATGACGAGATTCATGATGATTAAACTAGGTGTGTGTTTATAAATTCACTCTGATGCTCTACCGTGGAATTAGAGAGCTCCCATCAGAGCGTGGCAAGGCACATGATGTTTTGAAATTTACCAATGAGAAATCTGTTAGCCAGTGTATCAGAACAGAAGCATTGTTGTGAGTTATCTTTCTAGCAAAGTAGTTAGCTGTAGCCCTGACATTATGAAAGTATTTTCGGTGTTGTCAGCCTTATACAGTGAACATGATTAATATACTATTGTTATAGAAATTTGCTGCATGTTGAATAGTGCTATCAAGGTCACCATATAACCCGACCCTCACATTTTACCATAACATCAACCATTGTGGAGAATATTTGGACACTCTGACAAACCGGCCCGTCAGCTGGAAGTGGTCAGTGTGCGCTCTGAGCCTCTGAGAGCATAGTGCTCTGAATATCCAAACAGCAACACAATGAACACTCCAAACAACAAGAGAGTAGTCAGAGTGCATACTCACGCCACTACCTCAGTGAATTTATGAACCAAACCTTGATCCACTGCCTTTTCAGCAACGGATGGTTCAAATTATATCAGATTGCACTGGCCGAGTCAAATAATATTGTGCAACCCAAATAAATCTGCATTGATTTAAGAAAATAATTTCTCTTGCACAAGTAATTTGACTTAAATTTGTTGAAAATAAAGTGATACACACACACGCACACACACACACACACACACCACACACACATATATAAATATATATGGACACTGACAACTAGCACACTAACTATGGGAAGGGAAAGCATTACAATAAAAAATACAGCCCTGTGTGTTTGATTCTCATGGGTAGCAGCTGACCACTGTCCATGGTGCTGAATTTTCAGTTGCTGAGTTACATTTTTTTTAAGATGATCTAAAATATACAACAGATTTTTAAGAAGCACTGATCTAAAAGCAAGGGGGATTATTGTGAATCTGACACATCACAATTTCTAAAAAAAAAAAAAAAAAAAATTAATGTTGTGTTTATGTATTTTTATGCATTTATTAAGCAATACCACACTCAAGGCTGTCCTGTTATGCTGGATATCAGCACAGCTGTGATTATCTTTGGCACTTGGCCTCCAGCCTCGTTCCTACAGTATGAAGTGTAACAGCATGACCTCAAGTGTGATATTGCATTTATACAAGTAGAAGTTCTACGAACAATGCCGTTTATCCAGTAACGGTAAAAAGCACCATGAGATTATGACATATTTCTTTAATTGGTTTTTCTGTTCCACCATCACAAGTAGTTCCATCAGACTTCAATCAACAGAGCTGAACATACTGGTAGCAAAACAGTTTCCCAACCACAGCTTAGCTTGCCTGGAGGTTTGCACCGCAGTATTCACTCATGGTGCTTTCATGCCCCAAAAGTTGCCTGTAAGGCAGCACTTCCTAAGCCTCACTCTAGCCATAGCTCTTAACAAAACAACAGCCTTGGAGGCAGCACTACCTTCCAGTCAACAGTGGGGGCTAAAAAACGCAGGAAGCATCAGTATCCAGGCTTCTTTCGCTTCCTCATCTTAATCTGACCATTCATAATCAAACTCCAGTGTTATTTTTGGAAATGTGTCTATCTTTTCGCTGTTATCATGTGAATTTAGTTACAATGGTTATTACAGACAGTATGAAGAAGAGTAATACATCATTGTAAAATGGCAGAGTGCCGTTATACTGCATATCAGCACGCATGGATTGCCTCTCGTTCAATCAGATTGTTCTACCTGAAGCAACTGTTGTACAGTGGTATTTATATCTAATCCTAAGGTTTGTGGCAGAAAGGAATAGTTGTCAGTCATAGCAATACTAGTGGGCAAGGAACCAGAGGTAATGGGTAGTGCCTATACTATGTTTGAGTAGGGAGTATTTACTTAACATTATGATGGCTCATAATGTGTGCTGGAGTGGGAAGAAGGTGACAGAAGATTGACATTGGAGTCCAATAAGGAAAATCAACAGCATTTGCTAGAATAGTTCACTGTTGTTGTTGTTACACTGCTGTTATAGTGGCTCAGGAGCAAGACATGTTACAGACTTGAACAATAGGAAATTCACAATCTGTATTAATGATCTGGATTATATGAAGGAGAGCGAGGACTTTTTTGTGTTTTTCATTTTGTCAGTAACGGTTGACATGCAGGGGATTTCCACAGGACCTTCAAGGCCTTACATGGTACCTTGAAGAATTTCTCTTGACCCCCTGCCAGCATTATACCTTTGTAGTTTTGAAGGGTGGATACTAAGGATAAGGTGACAGGGCAAGTTCACACGGAGGTGGAAGACTGACATTTCACTTTGATCCCCTCTGTGTCCTTGAATCAAAACCTGCCAAGTGCAGTTGGGTTTAAAAAAAAAAAAATGACAAACTGTTCCACCCAACTTCTTCATAATTCCACCCACCTGTTCTCTCTTTGTTTTCTTGTTTTCAATAGACAAATCACATTTGATCAACCACTTCCCCCTCAAAAGCTCATTCAGCCAATCAAATTCAGTTGCTTTGCCTCGGTTACAGAGAGCACAAGCAGAATTGATTGACATCAACTCATCTTGGGGAAGAAAAATACGCAGTGAAAAAAGGAGTTACCCATTAGTATGTGTCCCCAGTCTTGACATTTGAGTTGTGTTTTTATTTCATTTCTCCCAGTCTCTTCTCATCCCTGCTGTTTGTCAAAAATCACTTGCCACTCATCTATTCATCTATCTGCCGGCTGTATGTATTGGACAGTGTGACTTAAACTCCCCTGAGAGAGAATGGATTTGCCCTGGAATATGCATGCCATAAAAGAGTTGAATGGATACATAAATAAGCTCAAGCCAGAAGCAATCCCATTGTAGTCAGGGAATAGACATATTCATCATCCCAGTTAAAGGGTTTCACAGGGGAATTTGTCAACAGCATTCACCCTCAATCCACAAAGAGACATAGATCGTTAGATTTAATTTACTTGATGTCAGCACGCATGTGCAAATCTACAGGCTCTCTCTCTCTCCGTATTTTTTTTAAACATGTAATCATATAGTTTGCACTGCTGGGAATTGGCAGGTTCATTTATATACAAAATCAAGACGGCTACACTTGGCTTGCATCTCAATGACCTTTGGCTGTGAGACACGACACAGTGCTCAATCTCTGCTCTGTTGATGAATGAGGTCAGGGTCACCGTGTCATGATAGGCTCATTAACCAATCACACACCCTTGTTAACACAGTCAGATCCAATGGCAACTCTGGGAACACTCCATTTAATTACTGAAGGGCATAAGATTTGCCAGTTCTTTTACAATTAATTAATTCCTTGTAAAGCACCCTAACACATCCATTACACAGGCAGTACTGCTCCATGTGCACCACCAATGATCAATGATCTGCTGCATTTATTATCCTTAATGAAGAACTTATGTTAGAAAACTGAAACACCATTCAAAATGTGGCAGCCATTCTGCTAAGGCCTGGGACACACATACTGTGTCATCGTTGCATGTGCAACGCTGAACATTTAATTTCGGCGGACATACAAGCAAGTCATAGCTTTCAAACAGCCTGTGTGAGCAGCGAACATGTTCCAGCAGCAGCCTGCAACTAGAGTTTAGCAATTAGAGCAGAGCGTACTTTTAACATGTGCCACAGGCAGAAAGAACTGAGAAAACTGCACTTTTTGCCAAAAAGACAGTGAGATAAGTATATTTCACACCATGCAGGGGATATTTAATTAATTGCCGCATTTTGTTATTTTGAATATCTTAATTAGGATCTGTACAGAGTACTTAACCAGACAATTTGGGAGAAAATTGCTCAAACTAGCTCTATAAAACCACAATTCAAGACCGCATGCAGGTTGTATCATTATTATTGTAACTCTATTATATTATTATTATCATTATTATTATTAGTAGTAGTTGTAGTATTGCTCAAAATGCAGATGCAGTATACTGTGTATTCTGTAAGTCTACATTAAAACCTGTATTTACAAATAGTATCAAAGGGCTTATAGAAATCTCCCTCATTTATTGTACATGTTGTAATACAGTAAAAGTAAGTTCATCTTGATCTTACATGAGAACACTGACCTTGACAGACACTGTAACCCTGCGTCTGAGGCTGTGACGGCATTTATTTGCACATAAGCCAATTTTCCTTAAATTGTCAGGGTGCCCAGGTCGCAGTCTGGTTGGTTGCGTGCACAAATTGGCTCTATGATCATCCTCTTTCTCAACAGGACATAAAATGGAAGAAAGAATTATTAGTCATTGTGGGTCCTGCAAAATTTACAAGCTATAAATATTCTCAGCAGATTTGCATCGACTGGCCTCAGGATACTTTATCGCTCCAAGCCCCTATATCCAAACCCTCACCATGTCCAATGACCATCTTCTCTGGGGTATTAGTATTCATAGACTGCCTTTAATTACTGCCAAAGCTGCTTGTGCACAAAGCTCGTTGAGCATGGCCAACAAAAGCATGGCTTGATATAGATACAGAAAGAGGCAATCATAATGGGGTAATCATCAGCATTATTCACTGTAAGCCTTTATATTGTATCGAATGTCAGAGAACTGATGAAATTTCTGAAACATTGCTAATCCAGATGAGGTGACATAGAAGCGACGTAGTGGAAATTGGAGGAGAAAGAAATTATTTCCCTGCCACCGCAGATAGCAACCGCTTTGACTGAGCTTTTGATTTAGATTATCATCTCAGTCTAGCAAAAAAATATCACATTAATCATTTAATGTTAACAAAATATAATGTTGGTATTTGCGCAAGCAAACAGCTTTATTTCAGTATTGTGTTTTGCTGTTACGATAGCTGGGATTAGTCCCAATTCAGCAAATCATAATTTTTTGCTAGTCTGAAAAGCATGTTAATGTAAGAATATCTGAAAATGTCTTGCTACATGTAGCATATACTGTAGGGAAAAAATCATTTTCTTTAGAATACTTGGTCAAACAAAACATTTTTCATTAATGTCCCCCATGTGAAGTTATCATCTTGTCTGGCATTAAAAAAGAAATTAGAGTTCAACCAGTGATTTGTGGCTCTGGTAACAGCCATATGGGTATGAAAACAGTATTATTACTCACAATTCACATGCAGTAAATGTGTTCCATATTTAGCTCCATAAAACTGCATTTAAAATCATTATTATATAAGGACCTTATTATATAAGGACCTATAAGGACCTTATAGTCATGTCCTTCATTTATTGTACATGCAGTAGATAATGTTGTACATATTTTCTGAAAGGCATCTGAAGCAGTATCGGTCAGTTCATCTTGAGCGTACACAAGGGTCCAGACATTGACAGATACTGTAAAGCATACTGTATGCCTCTGTATATATGAGGATATGAAAAAATATGCATTGTAATAATGTCAAAGCTAGCCAAGTACCGCAGGAATTGATTACACCCAATTTAAGTGGGTGACAGTAAAAATAAATAAACAAATGAAAACAATGATGCAATCATGAAATATAATTGTTTTCAAAACAAAATTTATCACCATACTTGATGCAACTTAACTCACTGGCAGACTTGTGCCTTTCTTTCAAAGCATGCTGAAGACAAACTTTGCAGGCACAGTAGCGGGTAAATGAGTCAGCAGTTGGACTTGCTAAGAGCTGCCAATCAAAATGTGACACGCCAAGTGCAGGTTGAATAAGTTGGCCTTCACTTCACTTTACAAGCAGAGTGGAGAAAAGAAAGTGTGCTATTTTGAATGCAATTTGTTGTAGGAGGATTTTTCTTTTTTATTTCAGGGTTTCTCAACAACACATGTAATCCAGCCTATCCCTCTTCCATTAGCTGAAAATAACTGCTTATACAAGGCATGTTTTTAAGTGAATGAGCAAGATCGTGTCTAAAATATTCCACCCTCAGATACTTAAACACCATATATCATATATTATCAATCTATGATGCTCACTGCCTTTCAGGAGTTTTGTTGCGGTTTTGCAATTTTACTCCTACTTCAGTTCGTAATTCACTGTTTCCCAGAATGCCTTTGGGTAACACTCAGATTTGTCTGGACTTGTATTCGGCTCGGTTTTATGTGTAGGTGGAGAGAACAGTAAAAACAGCTATGACCATAGCAAGTGCAAGAAGGCAAGAGTTTGCAGTTGAAAAAAAAAAAGTGAAAGTCACTCTGATAACTCAGTGTGTCTTGTGGCTACATGGCATTCTGGCCTACTGAGGCTAATGTCGGTGGCCAAATTGGTATTTCAGCCTCCTCTTCATTGGATTTGTCTCTGTACAGTATGATCGTTGAATGTCAGTGCAATAGGGTGGCATTTGCTTTTTTGATGCTGTTAGTTACTTTAAAATGAACTATTACCAGTGGAAGGCTGACATCAGTTTAAATATGTAGTGTCAGCATCTGTGAATCATCATCAAAACCTTTTTTTCTCGTAGTTTAAACTTTTATTTCATGTCTTTAACTTTTAACCTCTTTACACACCATATTTTCAGAGCAGGCGCACTGAAGAATGTCTCCAGCAGACGAATAAGTTCAACCAGCTTCTTCATACCACAAGCACAGTTGGAATCATTTCAGACAACTTCTCCACAAACAGAAAAATGCCCTGTAAACATATGAATTTGTCTCTCAAACATATTACTGTTTCACAGTGAGTACTTAGCAGTTCAACTTCAAACACTGTTTCCAGGAATTAATCTGTGCTCAAGGCGCAAATCGAATATTAAAACAAACTTTTGTAACAGAGTGAATGTTTGTCATCACCTGCTCCAAATTAACACTCCTCTACCCAAACATTAGGGGGCAACGGAGGATTCTTTTTGGCTGAAATGTGAGGCAGAAAACTCAGTCACTGTGGGAGACGTAATATGGCACCAGCTGTTTCTCTAAATGAGAAGTCACAGAAATTAAAATTCTCTTTCCCATGATGATGTAATCAAAAGGTCAAATGAATCCTTGCTGAGTTGTGTCAAAAAGGGTATTATCACATTTTCAGAAGGTATCAAGGTGTTGATAGAATGAGGGGCCTAAACGAGAATGAATGGGCTGTAAAAGCTGTGTCCACGGTCATCAGTTCTTACTCGCTTTGCACATGCACAAGGTTGGCGGAATTGGATGACGGGTCCAAGTCTTGCTCAGCCCCAGTTGAATCAGATCTTTCAGCCTCATTTGGCAGCTCACGGAAGTGCTTAGCATGTCAGAGTGTGCCAAGTGTGCTTTTGCATGCAAGAATAAGAGTAAATTATATATGTGAGGGTGGGAAAATGTAAGAAGACAGCTTTGCAGCGTATGTCTGTTAGTGTCTGTGAGTCTGTAAGGTATGCAAATGTGTGCATGTGGACGATTTTTTTCAAAGAATCACGTTCGCACACTCACACATACACTTTTTTTTATTTCAAGGATTTCTCAATACATATGACAACCATATTAGCAACGCTGTCACTTCTCCTCAGCTCTCTCTCCCTTACACTGGCTAGGTATAAATTTTTGCATGGATCATAAATCAACTTTAAATATTATACAGGTTTTCAGTCAAATTCAATTAGAGGCACTTAATCCAAATATAATTGTTATTACAAAGTGGGAGAAGGCCACAGCCCTTGATAATTAAGTCTTTCTGGGTGAAAATGGGATATTATCATATGTTTTCTTTTTTTTTTTATCATTTAGGGTATGAAAGTTTAAATACAATTAATTTACAAACATCTAGCTTGTAATTGAATTGAAAAGGACATGTAATTATTATGAAATTATTAATAATGTGGAATAATTGCATTTTTAAAAATGCAATTATTTTTTAAGTTAGTAGATAAATTAAAAGAACATAATATTGACTTAAATTTATGGGTCATATAAAAATTGTTTGTTATTCCAGTGAAGTAATAGAGACATCTTGCAAAATATATGATTGATAGTCTATCTGACTGATGCTGGGTTGACCAGTGCAGGGGTGAGGAGGAGGACGAGCGATGAAGTTCCTAATGTGGTTTCTGTAAATCCATAAACCTATCCTTCTCAGATCAACTCAAAAAATTGTGTAACAAAGGATGTTTTTAAGTGAATAATCCCAATTTGGGAAGGGTCATGTGAGTGAAACAGACACAGAAAAATTCATTCATTCATTCATTCATTCATGTTTGTCTAATAAAATTTGTCACCAGTTGAACTGGACACACAAAGCACAGCATTGTTATAATTTTTCAGTATAAGAGTATTTAACAGAATCACATAGAACCAACAAAATCAAAGGATATTGTTGCCATGCAGCCATGGCTTATATGTTGGCTGTCAAAGATGAGGCATGTGGCTGTGGCTTTTAATGACAGTATGCCATTAAAAGCCATAGCATTATATACCCTGATTGATGACCATCTTCAAAACCTCTGAACAGTGACTTCTAAATGCACACTTGAAAGAGAAAGCATTCAATTCATACATGTCAGCCAGCCAACTCCGAAAAGCTTAGAGCACGCTGCTCTGTTTACATCAATATAGGTCACAACAATTGTGCTGATCTCAGCATGGTGTATCTTTAAAGGGCTCGGTGCAGCTGAATACACACTGCATCGCTCTCATTGAAGGGACGGAAATGGGCTTTCATGATGACCTTGAACTCCTCAGTATCTTCACATCTCATTGGCTGTCAAGTTCCTTAGTGGTGATTGGCTACAGGAATCAATGTTTTTACCAAATAGCAAGTTTAAACTTAAGTTTTAATTGCTTTTGCTAAGTGGCTAAGGAATGACTGCCACTATGGCATCTTCTAAACGCAGTCACCCTTTCAACCATATCGACAACCATATCATTTAAAGCAGGCTAATGCTGACTTAATGCCATCCTATTAGGCAAAGCTCCTTTAAGCATTCCAAATCACTGAAAACTTGTTTCAGCTGTGTTTTAAGACCTATTATATAGGTTAAATACTGTTTTTTACGCAAATGTTAATGAAGACCAAAATACTATTTGATAATTCAGTCAGGAATGCAAAACAAAAAAGGTTCTGACGGACTGGGTGACTCCTTGTGCCTACTAGGGCCAGATCGATCAGATTGCCAGTTCATCAGGTTGATATTGACCTTATATTAAATTTAAAATTTTAAATATTGCTCAGTCAGTCTTTTATACATCTTATATGATGGATCTTCCTCCATGGTCACAACCACACAAACACTTTTTGCAAGCTGTTTTGAAGCTCATTCCTTGGCTTCAGCCAAAGACATTATTTATATGTTTGTCTCATCGCTAATTGCAATCATTATTAATCATGTGGGCATGTCTCTGCAATTACTTGATTTGCAGTGTCTTTAGTGAAGTGGATGTTAAGACAGAGTAGCTTGCGCCCACAATTTAAGCGCGAACAATGATGCTAGCAGCAGACACTATTAATGTTTTTGTGAATTCACCCCTCAGTCTCACAAAATGGGTAAAGTGCTGTTTGAGAGGCCTTTTAGCTCAGACAAAAGTAGAAGTCTGGGGGGAAAATAATAGTTAGCAGGAGAAAGGTCATTTAATTGGCCCAAAGCATCAACTATCTGTGACTTCAGTCTTAAAAATATTGGTTTTACTGTCACGGTTTATAAAATGTATTTCCTGAACCCTTGTGCCTATAGTAATGAAACCTTGTGTGATTTAGACTTTAATTGCAGACCCAAAGCTGTCTGATGTCTTTACAATAACACAGCAGAGTTTCAGTTTTCACTCATTAGGTTCTAATTCAACTCTAACGATGGATATTATTGATATTGATCTGCTTGGTTATATGTGAATTCACATTTCACTGTTTTACCCAGCCTGGTCATGTTTCTCGAGTGTTTCTGTTTCCTGATCATGTTGGTGTACCACAGCAAGCCGCTCAAGAGACAAGTATGTCAACTTAGAAAGCTGATTGTATAACACTCTTGAGTAGCTCTCATCCAGGATCCATGGTGAGAAGTCATTTGAAACTGATAGAGCCCTCTCAAACACAGATTGTCACAGGGATGACTCCATATGAGGTCTGTCCACAGGGAGGGAAGGACAGATGGAGGTAAAGAGACATACAGAGAGAGGATGAGTGGGACGAGATCCAACCCTGTCATTTTCTCTCTGAGTAATATGTGTGAGAAGGTTTTTGGTATTATCACAATAATACCTAACTCCTAGTGCGTCCAACCCTATGCTTGAAAGCATCCTTTTTTTGTGTGAACCCTGCGTTTGTACAGTATGACACCTCCACCCCCCGAAAACAAGCTGATCCCAACGTGCTGGTGTACAGCAAAGGTGCGATGCCATTTCATATGAAAACATGAAAACTCCCACCAACACATCTGATCCCCCCTTAAGCCATTTTGTTAGCTGTGTTCTCCTTTGAAGCTCTAGTTAAATCTGGAATTAACCTGTAAAAGCAATATCACAATTGTTTACAGACTATTGAAGACTGCAAACTGCTAAGAGACTGCACAGCAGCAGCACATTTATCAAAATCTTCGACATTCAATTGCAAAAGAAAACAAAATGATGCAGTAGCACTTAAGTATATTACTTAAATTGAACGCAACCCTTTGCATTTCCCTTGATGATGCCCTCAATTAAAAGTTTTTCATCTGCAGATCACACAGCAAGGTGTTTGTGCAGGCATGCTTAATGGTTCCATCAGCCTTAATTCCCAGTGGTTCTGGGATTAGCAAAGTTCAGCTTTATGAAGTGGTCTACCAGATTGACTCTACCAGTTTGAGCCTCATTGAGTAACTGCAGTATGATACCTTCTGTTTAAAGAATAATACCACTGAAGTTTGTTTTGAATTATTGTTAGAAGAGTTTTTCTTTTGGCACTCAGTTCAGTTGAGACCTTAGACAGACAGCATGGTCCAAATCTAAAACTTTTAAATGTAAATCTATGTGAAAATACTTGAAATGTATATCATTAAGCAAATTCTAAATTAGGGATTTGACAGCTAAGGTTACTGTATGAATGTCTTTCATTTTGCCAGATCACAGATGCCCTGGCAATAACAAAATATGTGACCAGCGCATAGGGGCTAACCCAGAGTTCACATGGAGCGTAGTGGCTGCTTGGAACCCACGGGATCAAGGCAACGCGAAGGCTGAAAAGAAGGAAGGAAGTCCCCAGGGGTGGGAGGAAGGTAAGACTGAAGGTATCACATTCCCTCCTTGCAGGGGAATTTTACTTTTCGACCACATTTGTCAGTCTGTTAACGCTCCGTGTCGTTGAGTCAACAGGCATGGTTTGGTTTTCCTTACTGTGCTGTACTTCATAAAGATTCACCATGCCATCACATTAGGATATCATTAAGCTTCTTTAAATTCAAACAGTATGCCAACAGAGCTTGCTCATTAGGCTGTGATGACACAGCATGCCTTATTGAACACACCTGCTGCCTTTTTTCAGTCACTTTCAATGGCTTTGTTGCAGCGGGCACAAATGTCCTCCAAACTTTGTGTTTTGGATGTGGCCCATTTTAGGACATTCCCACAGACCACACATGATGTCAGTGCTAAAATAAAAACCCTTTGAAACAGGATCCAGCAAGGTATATGCTGCAAAAAAAAAAAAAAAAAAAATCTTACCAAGTCATTTAGTCTCAGATTCAGTGTTAAAATCAGCAAATTGAATGTTGCATCATCTTCTTGACATTAGTGGCACTGTTCAGCCTTATTCCACTTTGTTTCAGCATATTATATAGTATATTCCTGAAACTAGTGAAACTGCTTTGGGAACAAGTGAGATTATCTCATCCCTCTGACAGGGTTTTTTTTTTTTTTTCTTGCTTAAAATGGGGACTTTTTGCAGCATCACTCTTGGAAGAGATGATAGAGCTCTCTTCTGCGGTGGAGGATGTCACGTACCCACAGTCTTCTTTTTGTAATGGGCTAACACGCTCGAGCCCTTTTGCAGCTTTGTGTTACTTAAGTTTAGCTTATAAATTGTGAGATTTTATATGATTTAATTTTCCTTTTTGCCCTTGGATGTCTTGCTTTCTTTATCTCTGGTGTCTCTTCACATTTGAGCTTGAGCTTTAAACATTAAACAGCAAAAATCTCACCGCTTGCCTCAGCTTACCCTCTTTTCCCCCCACTAAAAGTAGAAGGAGAATAGCATGTTTGTTAAAGTGTTATTGAGATATTGCTCTTCATAAAAAAAGTTCTCCTAGGTAAAGAGTTGAGTGAATATAGTTTGCTGCTCCAATAGTCTGTAACATCTTGTAGGCCCCTGCTTTTGACTCTACCATATCCTCCAGCATCATTCATTTTCATACTCTGGAAGATGAGAAAACAGTTCCTGTCATCTTATCTCCTGAGGTGACGGTGAAATGAAGGGAGATAGTGGGGTCTATTTATTTCCTTAAATGTTTTTTTTTTCCCCATCATGAGTCAGAAGTCCATGAGACCAGATGGGTAGAGTGCTGGCTGAAATTGAAAAAGTGAAATATATTGACTGGTAAGAGAAAGGAGTTAGTGCGAGTGGACTGTAGAGATGATTGATGTTTGTATATATAGGTGTAAATGGAGGCAGAAGACGTATGTGTAAATGCATCATGAAAGGTGGTCGTGCTGTGCGAAGAACTGGCACCAGCCTTGTTTCCTCACCAAATAGAAAACAACATTTCTCTTTTTTGCAGTGTTCTCAACTTCTATTTTATTTATTTATTTTTTTTTTTACTTACAGGATAAAAATAACAATCATAATATTACAATGGCAACCACAGAGCAAAATGACAGAGAATCACTGATTGTTCAACTGTGAAATACAATTCTTTATTTTTCTTCTGTTCCTTCTTAATATAACTTGAGAATAGCAGGCAGTAAATGTAGCAGATAACTGAAATTGCTTTGCTTGTGTTTGCAGAATTTGAGAATTCATCAAGTGAGAATCAGATGTCTTCTGCATCGTTATCGTGTTATCGTGTCTGGGTTGTTGTGGGGTGTCTGACAAACCCCCTCTCATGACTTCAAATATAACATCCAATATCCTATAACTATAATAGATTTCATGAATCTTCATAGATGCTACACATATTTTAGACTCCTCAACTTGACAGATACATAACGTACAGATATCCCCACTATATAGCAGTATTATTTTATTTTATTTTATTTTATTTTATGTATGTATTTATGTATGTATTTTGACAGACTTTGATATCATTCCTAATGTCCACCTAAAACGGACATCCCTAATGCTGGTGAGCTTCTTAGGCAGGAGGACAAATGAATTGAGATTAAAATTGACAAGTTATGCAAGAATATTAAAGAAATTATTTACAAAGTGATGTACTTCAGGCCTTTATGACTGTTCCTGATATTATAGCAGCTATAATCAAAGAAGTCATGCATTTATGCCAAAAAAAAAAAAAAAATCTGATCATGATTGAAGGTAGGCGACACAGAGTACAAAGGAAATATATGTGCATAATCATGTTCAACCCTTCAGTTAGCCATAATGCAGTTGGCATATTTTGAATAATTGAGCTAGGTGAGCTGCTGTCTCCACATATTTCAGTGTTGCGTGCAATTTAAAAGAGATGGAAATAAGGGATGAAATGTTTAATGGCTGTGATCTGCCGGGGTTGTTTTCTACCTAAGTTATTCGCTCTAAGATGTTCAACTTTGAAACTCGGGAGCTCCACGGTTTCATTTATCCAGAGATGCTGGTAGCGAGCCTTGTGTTGCACAGACAGAAGCTGGCCAAACAGACATTGCTGGGATCAAGCAGAACCCCAGCCACAAAAGACTGTAAGATGTTCATGTGTTTATTTATTGAGAAGTGGGTCCTATAAAATCAGTAATGTTCACTCACAAATAATTATTGCCCTGTAAATGGAGAGAAGATGGCACGTATTTTGCCATGCACCAAAAAATTTGAACCTAAGATGATTAATGCAATTCATTCAAACTATAGAAGTTAATAATTAATAATTAGAGGAAGCATAGCCCAGTCAACATACCCAGGTTTATGCTTAATAATTCATTTTATTGGGGCATGTAAATTACTTGGTTGGATTTCTTTTGTTTTGATGTATGTTATATTTACAAAGCAGAATGCATGGAGCAAGGCAGTGAAGTTGCGAGTGGTAGACCAGTTACTTAACAAGATGGCTCTCAGTTGTGTACAGGCCTCTGCCAAGGTTGTAGCTGCATGTTATGTGTCTCTTTATACCAAGCCACACCTGCTTTCGGCAATGCTGTTGCCATAGGAGACACCCTTTCCAGCCAATCAGCAGGGACATTTTGTCAGTGCTGCCTTGACCCATGACTAACTTCCCCGGCAGGTTTCATGATGTCAAGTGAATGCATATATAAACTACGGCCTGCCTGCTGTCATTCTCCTTTGAGGTGATTTGGCCCTGAAAGTGAATCACTAAGTATGTTGCAAATCCATCAATTACTTTTTGAGTCATCCTGCTGACAGACGTACATATGAACAGACGGAAAGAGGTGATCACATAACCGCCCGCTGGAGGTTTCACCTCTGTGGCAAAGGTAATGAATCCATGTAAACCGGGTAATAGAGAAATTGTGTTGCTTTGAACCATGCAAACGTTGTAATGGAAATAGTGCCTTAAGCTGATTACTCCCAGTAATCAAGGTACTGGGGAGCATGTAAATGTATTTAATGACACTGCTGGGGATAAACGTTTCATTCCCAATGTGACAATGCACTTTGTGCTTAATGCTGTACTCGTGGTACTGTACATGTTACTGTTATGCATATGCAGAATGCCTAATGTGAGGTTTTTGTTAGATAAGTCTGTATATTTTAATAGACAACCTGTGTCTGTTTTTGCCTGATGTGGCTCATTGTACTATCTGACATTATATGCTCAAATGTGTTATGAAATTTTAAATTTACAAATTGTCAAACCATAATTCTAATTCCCTTTGTCACTGCATACATGCAACTTAAGGAAGTGATCATAGTCCCCCCCTGCCTTCCCCTTATGGCTAGTAAGTGGTCTGAGAAGCCACGTTAGTGCTTTGTTTAAAGCCACTAATGAGAACTGCTTGAGGCAGTGGCTCTCTGGGCAAGGCAATTATCATAACAGATCATGATTAGCATTTATTATAAGAAAAATCATTGCTGTTATCACGTATGATACATAAGTGCTTTTTGATGTGAGAGGGCACAGTGAAATGTTTTCCCACAGCGGCTGGTTAACAGGTGGTGATGTGCACATTTGGCACAACCTGCGGAGGGAGGTAAAGGTCAAGGAATGTGCGATATACATATCCACTCAACCAAAGCATGCAAAAATCGGCGCCAAATGTTTCTTCTGTGACACTAATCGGGGTGACTAGAAATGAGTCACCTCTTTTGAGTGCAATCCGGAGAGGTTTCTACAATTGAAGTTGAGGAAAAATTAGGACACTGTAGAACAGAGAAAAAACAAAGACAGTAAATGAATTGGATGTATTTTGCTTCTCCTGTGCCCTTTTTGCGTAGAGCGGGTCGTCTCAATTCCATGCGTCTGCCCCCGATGTCTCCTGCCAAAGAATAGTGTGAATATGATTACACATTGATTTCTCGCTCTTGCACACCGAATAGAGAAGCATGAGTTGGAGCTTGGAGCTGACTGGCAGGGGGAGATATCCAGTAGGATGCTGTTTGCTGGAGCCGTTGATTTGTTTGTTTGTAATGGAGTGGCCCCGAGGCTGTCTCTGTCGTCTGCCAACTCAGGGAGGCATCTGGATTTTCCTAGCAGGGCTGAGCATTATAGGATTCAGGATATAAAGGAAAAAATGCAGAGAGAGAGAAAGCGAAAAGGCTTACTGCTGATGTTCTCATCCTACAATGAGCACCATGTTAGTGAAGGTTCGATACGTTCACATAGGCCCTTGACACTGTCAGTACAAATGTCATGCCTTGAGCATCACATCTGTCCTAGGTGGCTCAGTTTATCCACATCACCTTCCATAGTTTTAGCAAAGCAAAGGATGTGCGCTATCCAAATATCACAGTAAAACTGTATTCCTTAACCCTTTGCACTCTAATTAACTTTAAATTTCTTCATAAGTAGCTTCAGAGTTAGAAAAATCATTTTTCCTCACTCTCTTGTCTGGCAATAGTTATGTTCCCAACCAAAATGTTTTGCATATGTTATGCACATTTAAAACATTTGGTTTAAGAAAATGCAAATTAATGCTGGTTTCCATCAATTACGTTACGCGAATTATCCTGAAAAGGGCGCTTTAATACTCTGTAATCAAATGCCGACAGCCAAACAGAAGATAGAGAGATTGAATTACATGCTCGTTATGGGAAGAGTGGTTATTACAGTCCTCAGTATACATCACTGATCAAACGCAGGCGAGTGACAGAACAGAGGCTGCGCAGTGGCTCATCTTGTCCCAGTTCAAGTTTAGGATTATTCAGAGCCCAAAATCACTCCCTCCCTTGCTCCTGCACTGTGCAGAGAGACAAATGATGTTGGTGTAACAAATCAGAGATCTGTATATGCATAAACTTTTATGCAAGTTTTGTGGGCTTTTGCAAATTGAAAGTGTTTCTATTCACTTTTCCATGTTTTAATGTTCAGTTCAAAATTTGTATAAAAATAGGTGGATGGAAACCCGGCTAGTGTCACATACATATTCTGTATGCTGCTGGTTGCAATGCTTCATTGAAGCTACATCACACTTATATTGAGTGAGATATTAAAAAAGAGATGCCATTGTTTTGTGGCTGCACCATTACTTCAAATAGAATATATATAGATGTATTTTCCCTCATTTTACACACTGTAATTCAGCAGGACATAACAGGTATACTTGGAAACCTTGGGATCTCTGCTAGAATTTAAAATGAAGTCCTGTGTTTGAACAAAGCTCGGCCACACAGCAGTGACAAACACACTGATAGGAACAGTAGGGTTGAAATGGTTAATGTAATATACATACTGTACATTATTCCCTAATCTAACAGGATATTGAGGCAGAGCATAACATAGAGAGCATCTGTATGCATGCGTTTTTATCTGATGAGATATGATGTTCAAAATCTGTGATGGGGTTTTTTTGTGTGGAATTGTCAAGTACACCTGCTGATGCATCTTCAAAAAAAAAAAAACATTCTGAGAAGTATATTATTGAAGTAAAAATACAAGAAAATATATTTTTGTGGCATTTATTTGACAAATAGTTTAATTTGTGCGTGATATGAAAAAAGTCATTTATCATTTCAGTGTGACTTTAAAATCTAAATGCCTTGGGAACAATACTTCACAAACGTATATTGGGAAATTACAGAACAATGTTAACAGTAAAGGAACATCTGTCAGGTTTGGACTGTTGCAGGAGTATTGTTTCTGGAATGCCCACGGGTGTTAAACACTAATTTTGAATCCCCCAACTACAACAGGAGATACATCATCACTGTCATAAAATTTGAAGCCTGAGGGCTCATATATGGCTTGCACTCGTCTTCCGACTTATGACATATTGTTATAGAGCAGAACAATACCAGAAAGAACACACAGCAACAAACAGGACTGAGGCAATAAATTAGCGAGGCAGTTACCTTCAAAGGCAATCGAAAACCTTTTTGAGAGAGTGCAGGAATGAAAGAACATTGTCTCTAAGGTATTTTTTGCACTCTTGTGTACTGTCATTTAGTTATCACTGTAATGTTGCAGTAAAAAGCTATTGAAAGCCCTATTATATTGTGGAAAGCCATAAACAAAATGATCTAGTTATGACATCTTTCAGAATGTGTTTTGAATTAAGACGTTCAGTTTTATTTACCAATTAGCTTTTCAATTTAAGAATGATGCTCCTTTTTAGTTTCATCAGTTTGAGTGATGAAACTCAACGCAACACTATTAGCCATAATGTTATGTCCAGTAATTTAACACATGTAGTAATGTAAGATAATCCTGAAGTGTGGGAGAAAATAAATAAAGAGATTAAAAAAAATCAGACAACAGAATCACTGTTGTTGCAAGGCGTAGTAAGCATTTATCAGATCACCACAACTCTAGATCTTTTTTTCTGAGAATCATGAATGATTCTATTCAGACCATTTTGTATTGATTCAGACCTCAGTCAGACCGATTCCCTCTTTTTATGTCTTTAAGCATTAATAATCAATGTATTGATGCAGTGAATGAAATGTTCCTGGCATATTCAGAATCCTCCCAGTCCACATCTGTGAACACAAAGTTGTGGTTTTAGCACTGCACTCAGCATGTATGAAACCCTACTAGAAACAGGTTATGAGCATTTTTGGCAATTTTGCAGAGAGTGATATTACCACCCACTGTGTCTGTGGCAGACAATGTAGTTTTCAAAAAGCCACTTAATTCAAGCAGTCCTAACTATTGCTTCTAATTCATGTATCCCTCATTTAGAGCAGTGAAAATAACTGAGAACGGAGATCACCTCTGCGGCCCGTGGGTCCTGAATCTAGTGAAGATATGCTGTATAGCTCTTTCTATGGGTCGATGCAAGTCTGCACATACGCACACACAAAACTGTCTGTATAGGAGTCAGTATGGCTTGTGGGATAGATAGTGATCACTGTTGTGTGTAGCTGGTTGGTAAAAAGGTTGTTTTTTTTTTTTTTTTGCTTGCACGGTGGCTGGCAGTGGATTCTTCTTTATCAGCTGCTTTGTCAACCAACTGTGAAGTGGCAAGTAGCTATATATCTGCTCTTTTGGAGGAGGGTAAAAGGAGAGTAAACGGCAACATGGGGCAAAATGACGACTGCAACCGGTGAGCATTTGAACTTAGCCTGCACCACATACTGTTGAGTGCCTTTTGCTGTGCCTCAGCGAGGCCTCCAGGGAGAATCTTCCTGAACACTATTATATGGATGGAATGACCTGGGTTGACACCAGCCCTGCACAGTCTAGAAAGTAAAAAAAATAGAAAAAAATATACTGTAGTTGATTCTACAGTTAATAGAAGCTCCACTCCAAGTTTCTCAAAGTTTGATTTAAAATGAATCAGAATGAAACTTCTTGGTTACTTTCACCTCTATCTAGTGAGATTGCATCTGGGCAGATCAATGGTCCACTTGCCAGGCATGGAGGAATGGCCCAATGACTTTTTATCTCCCCAGAAGCTTTGTTACCCAGGCAAATAATTATGAAGCATTACTTTAGATAGGAGGCAATTTGTTCTACTTCACTGTTTTGGAGCTGAGACACAACAGCCCTGGCATTTGGGCTCAACGCTGTTCTTTGGGTATGGTGCCTAAATCTCTGACCCAATAGGCAAGACAAAACCAGACTGCACAAAGACAGGGAAAAGTGTCTCCATGGCAACATGCTTGGCTTGTCAGACCTATGTGCTTGGGATTATAAGAAGAACACTTTGCCATGAATAGTCACTCTGGCAGCGACATACAAATAGAAAAACTCTTCATCATTTATATTCGTTGCATTGTACGTATGTGTGAGGTAATAAAGAGTCCTCATCCCTGCGGTGAAACGAGAGTGTGACAAGACCTTGCCCAAGGCTAGCATAGATTCAGGACTTTTATCCATGACACTGACAGCAAGGAGATAATGGGCTGGGTCAGTTGAGTAGACAGGTCTCAGTCTTTAGCTACTTCAGGCAGAAGCTGAAAAACCTGAACTAGAAGTACTTGTAGCATCAAAGGCATCAACGTTGTGTTAGAAATAGTAGTTCCAGCAGTAATGGTAATACACAGGGTACTACATGATGCAGTATTGGAAGTAGTAGTTGTAGTAGAAGGGGTTGAAGTATGTGAAGTAGTCCAAAATGGTAATATTGTAGTAGTTGTAGTAGTAGAGGCAGTGGCAAATCTGTGATTAGAGAAATGATCATTAAATGCTTGAAGACTAGATGACCTGCTTAGGACATCACACTTTACGCTTTTACTTAAGTTCATTGTAATCATTTAGCAGTTCAGACTTGCCGATAGCATGCTATTGAAAAAAAAGATATCGAACAAGCCATGTTAAAAGGCATCTTACTGAGGCACTGTAAGATGAATGGCAGGTGCTACGTATTAAGTTCAAGCCCTTTGGACTCCCTTCAGGCTTTCCGTTTTCAACCGCTCCCAGAGTCACTAACCCAGTCGGCAACCCACTGCTAATGAGCTGGTATAGATTAGCTGGAGCCTCTCGCTTTTCATCAATGGTGAAGCCTTGAGGGAGCTGTGAGGTCGCCACACTGTGGAGAATCGTGAGGTGTTGAAAGATCAGTCTTTAATGTGCCCTCCAACCTTGAGGATCATTCCCAATGAGCTTGCTGCTTCCTTTCCCTCCTCGATGTCAAGTTTGTCATCAGGGGAGCCAAGACTCAGCTCAATGTCAATAATGCAACAAATGCTGGGCCTCCAACCCGGCATTGTTAATGAAGTGCCCCAGACTATAAAAACCTAAGGTCGACAGTCTATACCGAGCTCATCCTTTTTTACAAGTAACAATGTGTTTCAATAATATATAACTACCTCCACTGCCTGGAGTTGTATCTTAATTATACCCAACTCTCAGCATCACAATTACCACACCTCGTCTTCCTAGCTTTGAGGGGAAAAAAGGAATCTGTGTGTGCCTCATGGATCTTTTTCTACTTGTATTTAAAACATGGAAACAAAATGTGCTAAGATGTCTTTCTGTATTGTAACACAGACAGCTGGAGAAAACACATGATGCTCATGTGTAGTTTACTGCTACAGACTCTGCAAGCAGAAGACAGCAGATCCTTCCTCCAACAGAGGATGGCACCCTATTCCTGGCAAGGCCTCCAGCTAATATCCTGGGATGATAATTACCTGTGTAGGATATGGAGACGCTGTCATTCTCCATTCTCTCACTGTCTCACGTTTAATGAACTACAGTTAAAAGACAAATAAAACAGAAGGAAGCAATTACAAGTACAGCATACCTTTCAAAGACAGAAAAAATCTCATTATCCCAACGTTCATTCTGATGTAATTAGGATACAGTCTGTAGACTATCCAATTAGTGTGCTTGTGCCACATTGTTGACATCCCTCCCAAAGCACTCTGTGTGTGTGTGTGTGTGTTTGTGTGTGTGTGTGTGTGTGCGCGTGTGTGTGTGTACCAGGTATTACTTACGCTGTGGGGACATAAATGTGTTTACACAATTATGTTGGGGGCCTCGCCACCCGTATAAGGACAAAGAGCAAGTCCCTTTAACAAAAATCAGCAATTTTAGGGTGAAGACTTGGTTTAACACTAAGGTAACTCTTGGGTTATGTTGGTCAAGTAGTGGTAATCGTTAGGGTAAGGATAAGTGTCTAGGAAATGAATGTAAGCCAGTGTAATGTCTTCTGAAGTGATGGAAACACAACTCTGTGTGTGTGTGTGTGTGTGTGTGTGTGTGTGTGTGTGTGTGTGTGTGTGTGTTGCTTTGTAATGAAGTGTGCTGCCCGTGGATTCAGTTGTCATAAACGCCTAGTGTGAAACTCAGAAATTTCACTGTAGGACTGCACTTGTTTTCGAAATATTAGAGACCACTGATGATGGCATGTAGAACTTCTCATTTGTTTGCCGTACACTTTTAAACATATTCAAACCAGAGCTCAGTCAATCAGTTACTTTCGCATTAACTTGCCATGTGGTCACAAAAATGCTTTTGCACGCTTGGATATTAGGTGAAGCTATTTGAGCTGCCAGACACCTCTTACTTAGTCTTGAGTGGATCATCGATCCTAAAAGGTCAGATCGATTGGTTTCTTGAAGGCCAATGTCTTCCATGCCCAATCCCATACCCATACCCCATTCACTGCCAAGATATCTCTCCTTATGCAATCAATCAGTCTATTGATCCTGACCTGAACATGGGGCCAATGAAGATGTGTGTGTGTAATGGTGAGGTAACAGCTGAGACCTGCATTCATCCAAGGAATTACCTGGCCTTGGCTAGACTGTGCACCAGAGCTGAAACCATTTATACAGTTGAAGTAAATTCATGCCAACAGCAGCTCAGAGAGTTGTGTTCCTGTACGTCTCTCAGGGGGAATGGGGAAGGATGGAGGTGGACGAGGTGGAGGGGGTGTATGTGTGGGGGCACATGGGTCTTTTCCCAGAATCACTCTTTGGTGTTCCACCTGCGCCCCAGCCGTGTTAGGTTTGATTAATTAGGCTCTTTTGATGGTGCTTCCCTGAAGGCTTCTCCCTTGGTAAGAGAACATCCCCAAGATCACACACACATACTCACGCACATAAGACGCATGCATGCACACACACGCTCTCATACGTTGTGTGTGGCAGCCCAGCAGTCCCCAGGGCTGTGATCAGACACGCTTCTGCTTTTACTGGGGACATGGAGAGGTGATGCGGAGGATCTCATTCATCCAATGTCTCGGGTAGGGCTATACCTTTGCTCTGGTTCCCCTGCTGGTCTTTGATGCTGCATACTTCAAAGAAGCATGTGTGTTTTTAAGCCTGCTCACACTTCTTGCCTGTTGTACACCATTTCTGTCCCTCTCCTTCCCACACCAGTCATTCAAATGAAAGGTTAAAAACCCACATGCTTAATGACAGCTGTTACCCTTAAGACCAGCTCACTCTTTCCAGGTTTCCTTTTGTTCTCACAGCGTACATGTTGATCCTCTCTTTGAACAAGTGAAACCATTTTGTGTGGATAAGGCACTGAATTTTTGAACCTCTTACTATTGTATATGCAGATCTATTTGGGGAGTCTTTGAAGCTGAAGAGACCTCCCTGCTTTGTTTTCACTGCTTATGTTGCATCTGGTAGGTGGAAGGAAGATTGTGTGAATGGGAAGAGAGGAAGAACAGGAGCTGTTATTTTCAAATTAAGGTAATGGCAGGAGCCAATGTAAACCAGTGTAATGGGACATCAGTTTTTCAAGAAGTAAATTTTGCTTGTTGCTTTGCTAGCCCTTATTCAGTCTCATACTGCTTAGAGGACACCCCCAACTTCCTCCATGCACAGGGAACTATAATAACATCACTGATAAAAAGATGCAGAGGTTGTTGGGAGATAGCATTGCTACAGAGAGCATAGTGCAGACAAATGCAAAAGAATGGGCAGTAGATTTCACATGTGATCGAGCTTGTGAGTGTGCCCAGATAAGGTAAAAGACAGGAGGAATGAAAACCGCTTTTCTTTGCCTTGGTGTTTTAGCTTTATCAGCACACCAGATGGGTACAAAAGAATGATATTGTTGAGAAGTGACCCAGAGATAAATTAATTAAGCACCACTAGCATCACCATCAACAAAACTGGCGGCAGAGCACATAGTAATTATTTTCACAAAATTGAAAATGAAAACCTACTCCTGATGTCTTAGTCAGTAAAAGCTAATGGACCACTGGTTTGGAGTGGGGAATGAAGCCAGGTTTCTGATGTATCCCTTGGTGAATATGCAGTGTGAAAAAAGGCAGTCTCGGTTGTCACTTGATGTCACAGCTTCCAAGTCATATTGCAGCAGGCCTTCTTTGTCCCCTACAATGAAAAGTGTTCAGATTACAGTGCAAAATGTCACAGAAGAAAACCATCAGTTATTGTAACAAAGGTTTGACCAATTGTAGTTACTGATTCCAATACTTTATTTTTTATCAAAACTCAATGAGAGCTGATATTGTGTGGTACTGTCAGTGTACACTCAGTGGCCACTTTATCAGCTCCACCAGTACAATCTAATGCAGTTCAATGCAACAGCTCTGACATGAATTCTGCCTTTTAAGAAAGTTTATAATGTTCAGTTTTTTTTTACATTGAGGAGAATGTGTCAATATAGTTCTGTTTATTATCAAGGTTGTAGTTTGCAGAGGTTTGCAGAGAAGTGTTTCCATTTTTTTGTCCTCTTTATTTGTATACAATGAGGGGGACAGAATATTAGAAACACCTCTCAATAAAATGCAGTCCAGTACAACAGCAGCACTAACTATGAGCTCAATGCCAAACATAGAATTGAATGAACACCTATATTACTGTGACAAAAAGAAAACCTGAGCATTATAGGCAGCAGAAAAGGAAACTTTATGGCAGAACATTTGTATTGGATAGTATTAGATTGTACAGGTGGACCTTATAAAGTGGCCACTGAGTGTATCTTTACAATTGAAATTCCTGTTTAAAAAAAAAATACTAAGTCTAGTAATCTTTTTCAATAAAATGTCTGAATAAACAAAATAAACAAAGAACATTGCAAAAACAAAATACCAAGATGATACTGTCAAACAATATTAAAACATTTTTAAAATGAGCTACAGAATAGCCTTTTAAATGCTGGAAAGGGAAGACATGGACACCCCGATTTCCAATATTCAAAAAAGGCAGATATTGGCTGATAGATCAGTAAACGAATACATTGGTCTAACCCTGGTTATTATATAACAATTTCCTATGGAAGAAAATCGTTTATTTGAATGAAGAAGCCTTTTTAAGCCCAGATTTTTATTAAATGGCCACTGTGCAGAAACATGATTCATTCTACTTTTGCAAGGAACAGGGTTTTAGATGATGACCATTAAAATGTAATCTATTACAAATTACTGACAACGTCAAAGTAAAATGAATAATGTAATCTATTGGAGTGCTCCATAATACATAATAATACGTTGTTTTAACAATGACTTCAGTTTGTGTAAAGTTAATTTAGTCTGTAATATATCAATCAAAGTAGACCTCACTGATTAGAGGGGAGATACAGCGATGAATTATTCAGCTTCTCAATCATTTAATTATCATCGTCATTGCCCACACAGCTTATAGCACATTAGCATGACCGTTAAATATGAAGACTTTAAATTGTACCACTACTCAGAGGGCGTATTAGTAGAAATAGGTGTCAGTTCTGTACACTGCTTTTGCATAGCGTCACCCTTTACTAATCATAATGATGTTTGAGCCCTTCGAGACCTTTGCCAGATTATCAGGACAAACTGAAACGTGAGCTTGCATGGACAATGCGCCACCCTTCCCTCCATGAGGGTCACATTTCAAACACTTGAAACCAACAACTTTCCTGAATCTCCCCTGATTCTTGGCATGTGAAAACGGTTTGTCATGAACATGAATCATTTAGCTTCCCTTTATTCCTCTCAGTTACTCGCCCTTTTACTTTTCTTTCGTTTGGCCCTCCCATTATTATTGAGGTTTTTTTGAGGTATAACAATCCTTAAGCATTCATTGTGTTAAGTTCCTTAGCAACGGGGTGAACTCTGCTTAGCTCTTAGAAAATACTTTCTAAAAGTTGGTCTGAGTAATTCTGTGAATTGAACTAGAAATTTTCATTTTGAGAGTTTCTTACAGCTCAGCAAAGCGAGGATTAAAATGGGTTAACAGGGGAGAAACAACTTCTGAATCAAAAAATATATAAACTAATGACATGCTTCTCTCTTTTGTTGAATTATGTAGTCATGGTTGAATTAATAAATGACTCTGTATAGTGTGTGTGTGTGTGTGTGTGTGTGTGTGTGTGTGTGTGTGTGTGTGTGTGTGTGTGTCTGTGTGTGTCTGTGTGTGTGTGTGTCTCTATTTGTGTGTGTACTGACACACAATTCATTTGCCACACTTCAGTGGTCTGTTATTAACTGTGTCATCAACTTATTGAAAAAAGTGGAATGCATTTTGGCTCATTTTCTTTTTCCTTTCTTTGGGTTCCTCAGCAGACCTGCTTATTAAATAACTGCGACAAAACCATGCCTCACAGTCTCTGGCATTACGTCTTTTCTCATTAATCCAGATTTTTATGGTGAAAGGATGGTCCTACCGTGTGTTGCCCCAGACCCACAAGGGATATACCTTCAGCAGCAAAGAGCATGTTTTATCATAATCCATGCATAACACCTGTATCTTGGTACGCCGAGCTGGTTCTGTATATCAAGTTGTTCAGGATCTTACAAGTTTCATAAAAGCTTTTATTGGAGTTTTATAGGGAGAGTCATGTCAGGCAATGGAGCCAAAGCGTTGCAGCGGCCAAGTTTTTGATTAAGCTTTGTCAATTCACAAACTTACAGGCAATCGAAGAACCAATTACGGAGGTCTGCTGTCCCTAAAGTTTATTTAATTGAAAGTTTCTTAATATTTGTTCACAGCCTGTTCGGACTGGTGTAATTAGAAGTACTCCCACAGCTTTTCCAGCAGCAGTCGATACTAACACTTGGCTTTTCCGCGGTAGGTCATGACTTTTCGCTGCAACCTCCATGTGTTCTCAGCAGCCCCTAAACTGTAAGTTTCACATTAAATTAGCACTCCCCAGCACTTACAGGTGTTTATTCAAGTGAATGCAAGACAGTGTAGTCCTATTTCCGCTTGAATAAATTGAGCCCCAGGCCAACGGATTCCCCCTCTCTCTCCTGCTCTTGTTCATCATTGTGCACCCCAGGTGAAAGTACCCATCAATGGGCAGAGATTTTCATTTTCTTCTCTGGAGTGCTTTGAATCCAAATTTGGAGAGTGTTGGCACTAATTGAATTGCTTGACTTGTTGCCTAACTGCACTGCAAATCAGGGGTAAAGTGGCCTTGAAAAACAGAATATGCTTGGAAAGCTTGAAAGCTGTAATATCTCCTCAATTTAACCTTAACCTTTTCTAAGAGGAACTTCCATTGATTTGGAGAATCTTCTCTCAGGGAATTAAGTGTGCATGTTATAGCCTTCGCCCTATCTTGTGGCATGCAGTACTTGCCACATGTGCTATTTCCAATCCAATCTCGATTGCAGTTTCTCACTGGCTGCATCTGCGGTATCTTTTAGCAAAAACATTCGTGCAGTTTTATGAGAAAGTTAATGATTTGAAAAATATTGCGATAACAAAATCCCTGGGAATTTCTTGTGATATCCAGCCTGACAAATTATTTTTATCAGCCTTTCATAATGTCAAGATAATCCTTATTTTTATCAAGAGAAAATAGCACTGAAAGGAATTAATTATGTAGTATAATAGGGAGGAAATAGCATTGTGGAAGTTTACAGCCTGAAACAGCATTGTGTATTACTGGAGATACTTACTGTAAATGTATATGAGAGCTCATATCATTACCTTTGAAGTGGTACAGTATCAACAGAAGTGAAAAAAGAAACAAATCTTGTTCTTTTACTTCAAATGCATCAAAATATATATATATATTTAAAAAAAAAAAAAAAAAAAAAGAAAAGAAAAGAGAAAAAAAAAAAGAGAAAAGACCTAGAGCTCAAAATCATGATTTTAAATTAGCATTCAGCTGTGATCAACCAAGTGGTAACAGATGAAATACACAAGGTGTTCTAAATATTATGCAGTATTAATACTTCTCTGTGTACTGTCTGTTGCATAATTTACCACGCTAAAGGCCTGTCAAGTGCAATCTAAGCTACACTTTGAATTGGTGAAAAAATAGAGATAGAGGTGTGTGTAGACACTACTGAACTGCATGGGTGCTGGATCAGACAGGATCTGTTGAGATCACAGCTTATCTGACTGGATCAAAAGAGCAAGCTTCCTCAGAGGTAGAAAACCTCAACATCAGTCAATAGGCATTCACAAACATTTGGGATTGTGTGTATGTCATGTGTGCACACACATGCTACCATACACACAGGCACAAACATGTTTATGCACATCTAAACATTATGTTGGATTGACATGGATTTTAAAGGCCTATAGCAAACAGTGATGTTTTGATGAAGCTGTGAGTTACCAGTATTTTATGTGATAAGTCAGTTTCTGTAAAAAAAAAATGGACAGGGTGGAAATGCCTCTGAGACAGCATGGAGACCATGGGACAGGGCTGGGATACCACTTCAAACCAGAATGCATAGCTTCTTCATTTTAGCAAATATTCAATAGTAACACTCACATAGTGATTTTTAGTACTGACTATATTGGAACATTTTAACATATTCCACAGTGCACATTTAGGAAAACTACAGAACTTTGGAATATTTATCAAATTTGAATTGCATATATATGTATATCAAATGCAAACTAAATGCTGCACTGATTTTAATCTCAAATTTGCCAAAAACACGTTAAAGAGCTGGCTGTGCTGCTGTCATTTGGCACTCCTGCTTTAGGTCTGTTTTCGCAGACCAATTCACAGACCATTAAAATGAAACTTAATAAAGGCCACTTCAGCAAAATCCTCATGGACTCAAGGAGTGTTGGTACAGAAGCACAAGTGTTTCACCGGACAAGCAACATGCATCTTTCCTGCATGAGTTGATTTTGCAGAAATGGTCTTTGCCACAAGATCTGAACAAAAATACATGTGTTTGGAAAGTCCTGAGCACACAAGGGGATACCAGAGACTTGCATTATCCAGAATGTCGAGTGTGAACTTTTTAAACAGAAGCATCAGAAAGAGAAGTATCCCTTTGCTCATGTGAGTAGAATTTGTAAACAGTAGTTTGACTCTTTTTAATTGGAGATGCATACAGCTGTCCAGCACCCAGAAAGTTAAAATGACTTTAGTGCAGGGACTTGCATATTCCCTCTATTCACCAGCTTGATTCCACCAGACACACAGCTCTCTGTTTGGGTTAGGTCTACTAATTAATCCTTATTCTATTTTTAGGTCCAAGCTCATCTTTCCTATCTTCATTAGTCAGGTCAGCGTTAGCGCTCCTGTTGTCATGCATGTGGTTTAATTTTACATAAGACTACAGGGGGCAGAGGTACTTCACTGAACCTCAAGAGATGATTCTAGTATTTTTTAACGGCAGAGTGCTTATAGTGGGGAAAGGTTTTTACTGACATTACCGTCATCAGCACAATTAAGTCAGTGAGGGCTTACTACCTTTAAATGGAGAATTAATATCTGGAGAAAAAAAAAAAAAACAAGTGTAAAATATCACCTGTTAAATATTACTCTTTACTAAATATGCACAAACTCCCTTGTATTTAGATACACAGAGATATGTGTATGCAAACTGAAAAACACACATGAACCCACCCAAACTCTCAGATACATGCACAACCATAAACCCAAAATTGCTGAGGCTTGCACATCGCTATGTAGTGAAACTGTGTTGATTTACTTTTCCCTTTTTATTCCCATCCCTATAACCAGAACCGCCCCCGCCCTCCCTCCACACTCATCTGATAGCAAATGTACATCCATGTCCTCCCAAGACTCCATATTCACCCACAGGAACAACCATCAGTGCTAAGGGAGCTGACTCGGCACAAAAAACCTGTTTCATTTTCAGTATTCTGTTTTTTTTTTTTTTTTTTTTTTTTCATTATTCATGAAAGCAGTGGCACCATTGTGATGGAAAGTGATGGATCAGAAAAAGGGTACTGGGAAGAAGATGGAGGAGCATTAATGGTAATTTTTTAAATAAATGATAAAAAAAATAATAAATTGAGCAAAATCCTGTCAAAGACAGAATGAGATAACTATGGAGGAGGGATTAGAGGCAACGGGCTGTGGGGGAGTATTCTGAGAAAGAGATATGAAGGGCTAGAGTCGGCATCAGAGGCCTAGCAAGACCAGATGGGAAGCAGAGGAAAGACAGAGATAAAGAGATGAAAGAAAGAAAGACGGAGATTGTCTGTGACGGTGATAGACAGAGCAGATGACAACAAATTGCACTTGGCAGTCGATCAGGCTCATTTATATCCCCAGTGGTCCAATTCTTCTGTCTGTTTTTCCAAGAGTGGAAGAAAGCCGGCCCGCCGCAGGCTTATCGACCAACTCCACACCTGTCTCACAGGTGAAAACACTTGGTCAAACACAAGGGGTCTTGCTCAACAGTGTTCTGCCCGAGACAAGCGACCAACTTGCCAAAGCTGCTGGGCTGAGTCATCAGTCATAACCCTGGCGGGACTGCGATTGTTTCTTCCTTTCGACTTCCATCTATCAGTGTTTCTTCAGTCCTGCTCAGATCTGGGAAAAGAACATTTTTCCTACTCAGAAAATCATTAGTAGTGTTGGGGACGAGCAGAAGGAAGGAAGGAAGCCTCATTTTGTTGCAAGCCCGCCCCTAACCACTGTGAAGATGACATATATGGAGGAGTTGAGCAAATATAGAGAGGAAATGTATATAACTAAGTTTTGGTGGAGAGGAAATACTGAGAGAGATGGATAACAGTGGCTCTCCTTTGTTTCCTCCCTCAGAGAGCTTAATGACTTCTTTCTTCCCCTACTTGGCGTCAAATAATTTGACTTACGGCTCCCTGGATGGGATTTCCAGTTCCAGGAAGCCTATTTCAGACACCAGGAGGAAAATATGAGGAGAGAAACAAATGGATTTAAGGGAGAGGAGGGGTAAGCTGAGCCTGACATAGTGTGTATGCATTTTGTCAAGGAAAAAGCGCTGCCGTGGTTTCACAGGCAACTAAATCAGTACAGTGTGATGCAGAAAATAAATCAGTTGTTGTTTGAAGAGGCAGAAATGGGGTTGCTTTTGTTTGCATGTTTACTGAAACTATCAAATATCGGCTGACAGAGAGATAAAGTGACAGTGGCACCTCATTTGGGGAGTTCAGATACTCTTCAGATTGGTTGGATGAGCTAATACTTCACAAACATCTGTGTTGCAGGTTACTGAGCTAATGAGCACTTTACCACAAAAAGCTTTTTGTTCTCCTATCTTACAGCTTCTTTGACTGCATCAACATGACTGAGAAAATACAAGCAAACAAACAAACAAACAAAAAACAGCCTGTCACAAAATTATCAGAAGACTTTGAGAGCATCGTCAAACTGTCAGTCGTTCTTCCAAAAAAAAAAGTTTAATTGCTTATGGTGAACTTAACCTCGAAGCAAAACTTCACATAGAAACCTTTCTGTAGCCAATCCAGTCAGTCGTTGTCCATTATCAGTTGCTGTGCTTTGATTAGCTCCAAGTGAGCTGGGTAAACAATCGCATTGACTTATCCAGCAGGAGACATGACAAAGCATTTTTCTGCCAGAGAACCACATGAAGGTTTTTCTGTTTGCTCAGTCAGTGTGCTGTCACTTGTTTCCGCTTTTATTTGCACTTGCATAATAAAAAGGCCATTTGCATCTTCCCCATCAAGACGGATGTGCATCTGATGTACTTCCCGTCACGGCATACCTGTCCAATGATTAAGCATTAATAAACTCAGAATTAAAAAGTTATCAATCTAAATTGCCCCGGCATGCTTGATCTAGCAACTCGTGACACTTTTGTCAGGGTTAAAAATCCTCCTCCTCCTCCTCCTCCCCCTTCCCCAATCCATTTCCCTGGCTTCTGGAGGCTGTCCAAATAAAATGAAAAGCAAATCTAAGGGGAGCCTTGTCAAGCAGTACCACTGTTCCTGATACTGCTTACATCTTAAACAGCAATCCCTTGGATCTCTCAAGGATTAACATGGCGAAAATTGCAATTCAGTTTTGGGCCAAGTTTCTGTCTTTTCAAGCCTTGATGGAAATTTCACTGTTGTACCAAACAACCCTGACTGGCTCTCTGTTAATACAGTTTTATTGTGCACAATCAGTTCTCAAGTTTTGTCACATAGTATAAAGCCAGCGAACACTACAGTGGTTAGGAGATAGGTGGGGTGGTGGATGCATGTACATTTTACTCAGAGGCAGAAGAAGGGAATCAAAGCATAACACATACACACACACACACACACACACACACACACCTCTTCACACAAACGACTCATTCTGGTGAAACACAATGGCACTACTTTATGTCCACTCAAATCAGTGTCATCTCTCTATGTCAAAGCCTTGAACTGTCCTTTGTGCACCTGGAAGAATGAATTTCTGTGAAGAATATATTGGCCTATCTGGTTTCTGAGAAGGCCCGAGATTAGCTTTTTCACAGAAATCATTGCTGTCCACATACCTGCGCACACAGTTTCAATGATTACACTCTGACAGCTTTCACACATCTTGACCTTTCAGTGGTTGTGATATTCAGTGGGTCTCCGTTGGCCTCACATTTTTAAACTGGCTAGGTCTCACTGTAACAAAAATTCCACCGCAAAAACTACATTTGGCAGACCTTATAACTGTTGTCTCAACAATAGTAGCAGTTTGTCTTTTCACTGCTTGTTTTTTTTTTTTTTTTCCAGAATAAATCACTCCTTTCAAAACTGAGGACACTGCAAAAAATGTCTTACTTTAACAATGCATTTAAAATCCATTTTTTCTCAAAACAACTTAAAAAAGGTTGGAATGGAAGCGTAGCACTTGTCCATTTTGTATTCTGAATCGAGTGACAAATTCTGCCAGTGGGGTGGTAATTCCATTTCCAATGCAGTTTAATTTGTTTTAGGAGGAAATTTAATTATTTCGCCCTATTTGATTTTTTAAAATTTGAAACACTCCCAATTAAGTCGCTTGTTAATGAAAACTCAGTCATTACTTAATCACCCCTAAGTCAGCTGTACCTTCACTGACCACCAAACACACAGCAGGTTTGCCCCCATGGCTCCATATCAGCCTCTTACCAAACCACTGAAGTTAATGGGCCCTCCTTCTTGCACCTCACAAAAATAAAAATTCACTGTGTTTCATAAAACAGCCCATGCAGCATAATCTGAGTGTATTTAGAGTCAGGATTGCAGTTGGGATGGAAATTCTGGTATTACCTCAATATTTCACGCATTTTCCTTCATGCCTGTTAATGAAAGAAGACTTCATTAACTTCCACAATTTGGGAGCAGAGGTGGGACTATTAGGGACTTTCCTGTTGTGTTTAGGGCAGTTTGGGGTTAGTAGATAAAGAATAAATTTTCATTTCTGGGTGACGTTTGCCTTTAACATGTATATTTTAAAAATCCCAAGGTAAGACCAAGTGCAGTTCTTGACCTCAGTGAATATAAAACAAAACTTTAAAATGAATGCATGTCCCTGGAGCAGCAGGGTGCGATTGTTTTGAGGTCTGCTGCTCTGGCGCAGCCTTCGATTTCAGCCTTCGACTGAGAGCGTCGGGCCGTTCTGAGGGCCTCACTAGCAGCAGCTCTTTTCCTGGCCTTGACAGCCACAAATGTGCTTTGCTCTGCCTCGTACAAGGTCACATCGCCCCAGAATGACAGATCTGGACTGAACACATCGTTCAGTCCAAACGTCTGCTCTCCTCAGAACGCGTTCCAAAGCCTGTCTGCTCTAATCAGTGTTTGAGGCAGGTCGTCCGTTTGTTGCTGGAACTTGGAACAGTCAATTTGACCTATCAGCGTCTCCATCAGTAACATGAATCTGGGGGTGTATTTGGCTTGGCTCTTAATGGCATTGGCACCGGGGCCTGTGGAACATCTGGCCCTCGCAGGCAGAGGTGGGGTCATGTTGATTGTTGATAGGCTTTATCAGTTTTAACACAGTCACACATACATACTCCACTTGACCCTACCCACTGCTACCCTCTCTCTCTCTCTCTCTCTCTCGTTCTCTCCCCCTCCCTCACACACACACTCACACATGCCAAAGCGAGGGTGGCATGGTTTTTCTCACAGTGAGCCTGTCCCGCTGCTCCTGATGTGAACTGATGAGGTCTGTCAGCGCCTAGCACACCATGCTAATCTCATCACACTGCTTGTGGACGGGGAGGCTTAGCGTCTGTACTAGCTCAGCCACTGGCCCCAGCCCTAATTTTATGAAGTCACATAGCTATGCGTCTCACCTAATGGCATTAGTGTCAGATGGGTTGATAAAGATGGGTGGCCTCTTAGTTGATTAGCACTAACTATTACTCACCCCTCCCCCCTGGTGGGATCTAGAGAAGGTAATGATGCCCTCATGACAGGCGAGAAAGATTAAAATTAGCTGTTGTTGAGGGAGGGAGGGAGAGAGAGAGAGAGAGAGAGAGAGAGAGAGAGAGAGAGAGAGAGAGAGAGAGAGAGAGAGAGAGAGAGAGAGAGCGAGAGAGAGCGAGAGAGAGCGAGAGAGAGCGAGAGAGAGCGAGGGAGAGCGAGAGAGAGCGAGAGAGAGAAAGAGAGAGAGAGAGAGATGCAGCTGTAGTCAAATGCCACCGCAAAATGCCATATCTTAGTGCTTTGACCTTCAAAGTTATTGGCATTCCTGGTGAAAAAACTGTTATTGCTACAGTATAGCCGCACTGCCATTGTGTATATATTGGTTTCTTTCTTTTTGTTAGTTCGTAATGTTCAGTTTGCCTCAGTAAAATATGTTTTATTATTTTTGTGGGTCAATCTGTAATTGGTGATCTCATGATGTGATTTGATTCTTGGGTCAGAAATTGATTTAATCCAGTCGAAATCTAAATAAATCAATACGGTTCCACTTCTTTTACTAATACAGATCAACAGAACCAGCATTGCAGTCTTTCTTTCGTGGAATCAAAAATTATCCAACATCTCTCCTTCACATAAGTGGAATCAGCACAACCATGCCAAATTGCATAAAGAAATTGAATGACTATTTGAAGTGGCTTATTCAGCATTTTACATCTTAAGTAATGCAATCTAATAAATACCTTGTATCTCAGATCAATGCAAAAGAACAAAGTGTTTGACTGGGTTGTAAATGGAAATCATGAATATAAGTGCTAAGCGGTACTGGCTTTTTTTTTTTTTTTTTTTTTTTTGTATTTTTAATAAAATCTACTCACAACCCCGTGGGCTTTGCTCAGCGATTGCAGGACTCTTTTGCATCTTTATGAAGTCGTGACATGGCTCTGTCGGTGTAGCCAGTAACTGAATGAATTTGAAGGGCTGCAGATTTCATTGTCTTTGGGCGAATATATCATATTTGTAATTACAGCGGTCAAAGTTCAGTCTCTGACTTTAGATGGGGAAAAATACCCCTGCTTACACTGTGTTCAGCCTATAACGCCCACCATTATCTAACAAATCAGCACTGTGGCCAAAGACTCATTCTTTCCCATTGCGTTGGCAGCATCCTCTTAACAGCACCTGAGTAACCAGTTACTCACAGCCATTACACACCAGTATATACTGTGAGCCATTATAGTGCATTGATTGATCACACATGACTAAGTCTAACTCATCATCTGATGCGTGTGTTGTAATCATTCTGCTATATTGTATAAATTAGGTGACCGCAAACCTAGTTACTACAATAAAAATTGGGCCTGGAGAGAAAAGGACCATCACACACATACACCCTTATATATTATCATCATGACATTCTTAGGCCTAATAGGCTGCTGGCTTCATATAGTATGAGCTGAAACCATTAAACCTCCAATTTATATGTCACCCAGAGTCCCTTTGCCAAGGCTATTATGAACTGGCTATAAGTTGAGCTGCAGATTAAGGTGTGGAAAGTAGGAATAACTTTTAAGGAAAGCTGAAGTGTTCCTAAGTGTGAGAATGCAGGTGAGCTGGGATGTGACGGGAGTCTATAGGCAAAGTGATCAGAAAATTTCCCAATTTCCCAAAATATCCCAAAGTCTGAGATATTTAGTGGTATCATTTTATTTTGATGCTCTGTCAGTCTGTTATTAGTGATTTATTTTCTGTACCTACTTTTTAGTCTTTTTTTAACTCACAGGCATGTGTGTTTGTTTTAATTGTTTACTTATGTCTAATATTTTATTTTGTACACATTCCGCATAGTTTTTGTGGCTACAGCTTCAGTGGCAGCCCACACTCTGCTGAAGCACATTGCGCTTCCTCCTGGAATGAAATGTGCTATATTGCATAAAAAAAAAAAAAGAAAGAAAAGAAAGGGAGAAAGAAAGAAAAAAAATGCTTGTTTGCTTGCTATTTTATTCAGAAGCAGTTTTATTTTGGCTTGATTCTTGATCAAACACTATGAGAAGTTAGTGTGTCCAGAACTTCTTGATTGATTTCTCAGGGTGTGTACCATTTTGGAGGCTTGACTGCACTTTACAGTGAAGAAAAGTTATCTTTTAATATATAATATTACATGAGGCAAAGCTGATAAACATAGTCTGGCAGTTCTTTAGGTTGAAGAAGTGGATTCTTACATGCCGCTTTCAGACTGCGTGCGTGGCGTTTTTGTGTTTAAAAATGTATATAGTGACATACTGTTGGCTGCAGCAAGCAGATATGCCTTTAACAAATCTGAGGGTATTTTTAGTAGACTGTGGCTTGAAGGATCAACATAACATTTGATAGGACCAAAAAAAATCTTCGCAGAACAAGGAAAATAGTTGGCTGACTAGAATACTTAAGGAGAGAAAAAAAGGAATTGGAGAGCTTTGGCACACGAGCCAGTTTACCCCGATACTGTCACACCCTCACTCACACTCCATTAACAGTCACTGAAATGTTTGGTGCCTCACAGTCTCTGTTCACTGTCACGAAACTGATTAAAGGTACACTAATTAAAATTTTTGAGTGTTGATTGCAATGAGAACCTTTTTCTTTTTTAACTGGCAAAAAAAAAAAAGTGGAATCAGCATGCAATTTATCGGTGAGTCTACCAAATTACATGCTTATTGTGTGTTTTTTTGCCAGTTGATTGTAACCATCCCCAGTTAAATCAACCCCTGACAATTCTACATAGTGCTCTCTTTAAGCTTGAAACAGCACCGTTTGAATACATGTGGCCTTGTTCTACCTTGAGCTGGAGCCTTGGCCCTTTGCACACAATAGATCTGCGTCTAGCCTGAGACAGAGCTGGAAACTGGGGAATCAAGACTGTGCAATCTCCAGCTGCTTCGTTTAAGACAGAATTTGTGGACTCAGCATGTTTGGTTTACCTTTTATGCTCAAATGACTGCCACAGAGGTGATGGCCAATCTGAGTCAGAAAATGTATCCCATTTCCCAGAAAATCCCTCGGGGTAATCTGGCAGTCATTGTTCCCATCTGTCTTTATTCTTTATTGAGCTATGCGTTGAAGTGATAAAAGAGACTGGGGAGAGGGATAACCTCTTCACTCATTTCTGGCTATAGGGTATATTAGTGAATGTTCACTGTTACAAATTGAATTGCCCTGGTGCAATTCAGTATTGTGTCTGAAAGTCTGTGATATTCCTGTTAAAGCTTGTGTGCATTTTTCCCTCATATGTCAGTAGTCACTTCTCATACATCTCCCGGAGCCACTGAGTTCAGCTTCAAAAACCTGATGAAAAAGCTCGTTTGAAACATGTTGTGCAGTGCCATGCTGAAAGACAATGTGCTTATTGGTTTTGTGAGAGGAAGATGGTTAAAAAAAAAAAACAAGCAATGCCGTGAACCACGCTTGATAACACAACGTGTTTGTGCTCACCTGGTTGTCAGCAATTTAGCCCATTTAAGCTCATTAGTTTATCATAATCAAGCCTGTATTACACAGGAAGGCTATTATCTACTTTTAGCACTTTCAACACAAAATAGAAAACATTGATTTAGGAAATTACTGTTTTGTTGTTTGGGTAGCAAGAAAAGTACACAGTTGGTTTTAAGTGCAGCAACATGTGGTTGATTCTTCCTGGCAGTAACGCTTGGCAGTAAAGTCAGTGCTTTTGTTGAAAAACCCACACTTGACTGATTGAGATGGATCTTTTTTTTTTTTTCATTTTGCCGGCCAAATGGGATTGTGGTATTCGTGGTAAAGTGTTTGGAGGACAATGACTAGTAAGTTGAGCCCCAGGATGCAGATATATCCGTCTCCATTTTTCACACAGTGACTTTTATGCATTGTTTTTATATTGAAAAGTTAGGCTCAACAAATAAAATAAAATAAAAGATTCCTCGATGTTCCACAGTATTGATAATCAGTCAATCAATAATCAATATGCTATATGCCTGGGCAATATGGACAAAATAAATTATAATATTTTTGACCAAGTACCTCAGTATCAGTATTGTGACAATATTGTAGGGATGACTGTTGTTTTCTCGAAATATTTGCACAATGAGATTTTTAATGAACAGTCATTACTAATGTGGATATGATGAAGAGGCACATAGAGGCAAATGATGCAATAGAAGACGTCTAATAAATTCAGAAAATTGCATTCCATTTCTGTACTGCACTCTTTACAATTAGGAGAGGACAACCGTTACATCCATTCACGATACTATACATGTTGTCAGCATTTTAATCTTCCATACTAAAGCAAGCATTTAGTCATCCAGCTATGGTGCCCTTGAGCAAACAGGACTCAGCTTATCAAAAGCAATAAAAACACATCACAGAATTGTTATGTGTTTTCTGACCATCAAAATTTGTATCGCTAAAGTACATCTGTTCCTTTTATGCTTGAATACTATACAAAACATACAGTCGACAGTATATTTTGCAATGTTCTTATCTGTTTACCTTGTATGATTTCAGTTTGAAAGCGGATGTATTGTATGTATGCGGATGTATTGGAACTTTCATGGTTGGCCATGAAAGTTCCTGAGAGGAGCCAAAGTAAAGTCCCAGTCAGCTCGTCACTGTGGCTGTTCACGTTTCTCTTCATGTCTTGCACTAAGCCTGCCTCCCCTCAGGATTGACCTCATGGATCACTAACCAGGCTTTGGTTCAGGACATCCGCGGAATTCATGTGCCAGTGTGGTATCGTTTTTCAGACGCTGGCAGCATCCTCCTGCTTGCAATCTTGCTGTGAGTGCAGCGGTTGGAGGACCGTGTTTTATTTAATTACACATAAAGCTAAAAGAGCAAAACTAAGCAACACAAATGTTCAAAGACTTGCGTCAATTTTGGAGGAAACCGGGTTATTTTCCATTGACTCGCATTTGCTAAGAGGAGGATCTTGCCAAATTCTCAAAAATGGGAACATTTGCATAAAAACTTGGATGGATTGTAATCAGTCGTGGTTCATAATCAATAAAGTAGGCTTATCTAAATCACAAACCCACGCGTGACCTTATTTATGCCGTTGTCTCCCACGCGCCGTCTTTACAGGATTTAACTAATTCAGTCTGCAAGATTGTTCTTCTCCATCTCTTTCTTACCCTGTTTCTTTACTTAACCTCTGTCTATCTATGTCAGCCGCTGCTATGCACAATACATACATTCACCAACCTATGCATAACCTATGCACAATACATACATTCACCAACATCAGTACATTTATATTCACACATTGATGAATAGGTTTGTGTCCACATTGTGTGTTCATGTATGGAAAGCCTTAGATGAAAAGCCTTTGACATGTTTGAGTAGCAACACGCACACGCACACACACACACACGCACACACACACTTACACACAGACAATTAGGTGCACAAATACACGCATATACATATATTCATAAATTCACAAAAGCCCTCCTGTTGAGTGTTCAAGTATATTGGCCACATTCTTCTCATATAGTTATACCAAAAAAAAGAAAAAAAAAACATAGATAGCTAGATAGATATACAAATGTGTGCATTGATGCATGTGTGCACACACTCTCACACAGACACACAAACTTCTCACCATCCCACTTGGGGTCCATCTGACTCCACAGCTTGGCTTATGTTTGCATTAGCATGAATATAATGTCAGCCTAGTGTGACCGTGTGAATTCCTAGTGCACATTTCAATTGCCACTAAATGCCAAGGCTACGCCAACACATATTTCTACTGTGTGCCAGTGTGTATGAATATGCGTGTGTGCATCCTCTGAAATTGCAGGGTATCCTTAACCTTTCTCATCCCTGTTATCTGTCTCGTCTCACCCACTTGCCCTTTTCGTCTCTTTTGCAATTCCCGTGCTCCCCTCTATCTGTCATTTTTACCTAAGTCATGATCCCCGAGTGTAATCTGTCTACATGCTGCATTTTACATGACTTTCTGAGGTGTTATCCTGTATTAGATTGTCTTTGGCCTGCTTTCTAAGTTAGCTTGTGTTTTTATTTTTTTTAATTCTGTTACATCATCTCCGCTGCTCTCACAAAGAGACCGTCTCCCTCTCTCTTTCTCCCTCCCTCTTTTCCACTTAACTTCTTTGCGGTTTAACAAGTCCTTCTCATTGATCAAGCATCACACCCTCTGGGTATCTAGCTCCCACCCCCACACCTACCCTTCTTCCATCCTGTTCCACAGTTGCTCTTCTATTTAGTACTGCACATATTCATAAACATGGCCGAGGGAGAGGCAGAAAGAGAGAGACAGAGAGGGAGAAAAGGGAGAGAAACACAGAAATTGAAAGAGAGAGCATGAGCCAATCAGAAATGAATCATTGCAGAAGTGTTGTTGCAAATGGCTGTATCAGTAACTACACGATGACTGCTCATTAAAATTGCATTACTTATCAAAATGCATTATCATAATTGAACAGTAAACAAGGCTTTTTTTTTTTAAACAGAGTGTGGACACATTCTTCTTTCACAACTACCTTTGGGCCATGCTGCTCTCAGGCAAGGGAGGCTTTTTTTTTTAAAGAGCACATGATACAAAAGTACTTCACAGTTGCTCCTTAGTGGCAGAGCATCTATTGACTTCACTTTGTTTTCAGTTGAGGAACATGTGACAAGCCTGTGCTGCACTGATAAATGGTTGCCTGTTGTGTTTATATTTGATAGAGCAACTGGACAGGTGGTGAGTGCTATCGGCAAATGTACGTCCCGCTGTCCCTTGGTACCCTCTCCAGTAATTATGCACCCCTATCTAGATCTACAGATGCCGCTTTGAGCATAAAGTGCTAGGACATCCTGGCAGGGCCCAGATTCAGAGTCCTGCACCCTGCGCTGCCCCCCCCCCCCCTCTTTTACTCATACTTCAGGTGAAGCACTCAACCAGCAGGATAAATGCCTTAACACGTAGTAGAGTACCTGTTCTCCACTTGCGAGCAGTGCTGCAAACCTGACAAATCTCCCACACGAGACTTACCTACCCCATCTTACTTTGCACTTCAAAGATGGCACGTCCGCCTTTTCATTTTTTTCTTCCTTTTACCCGCCTCGCTTTACACGCTTAATTGTGCTCCGAGCTTTGATGGTGGGTGGGAAGAGAGAGCAGTCGAAGAGAAGAGGAATTGAGCATTGACACTAATTAGATGGAGAGCGAAAGGAAAAAAGTCTCCTTTTCAACACAACAGGCGGTATTGTCGAGGTGAATTGTTGGTAGAGAGTGGGGTTGGAGGGTTGGAGGGCTGGAGGCGCAAGCAGCGGGCGAGTTGAAAGGTGTGGGCTGGGTTATGAATGCAGCTGCTGAGAATAGTGCCTCAGGGGCAATCCAGCACACCCAGTGGGAAGAGCACAAAAAGGGTTAGAGGTCCACTTCTACTTGCCCTGGGCGCAAGGAAGTTGATGAAGTACAAGCAATTGTTGCTTGCCCTCAGGGTGCATGCCTTAAGGCAGCAGAGCATGAGGCACAACTTGTTAAAACAGATGTAGCTGACACTGAAATTGAATTTCAAGACAGAGATTGAGAGTGCTCCAAAACTAAGCTAGAGCACATCATCAGTTAGCCAAACATTCAGCAGAAAATTTAGGACCATGTATTGCCTGTAGTGTCAATGTGAAGCAAAACAAAACAAGACACAGGAAGGATACAAGAATAGCATTGTGAGAAGAGCAAGCCTACAGGTTTTTTTTTTAGATTTTTTTTTTTTGGCATTTCTTTTTTTTTTTATTTGATAGTGACAGTGCAGAGAGACAGGAAAGGTGGGTAAGAGAGAAGGGATGACATGCAGCAAATGACATAGGCAGGATTCAAACCCAGGATGCTGCGGTAAGGACTTAAACTTGATACCTGGTACAAGCTCTACCAAGTTAGCTATTGGGTGCCCCCTAAATACAGTTTTAATCCGAGAGAGTCGTCAAACCACTGTAATGGGCAGCCATTCAGAGACGCCAAACAGTTTTAAGCACCTCTTTCTTTCTACTGTAAGACTGTCTGCGAATGTCAGGCCATGCTACTTTCTCAAGCTGCTTATGATTGTGTTGCTTTAGTCTTTGAAATAATATATGAACTGCCTCCGGCATGTAGTGCCACACTTGACAGGGGAAGAAAGAAATCTCATCGATATCAGTGAGGGCTCTATCTTTCTTTCAGCTCCTTCAAAGACAGAGACACAGCAAGGGCTGTCCTCAATACCGGGTACTTTAGCAGGAGGAATGGAAGAGAAATAGAAGTGAGAGGGAGGGAAGGGAAGGGGAAAGTGACAAGATAGCTCGCAGAGTTTAGTGGGACAGAGAGCGAGGGAGGGAGAGAAGAGAGGGTAGTAATGACACAAAAAGAGATTGGACACAAACAGAGATTGGAGGAACTGGGAGATGGAGAGAAATAGCAAGCGTTGGAAATTAGAGGAACTGAGACAAATGAGACACACACGTGATGAGAAAAGAGGGCACAAAAAATTGCCACAGACACTGATTGAGTAAAAAGAGATTAGAGGGAGAGAGATTTGGAGATAATATGTGGCAGGGAGAAAGAGATGGATGTTAGAAATAAGAGGGGGATAGAGTGCATGAGAGAGTGATGGAGAGAGAAGACACCTCCGTCAGATAATGCTTGGTGCCCTACTTACATTTGACATTTTAGCAAAATAGAAAAGCTCTCACCAAAGAACTGCAAATATTCTTAGGATTATAATGAAAGAGGAAAATATTTGAAGAGAAGGACATGTAAATCAGCCAGACAAACTTGTTAAATCGGTTATGGTGGACTGATATATTAATAAATAGCCCTGTGAGGTGTTACATTTCTAAGTCCTTCTGCTAATGCCATATAAATATTGTGTTACTGCAATGATTTTGGTGCCCTGTCAGCAGGATTCTTCAGGATTTTCACAAATATAGATGTGATGAAGGTTTGCGACTGTATGTTAAGGTTGCAATAAAAAAAAAAAAAGGTGACACACCAGACTAAATTAACAGGTTGTCTCTGGTTTGAAAGTAAGCACCCAGCTATGTTGTAGCCTTTTTTGCAAGGATGCACATCTGCACCTTTTCTCCTCCCTAATCCTTCATTAGCAGTATATGAACTCAGTAATTAAATATATTAATGTCGGCCAAATTTCAGCAACCCTCTGAGGTGACAAGAATGTATAGGCTCTGTCTGTCCCATAGCAATCACAGCTCCATGATTAATTTCCATGCCAAGATACTTTAATTACTTACTCCAGAAGCATGTGGTGCCTAGTGTCCCATGAACTAATCATATGTTCAGTGGGTCTTCTTTCATAAGTCTTTGAGAACAGACAAAGACTCTGTAGTGCGACCCATATCCCCAAATCGTTCCTGTTCAAAGAAAACACATCAACATTGTAATTATTTTAGCAACTAGCTAAGGCATGTAACTAAAGATCAATGGTCTGAAATAATTTTGAAATTAATTGGCCCTCACAGTGCAGGCAGTGTGAGCTGGAGCATGGGAGAAGATGACTTGAGCATAACCAGAGCATTATCCAGAGCATGGAGGGCATGTATGAAAGTTTAAAGCATTGCTCCTCCGACTCGATCCATTACACTCCAGTGCTTTCTGTAACGTTGCCGGGCACCACAAGCACCTTTGGTTGCTGCAAGCAAAGACATGAAAAGTGCCATGACACTTACCCATGCCCCAGCAACACCCAAGACACAGTAGGTTAAAAAAAAAAAAAAAACAAAGCCAGAAATGTCAGATTCATTTTCTCAGATCTCAGATCATTTTGTGCTTTTGAAGAATACACAACACTGTGAGCGATGCACCAAATTTCACTCATCTCCGCTAACATGCTCTGATGTAAGCCAGTACCACACCATAGCTCAATGGGGTTATATGATTTTTTTTGCAACCACAACACACCACCCTTCACTGCAGTGGTTTTCTTCCAAGTGCACTTACCCTCCTCGTCGAGCCCCCCTAAGCTCTCCACCTCAACACGCCAACCCCTGAGCGCGCTCTCTCACACAAGCACAGACGCACGCAGCTCATTTGCATATGTTGTTCTGCAATCATTATGCTGCTGCTCAGGCTATCTCTTAGCCTAGTTGTATTATGTACAGGAGCTCTTACCAACTACGCCAGTGCCATCGCACAGATCAGTTCTTCATTTCTGAATGTTGCTTAACTGCCTTGTAATATGTTGGCATCATTAAATTGAGTCAAGAGCACCTGCCGTACTTAGTTGTTTTTTTTTTGTTTGTTTGTTCTTAGCGTGCCCTATACCTCTACACCCTCCCACCCCCCACCCCCCCCACTCCACATACACACACACACACACAAACATGATAACAGTAATTACTAATGCACTATCCTTAGCTGTATGTTTCACCTCATTATGCTGTGCAAGAATCATTACAAAAGTGAAACTGCAGGACATAAATTAGCATACAACTATAAATAATTGCCAGTATGCCTAGAAACTGGATATCCCATCAAACTGGGGTGGCCTGCCACAGTTTAACTTATATCTTCACAGTTTAATGTTAATGCTAAAACAAAAAAGAAATATTGACATTATTACAATTGTTATGATTGTTTTAGTGACCTTTCCGTTCATTCCGACTGTGTTGTCTCACATGTGCCAGGCTGCAGCTCCTGCAGCTTCTGGCTTTGCTGTTACACACACACACACACACACACACACACACACACACACACACACACACACACCTGTCCCAATGTGCGGTCTATGTATAGCTTCTAAAATTGATCTAAATCAGCCTCTCCCCTGGCACATTCTGTCAAAGACTAATGCACTCTTAGCCATGAAAGTAAAAATAGAAACTTGGAATTTGTCAGTTTGCGCTGAACTGGGAGGTCGGTAAACAGTAACTGGACTGGACTGGGCAGTAACAGTAACTCTTAAGTTGTCGGTGATGCTAAAACTGCCCAACATGTAGAGAGTTAACATGAGTTCAGTGCAAATTTTGGCATATTTTCCTGTTCACCATAACTTTCCACTGGAAATTGCTGTCACTGTCATTACTTCATTTATAACCCATGACATAGCCCACATTCATACCCTGCTGTAGACAAATTGTCAGCCTGTGGGGAACACATGTAGGACATTATTATTGTGAATTGGGGTTGGAGAATATAACCGGTCAAAAGTAAACCAAGTCCCATTACCAGATCCCAATTTTAAAGCTCCCCAGGGGATAAAACAACGAAAAGGCCCGCCTCGAGACCTCATGGTCAATCAAGCATGTAGATAGACACCCTTGATCGGGTAACTCATCATGTCCTTACTGACAAGGGTTCACTTTGGGGCAACAGTGGAGCAGCCAAACCCTTATTAGTGTCCATCAACTGCAGCGCTAAATGCCAGTCTGACAGAGTGACTGGTTGGAAATATCACAGGCTTGGATGCCAAGGACAGAGGAGAGATCCATGCCCCACTAGTTGCACCTTCTCTGCCCCTCTGTCTCTGAGGCCAAGCTGAGAATTGGCTGCTGCCGTACGCCAAAGGAGTAATTGTGCCTGCAATCAGGACTATCATTCCAAAATACTGGGCAGAAGCTTCAGGAAAGGTTTGATGGAAAATTACCCTGGGTAGCTGTTGGCTGGGTGAAATTGTTTCAGCACTCCAGCTGAAAATTAACTGGTTTCTGAGGTTTAGTGCTGAAGTTGTGCTCTCTGTTGCCACCCATGGTTTTGAACTACAGCTGTTTCATGATCAGTGTGTGTTGGGTGCTAACAAGCTACAGTAATCAGAGTGTGTAGTGTTTCTTAAGTTACAAATCAGTTATTTGTTACTTTTGAAAAATTTACTTTCAGTACCTTTTGAGTTAAACCCATGAAGTTAAAAAGATAATCACACGCAACAGTGGTACATTCACGTGTTGGCATTGACTTGGCAGAGTGTTGACTTGTTGGTTTAACTTACTGTTGCCAATGGGACATTGTTGGTGAGAACATGGAAGAATATGTATCATTTAAGCTAGAAATGTTGTGTCCGTGTCAGCCATGTTGCTGTGCCTGGTGCAACAAGAAGTGGGGTCTGTGCAGGGACTTGCACCTTGTAGGATTTACTGTTTGCTATTGACTGTGTTACTTCTTACATGTGCATCTGCTGTCAAACATTGAAAACATTTGGTTAGTCTCAATCTTAGTTTTTTAGTTGAAGTGAAAGTTTTCTTGCCCATAATGATTTTTTGAGTTAATAGTGCACTCAATAAGGATTTCTTTCTCAACAGCATCTTAACATCTTAAAAAGCCCTCTTTGATGTTGGTAACTTAAAAGTAGTCTGAGTTACTTTTCGTAAAGAGAAAGTAAAGTAACTGGTTACTATCAAAAGTATCTTTCTGCAGCACTGGTGTTTACTGAGACATTTTGCATGAATAAAACACAGATGCGTCCCTTTATGCCTCTGCCAGTGGACCATTTTCTAGAAACTAGGTGCAAAAGAACATTTTCATTAGCAGAGATAAAAATGAAAACGAGGCTTCACAAAAAACAATAATTAAATGAAACTGTATTGTGTGTTTACAAAACTAACATAACCTAAAATGACTCAGACACTGTCTTGGTTGTTCATCTGCCTGTAGTGAATACAGTTTTTAAAATGGCATGATGTTTTGTTGAATTTTTGTCACACAATACTTGTTCTGACCTTTTACATTTCGCCCCTGACAAATATTCCAAAAAAACTAAAACTATCACAGAAACCAATAAATACTAAGTATCTTCAAAACAAAACAAAACAAACAAAACAAAACAAAACAAAACAGGCAAACCTTCTTCAAAATGCATTGAAACTAAAGTGGAATTGAAAACAAAATGCCAAAATGAAATAAAAATGAAAACTAATGAAAAATGCAGAGCTGCAAGACCCATGATTTCACTCAGAGACCAGGTGAGTACAATATGAGAAAATCTTATAATACATAGTGTCCATACATACTTCAAAAATCTGTTATATTCTTTGCATGTGGCGATGACATGTATTGGGTGTGTGTGCAGAAATGACACAGTTAATGGCTGGGACTATATGGCACTCGATGCTGTTGCTCCCTCTTTGGATCACCTTAAGGAGCTACAGTTTGGCAGAAATACATTGGAAGAAAGCTATCAGTTGATGGCTGGCACTTTGCAGTGGTTTCAATCAAACAAACACATTCAACCTCAAATTGCATCAGGCACAGGCCACTTCAATTTCAAGTATTTCATAGACATAAGCTATATTTCTCCTCAGGCAGGTTTGAAAGGCCTTCAGGGGCAGACGCATCTCGTTCTTGCTGTAACAATGTTGAGGCCACCGTTTACCATCTGTAGTCGTCAAACCCAGCCTCAGCCCCATGCTGGTCTACCGTCATCGAAACATTTTCATACATTTCCAATGAAGACATAAATCCAGATCTTACATTTTAAATTTTTGGAGCTGTCCCCAGTGGAGTCATGCTCTTAGCGGCTCAATCAGATCCTGTGCCCCTCTTATCACTTCTGGCCCAACGACAAATTATTTTAAAATGGAAATCTGCCAAGCCGCCATCACACTTGATGGGTGGAAGATGTAATGTCACATCTCAAGCTTGAGGAGCTTAAGTGGTGTAGCCGCTGCTGAATGAGGAAATGTTTCAAAGAATGGCAGCTATTTCTCCTCGACTTTGAACATGTACAACCCTCTTGGAGTGTGGCTTAAATAAGTTCCCTGGCCTCCATCCCTAACCCAGATCTTGTTATTTTATATCTTTATTTATTTATATACTGTATAATAAATGGGAAGTGGTGTAGTTACAGCACAAATTCACCCACACTGAGGGAGGAAGGAGCATGCTCATCTTCACACACCCAGATTTCCTTGAGCAGTTTGGGGATTTGAACTTATGGCTTTGCAGTCACAGGCTCTCCTCTCCAGCCTTCATGTACTGCCAATACGAATGCTAAAATACACACATACAAGAGTATAAACTGAATAAAATTCATTTTAACTATTTGATAATATGATTTGGGCTGTGTTTACTGTATTTCAAAATCCCAACTGTTCTGCAAGGGGCATTTTTAGAATCGCTTGAAGTTCAGAGGCTTAGCCTCGGTAGGGGAGTCCATCCTCCCCCTGGAGAAATGTTTTGGAATCAATAATGTGAAGCAATCCAAGAATAACTGCAAACCAAAATTCTGTGGGACAGAAGATGAAAGCTCATATAGAAAAATGCACACAACACAAAAAGACAAAACACAGTTCAAAATATTTTAAATTGCTGGGAACACAATGGCTAAATTGAGAGGACATTGTGAGTACAAAACAAACATAGAGGTGCAAGAAAGAATTTCACGTCTCACGTCTGGTGAATTTCTTCACCAGACTTGAGATTATATTTGTTTTTTTCATCTACAGTGATTATTGTCCTCTAGTGTGCCTCATTTGTTGCAGGTTGGAAATTTACAAGTTGGAAATTTCAAGACCCACATTTCTTTCAGCGCAGCATTAACCATGGAACTGTGTCTATGTATTGTATTCAAGGCAATCCATTATTACAAATGCCAAATAAAAGAACGCACAGCTTGCAACCATTTTTCGGATGGACAATTTCAAGACATAGTCGACTGCTGTGAGTTTCCCATTTTCAAAAAGAACAGTTACAAAGACTTTCAAGGCCAACAGCAGGTGATTTGGCGAACTGTGTTGAAGACAACGCAGTTATGCATAGTTTCACTGCAGACTCACAAAAATGACGGGAAAGTGGACAGAAAAAGCTACATAGAAAGCAGCGGCTTCTTACTGTTAACAACAATGGAAAAGAAATGGCACGCACTGTTAAAAAAAAACAAAAAAACAATCATCCTCCTGCAACAAACCACAGTGAAAGTGATATGTTGTATTAAATGCCAAAATTGAGCCACACGTTGTAAATGTAAGACTTCAGATTCGAGTTTGTGATTCACTGTTGTATCTCTCCCTGTGGAGTAAACAGGAAAACACTCACAGCACAGCATGTGGCCGACAGGGTTTTTTCCCCACTGTACAGTTTAAGTTAAAAGGCTGTGAGATGGAAGATGTGTGTCTGTTCATATCTAGAAGATTGAAAATATACTGTAGAGTGGGGGATCACATGCACTACACACCTGTTCAGATGTCTCACACTAGGGAACTGTTGTTTTTATTTTTTTTGCAGGCTATCAACAGGCATTCGAGAGCCCTCCCGCTTAGACTCTTCCTGGCCACTGATAATTCAAATAAATGAACATCTTTCTCCATTCGCAGAGAAATGACTCAGCAGAGCAATTGCTCAGCATAGCCTGCAGACATGGCAATAGAAGAAAAAAGTGGCTAGCCAATCACATACAGCATTTAAACCTCTGGGGGGGAAATCTTTTGCATATCCTGATACTAACAGGCAGTCTCTTGCCCCTGCATTTCTCACAGTGGGTTTAACAGTTATGCATATTACTTTATTGTTTGCGGTGTTTGCACAACTAGAGCAGCTCTGTGTGTTTCGCCTCAGGGCTTGGAGAACGTTGATAGGGTAGGAATCACAATGAGGTACCCCTAGTAGACATCTGATATGTTGACAGTGGAGGGCTTGTCCACTTTTCAGCTTGAGGTGACCTTTGCCCTTCAATGCACTCTGGGCTTCCTGGATGTGTTGAATCTCTCTCACTGGTTGCAACCCAGCGGTCTGCATGTCAGTGGAAGTGGGCTTGGTTACCATGGTGATCACATTCTCTCTTTACCACAAGCAGAATTGGACCGAGAGCAGCAGGGATGAAGGAAGGCAGAGAGGAATGAGTGGCTCTCAGAGGAGCACATTAAAACAGAGAGCAACACAGATGGATTTAGGCCTCCAGGGTTAGGCTTGGCTCACAGCTAGTATATAAAGAAATATATAGTCTCCTATAAAGAGGGAATATATTACAAAAAAGGAGCAATGTCTTGTTTATGAGCCATGTTGATGAACTCAATATAGCTTGGGGCAGTGCTTCTCCACCTCACTCCCATACTGCAGGTCCATGCCATATTCATTTTGGGATTATTTTTACACATAGATTTCAGCCAATCATGTTTGAAGGAGAACTAAAGGAGACATGGATATGCTTTTTATTGCAATAAAATATTCAATGTGCCTTTAGTTATACCTTGCTGGATGGCATAGTACTCAAGGTAATACGTAGTGATCAAGGCAGGAGTACAAATTAGCCTCCTGCCTCTATAGGCGGTGACTGTGACCATGGAGCTTTTTACTGCAGCTGTAATTACATCTGTAACATAGTGATGACTTCTTGAAAGCTGGCCATGTTTTTTTACTGCATGACTTTCATAATGACTACCATTTGAGCTCTTTAGATGGGTGGCACAGGACATATCTGACTGGACACTCTGAAACATGTCAATCACACATTTAGAGCCCTTCCCTCCATTGCTATTGTTCAAACATCTCTCTTCAAAAAGACATTATACAGTCCTAAATGCAGTAGCTATCTAAACAGCGCATATACACCATCGATAAATTATACATTACTGTGCAGCTGAAGCAGTGTGTAATGGGTTCATTCCAGTCAACAGCTTCTTAACGCCCTCGTCTGAACAGAACAAAGTTGCCTTTATGTGTGTGAGCGAGAGCTGCAGCCACTCTGTCATACTAAGCACAGCAGTGGCTGGTCCCGCCAAGGAGAAAGGGAATCAATATACTGCACCAGTTTAGCCATCGTTGTGGGCAGTCAAACTGTAATCATCTTTCGTGCTGGCACATGGTGCCATACTTATTTGGGTCTATAAGCGGATCGGCTTGTGTTGCAAGGCTTGATGACAAAACCAATAGATTTTTGATTTCTCTTGCCTCTGCTCCTGCTGTTTTATTCCTCACATCCGCACAGCGCTGTGACCTATTAATGCAAAACCCAACACACTAAAAACCACGTCCTCTAAAGCACAATAACAAAGCATGTTCTGAATAATAATTTGGCTTCACTCTGAGCATTTGCTGGATTTATGTGCACTTTTTTTTTTTTTTATTTTGTATAGGAAGCTCTAGTACCAAATTGTGTGGAATGATGGTAAGCTGCTTTTGACTGGCGCCTAATTCGGTCTTATTCATCAGCAATGTTCCATTATAGTCGACACATATGCAGCAGTCATTAGTTAAGGAAATCCATGGTGAGTTTCTCATTCTGCAAGCTGTGAGAGACTTTACTGGGCGCAACCACAAGTAATTAAAAGAAGCGCCTGTTTGGCAGGATAGGTAATTAAATTACCTTATGCTGTGTGAGCGAGTATATGTGTGTGTCTGTGTGCACACTTTGGGGCGGCATGCATGCACAAACAAGTGAGCGTGTGGTTTTGCATGAATGTGTGTGCATGTGTGTCTACAAATGCTTTCATTTCATTTCAATTGAAAGTGGGCTTGTTAAATCTGCATGATAAATGGTGCACATTTGAATTTGTGTTTGCCTCTGTATAATTGTGACTTCAGTCCGTAATTGATCCAATTAGTGCATAACTCAAGGAGATCACTAAAAACAATCAAAGCACACATACACACCATCCCTTGACCAGTCTACTGGTCTCAAAAGAGCTGGGTTAAGAGCCTGAGCTTGGTGTGATTGTTTACTGTTTACTCCCTGAGGAATAATGTGTGTGTGTTCGCCAGCCTGTATGTATAAAAGACATCGACTGTGAGTGTAAATCGTGTGTAGGAAAAAACAGGATGATTTCTGTGTGTGTATATGTGTGTGTGTCGTCATGCATCCCATGTACACACACCTGCCTCTCCCAGCATGTGAAACCATGTGTTTGTGTGTGAGAAAGAATTTGTCACCCGTAGCGTGAAATGATGGCTGCCATCTGATAATAAACAGAGAGACTTGTTGAGCATGACTGAGCACTCTTGTACTTGGTTTCAATCAGTGGCGGCGGCTAGCGCTAAATTACCGCAGTCTCACCACTGTCTCTCTGCACTGCCAAGTGCCTGCAGGACTCCATACACAATCAGCGGTCTCACACCCCCTGCAAAGCTGGAGGTTGGCTTTCTTCAAAAGGCACAGAATTATGAAGGATTTTCCAGACAGAACAGCCACAATACCAACATTTTGACTTCAATATCAATACTACCTTTAAAACAGCATCAAGTAATCTCTGACTTTGGGACCCATAGGAATTGTAATGGCATGAATAGAACAATGTGACCTATTGACTGAGGTCTGTAATGGACCCAAAAAAAAAAAAAAAAAAAATCATTCTCACAATAGAGACAGGTAACCTAGCTTATCACAGCTGAGGTCCAGAAACAGCTAGTGAGGAGGTGCATATATCACCATGTTAAGTACTGGAAAAATAATACTACTTTGCCATTCTTTTTCTTTGGCACTGTCCTTCATAGGACTCAGGAGTCACGCTGTCATGTGTCTTTTATTTGTTAGCATTTTCACGACTTCTGGAGCACACATTTTTTGTAACCTAAACACAGTTGTTGTAATTTTAGTGTAGTTCTCCTCCTTTTAAGACTTGTTGTCATCCTTGAACAAAGATGCACTAACAGATCGGCCAAAGAGATGAAAATGGTAACTAGCCAACCAGCTTTTTTTTTTATGGCTCAGCGACAAGCTAGAATGATTTATCTTCTTCATTTTCTTCTCTATTGGCTTCCTTTGTGAGTTTTTCCCTGTTTAAACATATTTCCTTTTTTTTACATTCTTTGTACTTACAGTGACCAAAAAAGCCAACATTTCTGTTAAATGGTGTAGCACACAATGCAGCACACAATGCAGTGTGCTTCTCGCATATAAAGTGACATCACTTACCAAGTGCTATAGAGGAGATCAACACCCCTATCAGTCTATAGTGTATGTATATCTATATAATAGCATCCATTTTGTGGTATGGATATTATAAATCTTTCTTAACATCTCTAATAGCCTATCCAAACGTGTGGCTAATACAATTTGTTGTCGAAGGCCACAAGCTGAAATGCTTTGGGTTATTAATAAAGTTATTCCACATGCTACAAGTAATGCTGGAGGGAGGTCTGATCTCTGTAGGCTATTACAATACCATGAAACAAACAAAACAATACAAAACAAACAAACAAAAAACTATCAAGCGTTGTCACAGATAAGGCACTGTGTATTTCTTGGCTTCAGAGAATTTAGCTCATTGCATTTTTTGGCCAGTAGATTATTTTGTTGTTACTTATCTTATCATTAGTAATGTTGTTCATAAAGTTAGGCAATTCATATTTACATTCTTTTTTTTTTTTTTTTTTGGGCCACTTATTTCTGTGAAAGTAACCCTCAGGTTTGTCACTGTTTGTTCCTTGACAATTTCCTCTGATTCCTCAGTGATTTCCCTATCTTTTATTTTAGAGTGTATTTTGTTACGGGAGTGCATATTGTTACAGGTACAGCATCCTTGTAGCTGATACGCTCTCAGCAGCACAGTGACAGGGAGGACAAACTTAGACTCCTTGTGGAAATGTAGTCACGTTTTCCATCTCCACAAGGAAACTGTTCTCAAACAGCCAAGACCTCAACTTGACCCGCTCTGCTGTGTAATTCTCACTGCACGTCATACTCAAACACATGACAGCCCAGCTGGGAATGGACAGTAACATAACAATAATAAATTAAAAGTTGCACATTTATCACGTTTTTTAATAAAGCTGAATGCCACAGGACATGTCACAACATGCACCAGTCAAATCCTCGGTAATAGGAGGAAGCTCTGTGTTTGTGCAGATAATAGTCCTTTATAATAATGTCCTTTGTTAATTCCAAAATCTGTTTTTTCATGCCCACATACACACACACACGTGCACGCACAAACCCCAGAAGCCTTTGTGCAGGTTGGATGGGTTGAAATACATTCATGCAAAAACTCCACATGCTCCTGGGTGATGAATATGCCAAATATTTTGCCTGACAAAAGATATGTATTATGTGATTCAATATTAATTACACCGCTTTGCCTACTTGAAGACATTGTTTTCGCCCTCTCATTTCTGGATTACGGATGCATATCAGTGCCAAGCTGCCAAAAACGAATGTCCTCCACATAACCCTGCAGCATCTCAGCACAGCATCCTAGCATCCATAATGGATTAGTTTAGCAGAAACTTCAGAAAGTTGGAACACTGGACAGTGACAGTTGTCACATTGTGTCAGTGCTGTCATTTTTCTTCTCACTTCAAATGCAATCCTCCCCATTTTTCGGAGGAAAATATTTTGGCAGTTATCTTACTCAGTCTGTCAGGGTTAATTGATTTCATTAGGTTTTTATGGCTTTTATTCTGTTGTTCTATGTGAAATCCTGTTACCTTCGCTGCCTCAACAACCTTATCGCTCATCTTCTCTTCTGTAACGCTGTCTAACTTTGACATTATATCTGTCGTAGAGTCCTTCACAAATTTGTGTGTGTGTGTGTGTGTGTGTGTGTGTGTGGCAGAAATTTGGCGCCAGTAACGACTGTGAGAATAACATCATCAGTGGCTTCATTGTTTTGCCAAACTGAAGTTGAGAATAAACTATTGTTAAATGATATGTGAAGCTGTATATGATAGCAGATACAGGTTGGGTTGCTGATCATATACATATGGGTCAGGTCCAGAATTGATATAGGGAAAATTACAGGTAATGGGCCAGGTGTGGTTTAGAAGTCTGCTGGTTTGCTTGGATACAGGTTTGAAAAACTGGATCTGTGCAGGACTCTGATTTGTTGGGAGCATCATTGAAAATGAACGACTGGTGTCGTTAAGTGTCAGTCAGTCAATTGTGCGGCAGAACTGACATTTGCCTTTGTCATGACAATGTGACATTAGCAAAGACAATGTCAGCTTTACAGGGAAAGCAACATAATTGACCAAATGACACTGAACATTCATGACATCCATAAATATGCAGGACAGCTATCATGTCACAGTTATGACAGTGTTATGTCACTCTAAACACAACTTCAAATAAAGTGTAACCTCACATTCTAGAGCTTTTGATCCATGCACCCTGCTGCTCAGCACCACAGTCACAGACATACACTACCTGGCTCACTGATGTACTGTATGTGGTTCTTGGCTCAGGCCCTTGCGTTGTGCTTCCAGGCCTCTTGTTGAGAGCAGCTCTGGGAGTTCTCCCTGCAAGCAGGTCGGCAGGGGGTGTTGGCAGGGGGAGGCGGTGTTGCCTTTCCCCAGAGGATTGTGATCCATCAACCCCCTTTACCTTGCAGAGATGCTGCTGGCTGGCTGACCCACAGCCCAAACACAGTCCCTTGTTGGCTGTCCAAGCCTGTAACACACACTCATAAGCAATGCAGAAGCACAAAATCGCTTGAAGGTGAAAGTGTGGGGCTCATATGCAGTTGTGCACATATAAAAAAACATTCACAGCTTATGTTGTTGAATCAATAAAACAGACACACAAAAAGCATATGCACACTATACACATCTCACATCCATGTGTGCCTGTTTGCACACACAAAACCCTCTCTCTTTCTCTTTTTCTCCCTCACAGTAACTGTGTTTGGGGGTATGGTAGGATAAAAGTGAGGTGAAAGAAAGGAAAAGGAAGATAAGGACAGGAAGAAAAATGGCAGAAGTCCCTAATGGAGTTGTCTTTCTTTAATGTTTCCTAATCACATGGTATCCCCGCCTTAAGGAATTCACTCCAGGAGATACTATCGGCATTTCTTTAGGGAATAATCAACAAGCTATGGGTCCACCTTCCCACTTCTCACCGGCTTCATGATTGCTACTTTCACTGGGCTGGAGATCTGTGGCTGAGAGGGATGTTTTTTTTTTTTTTCCTCCGTGAATACTCTGGTGCATTTGCAGCACAGAGATTATAATAATTTATGGATTCATTCCTTTTTGTCTCGACTACAAAGGCAGTACGTGTCCCAATTCTTTATATATTTTCCCTCAGTCGTTGGATCTCGAGTCTGCTCGCCAAGCAAGAGCGTGTAGCTTGCTCAAGCTGATCCCGCCCATACGCTCAACATTCCTCTGATGTGTATTTGTTGAGGTTTTTTTGTCAGTGTCCAGTCAATGTGTGAGAGTTTTAGTACATTCCTTTTAATGAGTCTTTTTGGCCACACTGAGCGAACACGCTTGTGTTCAAAGTCAGTTCTGGCACAGTGTTGAGGTTACCCCAGGTCTCTAATGAACTTCCTACTACTTACATGAAATTTTCACTCTTTGAGATTCTGTCAGAATGCTCTGCCGCTGCGCTGCAGTGTTTCCAAACTCATGAGTCCCAAAGTGCTTTGACATGGATAGGAGTGTGTAGCACACCTAAAAACAAACAAACTTCTAACAAAGTGGTTGGACTGTGAAAAGGTGACCTCTGACAGCTCTCTGATGCTAGTTTCACACTATCAGAAAGAATAGAGTAATCTGATTGTGGGAAGTCTTTCTGACAAGGGTTTCTGAAGACTAAAACTGATATCAGTATTTTTGCATTGAAGGTGCATCTATTGCATATCTCCTGATAGATCGTTTTAACAGCAACCATTTTGGCATAGCAGATAAACATGGGTGTTGCTAATGACATTAATTAAGGTTCTGTTGTGTTTAGACAGAGTCCAGTGGGCCAGCAGGAACAGCACCAGCACCCTGGCTCTGTTAGGCCTAAATGGAACAGAACCTTGTCAGGATAAAAACAAAGTGGCTGCTAAATAGAGAAAATCCCTTCACAATGTATGTATTCAATGTTTCTCTCAGAATTTAATTCCTGGCATTCTTATTCTTGGTGAAGCTCTGAAAGAAGGCATTTTCCAAATTGTTTCTACAATAAACAGAACAGAATAGAATATAAATCAAACAAACTATTTCTTATTCACCATATTGTTCATTGCCAACCCTGGCCCATATCTGAGTTTTAATAAGTGGCCAGTTTTGGTCCGATTTGCAGTATTGGCAAACCAATTATTGGTCTAACTCCACAACATGATAGCTTTGGACTTTATGGACTTAACCATGGAATGCCTGCCAAATCAAACCTTGGACGGGCAGCTCCGCAGCTTGCCTCGGCTCCATGACTGAAATTCAATTCTGCTAACTTTTGACCTGAATAAACTGACTGAATATAATATGACATGGATCTCATCAGTCCATGGTTCCTGTGAAACTCATCCAGGTGTTGTGTGGTTCAGAGATGGGGAGCCCTCTAGTACCATGAATCCAAAGTGAACTCACAAAGAATCACTGGAGCTAATGGTTGGCTAGGATTGTGATGTATTTGTGTGTGTGTGTGTGTGTGTGTGTGTGTGTGTGAGTGTGAGAGAGAGAGAGAGAGAGAGAGAGAAACGCAGTTAATCAGCTGCATATATTGAATAGAAAAGAATTTACTTTTATTAGTGACTTCATTTAGACATGCCACTTTTATGTCATGGCAGTTATTTGGTTTAATTGTTGCTGGATGGATCACGGTAATCAGCAATAATAGACCATTAATAACAAACAATTAGTCTTAATAGACTGCTTGGACTACTTAATAGATGGCAGTTTTATCTTGCTTTGTAAAAGTTTTGCAGAACCCTTTGAAAACTACTGCAACACTTCTAAATTTATAAGTAAGTTAAGGACATCTCTGACTTCATGTTCTGTACCTCTTCCTACACTCTGCTCCTCTTCAGTTGTGTGCATGTGTGCATGTGTGTGTGTGAGAGAGAGAGAGAGACAGAGAGAGAGAGAAAAAGTGTTAGGGTTGGTGTTTAAGCCAACCGTTCTGTTCCTGGTACCTGCTATTGTGTGAGCTCAGCCAAACATTGACTTGGCAGCACAACCATGTACTACAGTGCGCATTGATTTTGTCCAGTGCAGGAGCACAAGAAGACAGTGTAGAGGAGTTCAGGAAAGATTTAGCCCTTCCCCTTAATCCGCCAAACACTCATCCACTTTTTATTAACTTGTGGTGGATGATAAAATATTGACATTGATATTGATTTTGTGATGGTTTTGTGATCTTTTCTGACAACTAACAGAATCTTATTACAACACAGAAACTCACAGCTAACAACAGCACCTCTGGCAACAGCTGGTTTGGTAATGAAATAAAGTGGATTAACTGACTTAGACACCAACAACACGTGATGGTGGAGCAAGAATTTGGCAGACATGATGTAAGTGGGGTTGTTAAGCTACAAGCTGAGCACAGAGCAAAGGCAGAAGGAGTCATATTACAGTGAGCTGACAGACAGGATTCTTAACATCAACGATATAACATGTAAATATTGTGCAGATGCAGAATGAGGGTGAGGGGCAATAGTGGGAGGTGGGCAGTGCCAAACAGAAAAATGATCTTGCTGAAGAATTTGTAAAAAATAGATTTTTATACCTCTGCCCTTTTGACAGCCATGGCAGAGGGCATGATATTTTCGGGTTGTCGTATGTTTCTTGTGAATGCCTTGAGGGAATCAGTTCAAATTTGGCACACATTTGCATTTGGATTCAAGGATGGACTGGTTAGATTTTGGAGGTCACTGTGACCTCACATCCATCCCATTCTCTCCCATTCTCTGTCACAAACTGTCTCAACTGTCACAACTGATTGGAATTTGCTGGTGAAAGGTCAAGGTCACTGTGACCTCACAAAGCATAACAACAAGAATTTATACCCTGACTATGACCAAGTTTCACACAAATGTCTTACAGGATAAATTGATGAAGCCATGACATTTTATATTCAAAGGGTCAAAGGTCAAGTTCATTGTGACATCATAATGGTGTGCAAAAACACTCCTCTGGCCATTTTTCAATGCCTTATGTCAGCATTTTCACCTCATTTCCTCTCCCTGGATGGACAGAGGGCCTGCTGTTCCTCTGGTAATCCACCACAACCTCATTGGTTTTGCTGATATTGAGCTTCAGGTGATTATTGTTGCACCATGTGACCAAGCTCTCTATGCTCCCCTGTAAAAATAGTCTTAAGTGAAGACAGCATGTTTCTCACTGGAAATTGTGTTTGTGGGATCAAATAGCAGCTACAGCTAAGAGGAACACTTTTTTTTTTTTAAGCTTTGTCTGACAGGAGGCCCACATTCTCAGACTTCTCAAACCCCTGGCCGAGAGGATAAAACAGCTGTGCTTGTTACAGGAAAGGTCACTGTTTCAAAACCCAGTACTGGCTGGGAAAACATAGGAAGGGAAAGGAGAAAAATTGCTGGTGGTCACTTTAAGTGAGGACATTTAAATTCAACAGCCAAAAAAAAAAGGCATAAGTGTGTAATTTTATGGTTAAGTCTACATGTTTCAACCGATTGACCCGACTCACTGATAAATTATTATGGGATGTTTCTTGTCAGTTGAGTCTTCAGTTAAATTAACCCTGGAAATTTCTCCTGGTGTACCTTTACATGAACAGTACTATCCCTTTCCCCAGCAACTACTGTCAAGGTGCTCTTCAGCAATGCACCGAACCTGCAACTGCTCCAGTAATACTGCGTGACCAATGGCAGAAATCACTGTGAATGAAAACTGTGAGAGTATGTCATTGCTCGAAACCAGCATCTATGCTCAGTCTACTTTTCCAGAATAAACAAAAGTAAAAAAAAAAAAGAAACATCATTAGTTCCGGCCAAGCAGTATCAGGTACAGTCATCCACTTCCAACGTGTAAATTACTTTTTGCAGACGTGTAATTGTCATTGATGTCGTATTAAATGGATACAACTCGTGTTGGCAAATCCTTCATGCCAGTGTCTCCTGTTTGCCCCAACCTGCAAATGAACACAGCGAAGCCGTGGCTGACAGCCCAGTGGATGGCCAGTGGCATTCTTCAGACATGTGGGAAACACCCATTGGCACTGTTTCTATCATCGCTATCTATAAACAAGGCTGCTAAATCAGTCAGTGTGCCTGGCCCTCATGCTCTGTCCCTTAGGCCAAAGGCACTAGTAACCCTCTTTAAATCATTGCTAAGGACTCTCTGTTGACTTGCTTGTTTACTTGGCTTGGCACTGGCGGCATGACACAGTGTTAATAGTCTTCACTCTTTGCTCTCTCTCTCTGTCTGCCGCTCACTGTCTCACTGACTCTCAGGTCTGTGGCATGTGTAGTAAATGTGACGAAAACCCACTTACAACAGTGGGATTTCCAGCGCATGTATCAATGCATAGTTGTGAATTTTGACAACACAGTCTTGTTTTGAAATGTTTATGTGGTGCGAGGGATATGCTGCTTGAAAGGAGAGACAACAAAAAGAGACTAGAATGCTATTGCCTCTTCCTGGCTGGCAAAACAAAGAAACTGTCTAATTACTGTGCAGTTGCATGGAGTCCAAATTATCCTGCAAGAGGCAGGGAATTATCCAAAAGGAAGAGGTGATAACGTTACCATCAGCTCTTTTGTTGTCACACCTCCAACCTGCTGACATGTCCCTCATAAAACCACCAGGAACCATTATTCTATCACAGGCCTCTATTTTAAAGTCGCACTTTAATTGCACTTTAAAGTTGCAAGACCTTTTGTAGAAAATAAAAAAAGGCTTTTCAGAATAAATTACAAAATAGGGCTGCAATAAAGAAGAAAATCTCAGTTCTCCTTACTGAGGTGCCAAAATGTAATTCTGGTTTCGGATTTGGACACCTACAGGAAATTCACCACAGAAACTCAGAAATCAAAGTGTGAGAGTGGTTTTTGGTGTTAGATCTTTCGCCTCTCGCATCCCTTTGGCATTATTTGTTACGAAGCATCAGAGGCCTTAAACATCAGTGTTCTCTGTGCAGTTTTTGCATGATTTGTTCTTATTTGTGGTTAAGTTCAAACAGTTTCCAAATAGTTTTCCTTCAACCTCTTTCTCTTTCTTTCCTCATTTCAGCTGGCTTAATACAACATTTTTAATGCTCCTTCGAAAAGTATTGCACTGACAACTTTTACACCTAGTGGCCAGTTTCAGCTACTATATACTACACGCTATTCTATTAATGCTGTAAAATAAAATAAATTAAAACATTACTGAAGCTTATAAACAACCGAAAACAATGCAAATTACTGTGCTGATGAAATGAAATGAAATGAAATATTCTTAAGTGAGACACAGGAGGCATGGTAAAATTTGCCTGAGGCATAACAGCCTGGACATTGAATACAGAGCTGAATTTGTACTTAAAGAAGACAATCAGACAATGCAGCCTCAGTTAAACTAAAACAAAGCTGTATTAAACAGAATCAGAGATCAGTGTGAAAACGAGGAAAGATAAAAAAAAAAAATATGAAATTATGTTTCTTGCATTGAAAAACTTAAACAGACAAAAACTACAAATTGAAGCACAATACCTTTTTTTTCTAAGACATAAAAAATAAATAGATAATAAAAAAAGACAGTGCCTTGTGTTGGCACTCAGTATACTGAGATAAACAGTGTTTGTATTTTGTAAGAGAATTGGATGAGCCTATTTATCAAAATATATGACAGCTGATAAGCACAAAGTTTCCCAGAGTCCCGCAAGGAATTTTTCCATTTCCAGTGTTTTTCTCAAGCATTTTCTACTGTAACACAATGCATTTTTACAATACAAGTGGAAGGCTATTCAAGGCAATTGTTTTGTAATATTAGAAAAGATTGTAGATCTCAACACGTGAAGTCGCTGAACTGTTCTTCAAATAAATGGGTGTTTGACCACTTTGAATTTGTTTTCCCCCTGTCTTCTTACACACATTAAATTTGGGGATTATTATCACCTTAATTAAGATTCACATTGTTGTTCTGGTGAGGGCGGGAGGCTTACAGCAATAAATTCATTACAGTGCAGTCCAAGTATTCACTGTAGTAATTGGATTTGAAAACAAAAGCCTTTTGAAATGTTCAATAGCACATGCATTCTTCTAAAGACTTATTTCTCCTGTCTCTCTCTCTACTTTGTTTTAAACAAGTGTTTGGGAACCACCAGTGAATGCTCAACATGCAAATTCAGTAATATCTTCAGAAGCCAGACCTGGGCAAAAAAAAAAAAAAAAAAAAAAAAAAAAAATTCCAATATTTAAAGTTATGCTGAAACCAAAGGTAATTTCATAACTGATTGCAGAGTTTTTATCTTCACACTGACAGTTCATACGCCATAACAAAAGACATCCAGTTTAACATCTGCAAATAGAGGGGCTCAGAAAAAAGTCTTGGAATATTGTTAATGTACCAGATCATTATCATTTTTTAATGTCTTTGGTGCTAATTTGCTTTGTCATTAGCATGGAACTGGCAATATACTATCCTGTACCCTCTCCCTTTCTGTGCATGGATTTAATGAAAACATGTAAGTGATGTAGAATGACTAATTATTTTGGTTACCAGCTACACATGTAAATTTCTGCTAGTCGGGTGGGCTAAAAAATACTTTTTCAGACTTTAATGTTACTGGAACCAACCAGTATTGTACAGTATATTTTGCTGTTTGAGCTGCTGCATTTCCCTATAATGCCGAGAGATGCACAGCAGCTTTGGTGAGGGGCCCCTCATTATGCACTCGCTCAATAGTCATCCCCAGCGGCTTCCTTTTTTGCAAAGCACCCCGCTGTACCTCAATTCCCTCCAATCTCCTGCTCTGTGGTACCTTTGTTGTTGTTGACACCAAGGTCTTTTTGTCTGTACACAGCGTGAGCACAGCAGCCTCAAAATTTCCAGCAGCTTAGTCATTCAAAACAAAAAAGTAAACTAAATCAAACAAACAGGTGGTTCTGATATGGCTGAGTGCCTTGGAATAAAAAGGATGCGCCGGGCCCAATCACCAAAATGAGCATGATTGGCACAGGAGTTCCAAGGAGTAACTGCTGTACCACAAACAAACACGGCATCCTCATAAGGCCAATTTAAGTAATATATCATGTAGGGAGGTACTTGTGGGGCTGTGGTGTGATAGACAGAGGTGATTTATCTGGGATTTTCTGAAGGGTTGTGTAACCACCACGGCTGTAAAAGAGTTATGGGCAAACCCGTGGCCCCAAACGCCATAATTTACAGCAGAATAGCCCAGAAGTGGATTTAGGAGAGCTTGCCAAAGTGAGCAGTGCTTACAGACAGCTGTCTATCCTTCACATAGCACATGTAACTTTGGATAACTGCCACAAATGTTTGCACAGGAAAGAAGGCAAACTCATTTGCCTTCTTTACCTGTGTAAACACTTGTAAAGCTTGGTGTTCTCGTCTGTGCTGAATAAACACACAGCTATGTATAAATAATGGGCCACTTACAGAATACTAAAGATGGCAGTATCTATAGGAAAAAAGAAGCCACACCTGCCTCTCAAATGTAGTGAGATTTTATATTCTCTTCTTGATGATTACATTCAAGGCTTTATGTTTATGTACTTCCTTATGTTTAAGTACTTCTTTTCAAAGTTTTGCAGGGAACTTACTTTTTCACAGAGTTATTAGCACCCACAAATGGCAGAGGCCCATCCTTTATAGCCACATAAACAGCAATACACTGACATTATAGTCAATGTTTGTTTTCTCACTTTGAATGATATTGAAATCACTAATATCAGACATAATAGCCATATTTTCTCAGAGTGCAGTCTGCGGTTTATTTTCCCAGTTATTACTTTCAAATGGCAATTTGGAGCTACTGAAATCAGAATGATCAAAGCAACGTAATGTTCCCAACGTACGGGTCTTCCGCCACTACAGTGCTGTCTTCTTGATCACAAAGAGATCAAATATTTCTAACTAACTGCCAGATGTTGCTTTGGTTAAATTACCTTTAACACTGATCAGAATTAAAACTTTGGCAAATTGTTTGTTATATACGTAGCCACTGAACTTCCATCACGGCAGAGAGGGAGGACTTATAGGTCACGTTTCATTGGTAGATGCGCTTTATAGCATTAAAGCTGCTCCTCCATGTAGCTAATATGAGTACTGTAGGTTTGACAGCCATTTTAAATGAATTAAAAGAATGAAATTCTACAGTTGCAAAATACTGATGTATAGCAGGCAATAAAACATGTCTGAGGAAACAAAGCGCCAGATCCACATTGGAATTGACACACTGACACATTAGAAAACCTAATTGTCATTCTGCACAGCGCAGACCTCCACCAGTGTTATACAGTTGTCAAGATATGCCAGTTCCACATGTCAGATTTTCATCAGAAGTTAATAATTTCTACCATGCTCCGTTACCAACTTGTTTCACATTAGGAGATCCACACATTTTCGTGACTGTAGCTGAAATAGGACGTGAGAGCCTAATATTCTTGCCATTTTTGGGCATTTTATCCAGTTGTCTTAATACCATGCGGCCAGTCAGTGTAATATGTGTCCAGTGTCCATTAGTGCTGCCCTTCTAGCACTGTGCTGTTTTGGAAAAGGTGGCAGGGTGCTTATGTCTAAACAGAAAATGAGTTCTTCAGTGCCCCTATGATATTTGATTCGACCAATAACGGCAGGTTTGCCTCTGTTATGTCTGTTTATGTTGTTGCTGCACATGAATCTGTTTGGAAGTTATACACCGTTCTGTCAGAATCCATGCCCACTGCTGTGCTGCCCTTTGGCCAAATGTATAAAAAGTTAATCAGTTCTTCCGTGTGCCATAACCCACTTACCACAGACTTTGATGCAAATCCATTGCTAGGTTTTTGAGATATCCTGCTGACAGACTAACAGCTGGAGTTGGGTGAAAATATAACCCCCATCCAGCTTCGCCTGGCAGAGGTAAATGAGACGGGCCTTTTGGATGTCTTACCATAAACATTTATTCCAAGAGAGTATGATTGAGGATTTTATGATCAGAGACCCCGTGATGTTTTCTTAAGTCGTATTCCCTTGTTACCGCTGTATTGAGCGAGCCATTGCCTGAGCCAGGGGGAGTCAGCCAGCAGGAACCTATAAAAAGACATTGTGTAGGGAAGATGCAGCAAAAAAACTGCCAAGCATCTGTAACATGAAGATAGCAAAGGGCTCCTCCAACTTTTTATCCTTGATATGTTGTCAGTGTCGAGAGGCACTCTGTGGGAATACAACTTTCATGAAGGTATATTCATACTGGGTATAGGCAATAGCAGTGATACCTGTGGACTGAATGTGACTTCGTTTTGAATTGCAGAGTGTAGTTTTAGTTATACAAACATTTCTCTGAGGCATAGCTGTTCTGGAGTCAGATGCAGTCTCGTTGGTTGGGTTAAACCTCAATGGGCAGAGCCAAAGAGCAACTGTGCCTCCGAGACATGTTTGTTTAACTGCAGCTCCAATCTGCTGTTAACTTAACCATCTGGTTTGCATCTCACACCTGCTTTGGATCGCTGAAGAGAACTAACGGGATTTGTGAGACAGCCATATCCTCTGCATCTCTATGGCTCAGTGATGCTGTGTGTCAGTAATCCGTTGGCTTTTACCAGCTCTTATTGTAGTGGCTGAATTTATTGTGTTAGATTATAGAGTCTTAGTAAGGTGTTATGCCACCCCATGGCGCTAGAACAGCTTCAGTACACCTTGGCATAGATTTTGATGGAACATCATTCTATTAAAAGAATGCTGTTTTGGTGTTTTCATAGTGGTGGTGAGAAGTGCTGTCTAACACATCAGTCCAAAATCTCCCACAGGTGTACAACTGAGTTGAGATGTGATAAGTGTGAAGGCCTTAGCAAATGATTTATGTTGTTTTTATTGTCATCAAACCATTCATTGAGCACTTGTTCCCTGTGGATGGAGATGGAGACCACTCTCGTCAGGATAGATAAAAGTGATCACAGTAACTCTGTATTTATTTGCAGTGAGCCTTCTTTCCCTCTAAGAGGACAAGCGGAAAATGCCCCCCTCAGCATAACAGAGCCAGTGGACCTCCTCACTGTAGGGGTCCAGCACTCAGGCCTGAAGCCTGCTCGTGGTGGACGTCACTCGTGCTCATCCAGTTTTCCCACAACATGGTGACGAATGACTCATCTGACATCGTTTTTTTTTTTTTCCACATCTCTGTACAGCAGTGCCACTCAGCTCTCAACTGTGCATGTGTCTTTGTAATGAGGACTTTATGCACTGCAGGCCTACTGTAATATCCCGCTCTATGTACAGTCCCCTTTGGAGGAGTGATGCTCCATCCCTCCAGAAGCTTCTTGGATCAGGTTCAGTTGCTTTTGTTTTACTACTAAATGTTGCTGGAATATCTTCTTTTCTAGTATTGTATCTGCCCATTCCATGCATCTTGCACGTGGATTAAGGGGAAGGTGATGTTGGACTTCATATGCTGATATTTATTAATAAGCCAAAATGACACCAGTGGTGGCACGGTTGTTGCATTAAAACTATACTCAAGTGGACAATGCCTTTTTTCCTTTTTAAGTATGTTGGGCATTCTTTTAGACCATCTCTACAAAGGGAGCTGTGCCATAATGTTACACAAATGAACTGGCTGATTCGCAACATTTCAATTTACAAGCTAACGTTCAGGGACCCCAAAATCTTGTGCTGGCCCTGGGTAAATGCATTGTGTGCTATAAGAGGATTTAGGAGAGAATACATTTTGAATGGTTTGTTTTCTTCCTTCTCTTAGGCCTTTAGCTGGGATTTTATTATCTGAGGGAATTCTACCCTCACCAACAGTTGGCCTGATTTGGTATGCTATGTCAACAACAGCCTCAGTTGATTGAATCTGCAACCGCACAGAGAGCTGTGAAAAGTGTTTACTAGCTTGTTGCGATGATACAGAATACAGCTATCACTTTGGATAGAAATGTTTTCTGGTGTTGCTTTTTGGGCTTGTCTTCTTCCTCAGAGGGGCAGTAATCAAGGACTATTCTATAAACAGTGTTGATTATGCTAAGTCTGAACTTCACAGATAAATGAGAAATTGCCTCCAACAAAGTCCATTAACTGCAGCAAAACTGGCCAACTGGAGTACAAGTGCTAACGCGGTAAATAAACTCCAGATCGATGATTATTATGGCTTCCTTCCAACAACAAAGTTCATGTAATTGTTCACCCCCTCTCTTAAATGGTAGGAGTAGCTGTTAAGGGGAGGGTTATTGTTTTTGTGAATTTTAAGCGCTGATTACTAAAATGGTACGGGCCCCAAAATGGATTATTGGATTGGCCTACTTCTGGTGGATCAGCATGACAAGAGCAGCAATATGTCTTCATTAGTCTGAGTCCCTAGGTGAGATTTGAAGAACGCCCAATCCAAGAAACAGGTGTCTTGAATATGCCACCCACTTCAAGCCCTCCTAGTCTTGTATTATGGTAATACGAACAATTCAAAATTAAAGAGCCAGTTATAACATACGCTCCCGGGTGATCGTCTCTTCCTGTCCCGCTAAGATAAACACCCTATCACAGAGCAAATTCTGTGCACAGGTTGTACTGTTTGTGCGAGCTGCTGTCCTATGATGTGGTAACAGAGGGTATCGTATACATGAGGTTTTTCATATGTATGACCTAGGGTGAAATACTATTATCCAAAATAGCAAGTATTTGCCTCTGTTAGGCACCAGTAGTCGCAGCAGAGAGAAATTGAGGCAGAAATCCACTAATGGAATTGTAGACTTGACTTTGTAGTTTGCTGTTAGAATCTACCCTGCTGATAATTGTTCCGAGGCAGGTATTTCTTCATCTCAGTTGGACAGGGAAACAGAGCTGATAGTTTGCTCCCTTTGGGCTCCAAGCCCTTCTAGGCTTAGTCTGAAAGCGGCTTTGTATCAAATCGCTGCTGGTTGTGTAGAAAGTGTGTGCAGCCGACATTGCCTGGAAACTTTTTGGAAGCACTCCTACCGTCCTTGCCAAATTGTCTGGAGCCTCTGCGCATGGAGCATGCAAATGGGGAAGGGAGAGCAAATGAGGCTTAACTGGAGCACTGCAATTTGAAGGCTTCCAAATTCACCAGTTTTTCAATACCCTCGGGGGAGAGAGGACACCTCCGGAAAGGATAAAAGGACTGAGTAACCTTTCATGAAAAAGGTGTGTGCGCAGACACAGACTAATGACTTGAGGTTCTCCTGCCCCTGGCCATAATGGAGTTCCTCTGTTGGCTTTTATTTCAAATTGAATGCCACACAGTTTGCATAATGTCCTTTCGTTTGGTCCTTGGAGCTACCTAAATGTTTTAGACCTGCAAGAGACTGCAGGAATCAGGAAAATAATGTTCCTCAAAAACATCCTTCTGCTCTCTCCGCAGGCTAGTAAAAGCACATTTCAGTTGAAACATGCAAAGTTGCTGTTCTGACACATGCCACAGAATGCTAGCTCCGCACCACCACGCGTGTCACTGATCCGTGTCAATATTGCCTTACACTCCACTTCAGAGATGACTGTAGGACAAAGATAATCCCACCAGGCCAAACATCAGGAGTTTCAGTTGCACTACTCTCCCATCCTCCCTCTGTCTCATTCGGTACCAGAATACTAAATGTACACACAGCTAATGGCAAAGGGCTGTTTGAGTGCAATGGTGACATACACAAGGAGACACATGTCCCACTTGGAGAAGTATACTTTGATACAATCTGATTGCTGGGAAGCTGGTGTTATCCCTTTATCCAGAGGCAAGAGTGCAGTCTGAAACGAAAATGAATTCAGCCACCCTATGTAATAAAAAAAAGTTATACATTCATGACAGCTTTATTAGATCTGTGAAAAGTGCAGCAGCAAGCATACCTCGCGCCCACTTCGGCGGCAAACAAAATAAACAACACCATGTTGTCCTTGAATGGTTCCTGCAGACGATGAAAATCATTTTATTTTAAAAGATTTTTTTGCTTTGCTTTTTTTGCCGCATCCCCTCATCAATGCTACTTTTCTTAACTGAGCGCATTAAAAATGGATTTTCCTCCTTTCAAGTTGAGACTCTTTGTACTTCTCCACCACATACACGTACACACCCACACACACACACAGAGGCTCAGCCAACTTTTAGCTTCTGATGAACTTCCTGCATGAATGAGCGCAATAGGTATGAAAGTGAAATGGGACCTCATATCACAGCTGAAAAAAACCACTGCTTTGATTTTTCACCCACTGCTCTTTTTTTTCCTTTCCCCTTTTTGTCTTTTTTTTTTTTTTTTTTGCTACAGATGTCATTGACTGCTCTCATTCAAAGCATCTTCATTTCATGCATTTTCATCAAGTGCTACTCTCAGTCACTGGATGAAAACCATTTGAAATCATGCCCTCTCAGTTGTCTGGTTTCAGCGCATATCAAGCTCTTGGTGTCCTTCTTGTTGTTCAATGTCATGAGATTTAGGTTTTTTAGAGTAACAAAATAGCGTGCTATTACTAAGCTGCTTTGAGTAAAGCGTCATTACCTCGCTCTTACGCATTAACTGTCTTTCTCTCTTTCTCTCTCTCTCAGGTCAGTTCCTCTGGGTGAACAGTTCAGCTTTTGGAGGCCCCTGGGTGCTGAGTCCATGGCTGTGGGGGGGCAAGCGTGTCTGTGGCCTGGACATGGCCGTGTTCCTCCACCCCAAGCAAAGTGGGCAATACACCATTTGGCTCATAGAGCGAGACAAGCCGCCACAACCCCTCCTGTCTACCGACGCCCTGCCACGTATGACAGGGTAAGCGCTTGTTTCATACCTGTACAGTCAAGTACCCATCCACAGGTGCAGCGTTGGGGTTCATTTCAGATTGTTAAGTTTGGTCAAATACTTTACAGTTAAATTGAATTTTTAAGTGGAAAGCAGATAGACAGCGTCGATATAAATGGTCGATTGAAAATAGAAAGGAGAATAGAAAGGACCTTGAAATGAAATGCAAGGAATTTTGACTTTAAAAATCTAATTTAATTCCAGTTTGCTGACTGACTACAGTTGGATTAAATTGGAGTAAATTCACAGTTCTGTACTTTGTTGATCCAAACCTTGCATCTTTATGCTGACAGTCTGCCAGTATTACATGAGGACTGCATACCTCAGATGCTGTGGAGCTCACATGCATGAATGAGCAAGCAATATACCAAGGTAACCTACAAAAGAACCGCTCACCTTATTACGATTCAACTGAATAAACCTGCAAGCACATGTGATGCATATATGTCAGCGATCAAACTAACTGCACATTACTGTAGTCCTGTAACCTCAGACTAAACACTTTGCACCAGTGTTTACAGGGCCGTATCTCGTAACGTCATGAGCGGGTTCACTGAGGTGGAACTGTGTGTGCATGTTCAGCCATGCATACCTGGCGCTCCAATCAAGGGCCTCATCGTGAATGCTCTGTTTTCACCTCTTTAATCTTTGACGCAAATTCTCAATCAGAGCCGAGCCGCCTGTTCTTACTGACCCGGCCTGTATGGAAGCAAAACCTATATATGTAAATGTCTTCCATTAGAGGTGGCGATGGAAAACGTTCAGTGGAATCAAATGATGGCACTCTCGTTGAGTGCCTTTTTATATGGAGATTGTAAGAAGTGGAGAGAGGGGCGGGAAAGAAGGAAAGCAAGGTTTTTCAAAACACAGGTAGCTTGTTTTTTTTTTTTACAGCAGCTTACCTCCAGTTAGCAGTTAGTGTCGGCTCTTAACCTTCTTGTGCGCCCAGCAGTATCACATCATGTGTAACAGTGTCATGACAAAAAAAAAAAAAAATCCATTACAGTTACTGAGAAGATGTTGTCAATACATTACAGTCGCTATTCAAAATGTTGGTTATTACAACGAGGTTCTGAATATTTAAGTAAAAAGAAAACACGTAGAATATAACATTCTGTTAACTATCACATTTTAGCTGTGCAGGTATGCCCACAGTACTTCCAGACACTACGGGTCAGCAAAGCAGATGGGGCAGCACTTTTCAGCACAACACCGTCAAGACGAGCCTGGCTAGCTGTGCTTAGTCTGGACCAGCTCCATGCATTTGGCAGGATTGACTCAAACTCTGACTGTGTTCCTGCCATTTTTAGATTTCCCATAAGGTATAATAATAAGGTAATTTATACTCATTTATGCCCAATTTGTGCACATTTTCAGGAAGCTTACAGATACGGGCAAAATGGAGCCGTGCCACTGGAAATATTGGAAGTAGTGTAGCCAGTAGTTCAAGAAAGATCGGCCTATAAGCAAGACACTAAGAAGAAATTTCCCTAATTGGTAATATTACGGAAAATAATTCTCGTCTTCCTCTTGCGATGTGTTTAATGGTGTAACAGACCACTGCCGTCTACTCGGCTTTTGCCTCTTTGTAGCAGGTCCATTCTCATGACCACCGCCACTGTCGCCATGTTTTGCGGTTGTCTGAAACGTTTGATTCTGAGCTGCTCTTTATATCCGTAAAATCACATAACGAAAAAAGAAAATGCGTCCAAAAAAAACAAAAAAAACCCAAAAAGCATACATTTTACATAACACCACAACCACCGAGGTCAATCCTCAGTGCAGATATCAAGGTACACTATATTGCCAAAAGTATTCGCTCATCTATCCAAATCATTGAATTCAGGTGTTCCAATCACTTCCATGACCACAGGTGTACAAAATCAAGCACCTAGGCATGCAGACTACTTCTACAAACATTTGTGAAAGAATGGGTCGCTCTCAGGAGCTCAGTGAATTCCAGCATGGTGCTGTAATAGTAATGTAATAGGATGCCACCTGTGCAGTAAGTCCAGTTGTGAAACTTCCTCGCTACTAAATATTCCACAATCAACTGTTAGTAATACTATAACAAAGTAGAAGCGATTGGGAACGACAGCAACTCAGCCACGGAGTGGTAGGCCACATAAAATCACAGAGAGGGGTCAGTGGATGCTGAGACGCAGAGTGCGCAGAGGACGCCAACTTTCTGCAGAGTCAATAGCTTGAGACCTTTAAACTTCATGTGATCTTCAGATTAGCTCAAGAGCAGTGCGTAGAGAGCTTCATGGAATGGGTTTCCATGGCCGAGCAGCTGCATCCAAGCCACACATCACCAAGCACAATGCAAAGCATCGGATGCAGCGGTGTAAAGCACACCGCCACTGGACTCTAGAGCAGTGGACACGTGTTCTCTGCAGTGACGAGTCACGCTTCTCCGTCTGGCAATTTGATGGACGAGTCTGGGTTTGGTGGTTGCCAAGAGAACGGTACTTGTCTCACTGCATTGTGCCAAGTGTAAAGTTTAGTGGAGGGGGGATTATGGTGTGGGGTTGTTTTTCGGACGTTGGGCTCGGCCCCTTAGTTCCAGTGAAAGGAACTCTTAATGCTTCAGCATACAAAGACATTTTGGACAATTTCATGCTCCCAACTTTGTGGGAACAGTTTGGAGATGGCCCTTCCTGTTCCAACACGACTGCGCACCAGTGCACAAAGCAAGGTCCATAAAGACATGGATAAACGAGTTTGGTGTGGAAGAACTTGACTGGCCTGCACAGAGTCCTGACCTCAACCCGAGAGAACACCTTTGGGATGAATTAGAGCGGAGACTGCGAGCCAGGCCTTCTTGTCCAACATCAGTGTTTGACCTCACAAATGCACTTCTGGAAGAATGGTCATAAATTCCCATAAACACACTCCTAAACCTTGTGGAAAGCCTTCCTAGAAGAGTTGAAGCTGTTCTAGCTGCAAAGGATGGGCCCACATCATATTAAATCCTGTGGTTTAAGAATGGGATGTCACTCATGTTCATATGTGTGTGAAGGCAGCCGAGCGAATACTTTTGGCAATATAGTGTACTTCAGCGGGCACTCGGTCTGGGGTTGTGTTCTTCGTTTAACTTTAGGATCGACTGGTACGCAAAAGAGTGTCTCAATCTAACCCTACAGTTGCTTAACATCCATGCGAACATAAAGGGCACATGAAAGTATGTGGGCAGTGACTGTTACATCGTTTGAAACGGGCATATTTATTTTCGTCCATAAAGGCAGTATAAATGAGCCTTTAGTCTTTAGGCACTTTGGCTGTAAGGAGGTTGTTAAAATTTAAACTAGAAGCAAATCAAAAGTACTCTTCCCAGTCCCCTTCCCAATGATAGGAGTCTGTAATATGTACTTTATTTCAGTATCTCAGTCATGCAGTCACATCTACACAAGGCCATATAGTACGTACACCATTATATGCGCAGTTGCAGTGTAGGTTTTGGTTTGCTTGAGTGTGTGAAGGAATTCTCAGCACACTGCTGTTTCATGCTGCTTGTGTTTCTGTGTGTGTGTGTGTGTGTGTGTGTGTGTGTGTGTGCAGTCTCTTAAGGGCATGGGGATCATGCATGAATGTCTTGCTTTATGTATCTGTCTATGTCTACGTGTGGGATTGTTTGTGAGTTTATATGTGTGCATACACGTGTGTGTTTGTGTGCGTGCATTTTCGCAGATGCATGTGCTTCTCATGCTGGTGTGTCTTGGAAACAGAGCGCACCAGGGACGCGCTCATTATATGTGTGACAGATTAGGCTGTGCATTTGTGTGCTCTCATTTATAGTCAGACTCAGCCATCCGCCCACACACAACCTCTCTCTCTCCCATCGAGTCTTGCAGAGCCAAACTCCCTCCATTTCTACTCCAATGGGAGGACATTGATATCATAGAATTAGAGGGGAACAAGGGAGAAAACAAAGGCATGAAGGGCCACCCCTGGACATTAGAGGAGCCAGTCAAATTACTAATTGCCAACCTATGCCCTTGCCTTTGTTTGAATTTTAATGCTGTGCTGTGACATGTTTGCTTTACTCAGTAGTCAGGGTATTTAGTGCAGTGTTAGCCGTCAGCATAGCAAATAACCTTGTACACATTGAGTATTTTTTTTTTTTTTTTTTTTTGGTGATTTGATTAAAACTTATTTGGGTTAATTCAAAAAAGGCTACATTTGCCTGGTGCAAAAAAAGCAAGAAAAAAAGCAAGCAACCAAGAGTGTCAGCTGTGTCATGTGTGTGTTTTGGTCGTTTTTGTGAGCTGAGTTTAGGGTTTTTGACTTTCACAATTTAACTTTTAGTTAAGCTGTGCTTTGACTCACAGTTTGGAGCGGGATTGTGTTGGGATTGTGTTGTTTATCCAAATAAAACAACACAATCCCATGTGACAAGGAAGCTCCCACAGGAAAACTAATAAAGCGGCACCCTTTGGAAGCCTCCCACACAGTTTCGTGTTAGTTCATCATTACGTCTATCTACCGATCATTCCTTTTTTTTTTTTCTTAAAGATTTTTTTTTGGCATTCCTGCTTATTTTATAGTCATAGAGAGACAGGAAAGGCAGGGGAGATAGACATGCGGGAATGACATGCAGCAAATGGCTTTGGATCAGATTCAAATCCAGGACTCAGCCTTGTACAAGTCGTACAGGCACTCACCAGGTGAGCTACCAGGGCGCCCCCATCTGTAGATCATTCTTTACTTTAGCAAAATAATCAAATGAGAAGACTAGATTCATCATGCCCAAGCAACCTTTGCAGTTACCAAGCATTAAGCACATTTGGTTTGGGCTCTGAACCAAAAATCTTGACCAAATATCCAACTCCAAGACAAGCTCAACCCCTCAGCCCAACCCTCTGTGACAGCTGTCAGTCATGAAGTGAACTGTTGTTTTGAAATCTGTTGAATCTGCGCCACTGCTTGCGTTGCGCTCATGTTGCGTCACATCTGATAGAATCTGACATTCAGTTCTCAATTTTTTTGGCTTGTTCATCTGTTCATCTTCATATAATTGAGTGAAATAATGACTTGTGTTGTTAGCTCCTAACAACACACACAAAAAAAAAAAAAAAAAAATCCATGGAATGACCAACACTGCATATAGGTTTCAAAACATACTTAAAAAGCCGATTGCTTTAACCTAAAATATAAAATCTGGCTGTAGTATGGATTTGTTTTATTTACTGTTTATCGTGACGCAGCAAAAAAAAAAAAGGCCCAGAACCTTATCTTCTATCCATCAATCCTTTCAAAATCCAAAAGAAAAAAATCTAAATTCAGAAGGTACCCTGGAGCAGCTTGAAAGTCACATTGACACCAAGCCTGATGGTGATGCAACACAGTGCTGTTGATGGGACATTCACATATTAATCATTCATTTGAATGAAACCTTAAAGTGAATGAGGCAAATCAGTTTAGCCAAAGTGCTGTTCGCTATGCTGCTGTCATTTTTACAACAAGCAAATCAAATGAGCCACCCTGAATGGATTCTTCTCCGTCGAGTGGTGCAAAAGAATCAAGTTAGTTAATAAGATCAGTCTTCCTACTGCTACGCAATGTGTTGAGTGGAATTCGGAGGGTTCGCTTTTTATTACACTTTCTCTCAAACCGCTGCCTCAGATTTCATCATATATAACTGTCTGAAAGAAGCATCTTTCAGCACCTTAGATTCCAGATAGGACTTCCACAAACAGAGAGCTAGGCACTGAAGGACTTCACTCTTCAAAGAGCTCACACTGTGAATGTCAGAGTCCTGAAAGTCTCAGCCGGTGCTGAAAGAGAGACAGCGGGTGAAAGATGGAGGGTTGCAAGACTAAAATGTGACTAGAACTATAAGTCACTCTATGACTAACACTAGACCAAATCCAAACTTTGTGTTGAAAGGAGCACAGACATCCACGTCCACGCTGCCATACATACATAGAAACGTCATACAGGACATACGCGTGTTTGTGTGTGTGTGTGCTTGTCTCTGTCAACATGTGATATGCAGCATGCCCAGTGTGATGTTTTTATATATGTATTTCAGTTACATTTGACACATTTTTGGATTTGGTCCAGTGTTAGTAACAGTGTGACTCATAAATCTTGTCACATTCCAGCCGTTTCATTTTGATTTAATCTGTTAAGTCGACTAGATCTCTGTTTGTATTAGTCTACTCTGTGTCATTTTAATTTAGGCACAATGCAGTCATTCTGTTTATAGGCATAACCCTTTATTGCTTGCTTGTATTACACATACTACTTCCAAAACCCTACCCTTTCAGCAAGTATAGATTTATGAATTGGCAAGCCTGCATTTGGCTCTGGAATTTGGGGAAATTTAAGACAATTAGTTGGAAAGCAAATTTGGCCGATGGCAGGGTCAAAATTTATGTTGCATGGTCTTTTTTTTGTTATTTTGCATTAACACAATTGGACTGAGATAGTGCATTCAGTGACTGATGTTTTCTTTCGTTGTTTTCAACCTTCATTGCAAGGCATTTAATTTTAAGATGTTTTCAGTCTGTCTTCATCATTTGCTTGATAAAAGGGGCGTTTGACACATATTTTAGTCTCATTTTTCGCTGACTGAATTAACACAGTGAAGTATGTGCACGTGCCTGTGTGAGTGATGTGTTGTTGCCGCACAGTGTTACTGTATTTGACAGTGGTAAATTGTCAGGTGAGTCCGTTTAGTGACTAAACCTTCAGGCGGTCACAGGTAATGCATTATTCCACTGCCACATCTCATCACAGGACCTAAGGGGATCTGTAGAGAGAGAGAGAGAGTGTGTGTGTGTGTGTGTGTGTGTGTGTGTGTGTGCGCATGTGCAAGCGAGAGAGAGAGAGAACTCCTCTAGAGTTTTCAATTTCTCTCTCTCCCTCTCTCTCTCTCTCTCTCTCTCTCTCTCTCTCTCCCACTCACACAGACACACACACACACACACACACACACATATTGGTGCATACTTACATATATACCTCCACATACAGTACACATATGCACCAAATGGCTATTGACGCTATACTGCAAGATCCATAAATGTAATGACTATAATATTATAACTGCAGATGTCAAAAACAGCCATTAGTACAAAATGCATGAAGACATTAAAAGTGCTGTATGTCACCACTGCACAGAACGACACAAGCCTATAAAACACAACTTTACAGCAAAGTCATTTTAAAACTGATCCGGTGCTTGTCTAAAGGAGGTGGGGGTCAGAAACAGCTCCGTTCAATTATGACACGGGGACATTATGGCTAGTGATATATGTATTATCAGCAGCACATTATCTTCTACATGCCCCCGCAAATTAAGAAATGCAGCCGTAGTTCATGGTGAGGGAATTAAAGAGACACCACTAAAGCCAGTTATTATTTAAAAAATAAGCTAAATATGATTGCCTGGGGTTAAAAAGTCTGCAGAAATCCATTTATTATGTATTAGTGAATTATAAATGCATGCACCAAAAGCTTAACACTAGATGCAATCTATATACCCATGGACAAATATTACACTTAATTGTAAACATTATGGACACAATGAAAGTTGCCATAAACACTGGGGACTACTAGTTGGAAACAGAACTGCTAAATTTTGATACCAAATTTAAACACTTGTAATCCCTAGAAGTAAAAAGGATTCTTCTTTTCCACTAGCGTAATTATTCAATTAACAATCCCTAAATGTAGTGAACAGCAGCCACGACTCTGACGTCAGACGAGAAAGCTTCGCATGTGTATTTGCAGTATGTGCACTTTGCAAGCTGAATAATGGTCAGTTATTACTCCGCGTTTATAAATGGAAGGGGGAGAAAAAAATCGATATGAACTAAGCAGAAACTTGCAGTGCATCAAGCAACATTCCAACCATTAAAATGAGGACAGATGCTCCCTACTCTCACATTTCGAAATCATGTCCCACTTGTATTAAGTGGAATGCATCTGTGATAACATATACAATAGCCGCTCACTTTGCCTGGTATTGCCCACTTGTGCTTTCACGTTGTGCTTTCCTCTATCCTACTTTAGTAGGATACTATACTATTCTATTCTGTTCTATTCTTGACTGTGTGCCTGGAACATTTCACCCATTGTTCAACCAGTCTAACAGATATAACCATCCTTGAAATCCCAGTTACCTGGCTCTTTTTGCAGCATAATCAATGGCTAAGATTAGATCTGTTGATGGTTACTATTGGAAGTAAGAGCAGCCAGGCGCAGAATAATACTTTACTGGGAATTGCCTTTCATGTTGAGTTTGTTAGATAAACAGGATTGTAAAGAAGCATGAACCAATGACTCATACTTTGTAATGAATCCTTCATTGTCAGTTTGAAGCTTTATTATTGTCTTGTTTTTGTGCTCTTGAACTATTTTACTATTTCACCCCACTTACAAACATAGTAACTGGAGTGCTACATAAAAAAGTTTTTTTTTTTTTTTTTTTTTTTTTTTTTTTTTAAACAAAATAATTAGATATTATATGTATTGTGAACCACTGTAACACTTCAAAGCCTTTTCATTTTCATTTGTTCGAATTAATCTTGCCACAGAATTTTCCAGTTCAGGTATTGTCTTTTTTATTTCTTACTTTATTGATTCAATACCACTTCTATGATTTTTTTTTCTTTTTTTCTAATGCCACTTTGAAAATTCGGTGTGAAATACTGGTGGCAATACATTTGCCTCACACAGAATCCCTTTTACAACCCCTTTTGTGGGTTTATCCATGTGTGAAGCTAAACAAGAGTGAGAAAGATCGGTCACCTAGAGGCTCTGTTATTGGCAAAGCGGTGCATTCATGTCTGGCAGGCCCTCACAACTCCTCCGCTCCTCCATTTAGTGCTTGCCAGAGCTGACCTCCAGCTCTCAGACCAGGACCGCCAGAGGGCCACGCCTGATGGGAGGCTCATAGCTCTGGATCTGGGAGCACTGCCAGTAGTCTGGCCGCAATGGCTAGATCATTTGGAAAAGAGAAGAGGGCTGTTCAAAACTATCATTTTCAGCTTTTTGGCCAGTGGTACTGTACATTATCATCCCAAAGAGAGGGGAGGAACTATTATGTGTGATATGGACGTGGTGCATTATTAGCCATGTGCAACGGTGACCTACAGTAAGAGCAGGAGCAGCATTCATTCCAAAAAAAAAAAAAAAAGTAGAGTAGTTCCTTTTCTTGGTTGAACCTGTGTCCCAGGGCCAGATCATAGAACCACTGGGCCCTTGGGCACAGTCTTCACATGGGCCCCTCTTGACCATGCTCATGCTGAATTAAATGTGCACAAATAAATTTAGACAGGATCTGAGCATTTGTTAATACCACAAAAAACTCCTTTGTTGACCCGTCTTGGCTAAAATCTTAAATTTAGAGATCCACGATATCCAATATCACCAGATATCTAAGTTGCCTTATTTTGCATATTTATTGTCTTGCTCTCTATTCAGCACACTGATAAATGGTGCACGAACTGATAGAACACTCTAAAACTCTATACAATGAAACAAACATGCATTTCTACCCCATACCATAACAAAAAGTTTTGTCTGTGGGTTTATACATAATCACAAAAAAAACAGACAATTATTTTTCAATGCCTCTGGGGGTTGTGCCCGTGTGCCCAATCGGTTATCTTGCCAAAGTGTGTTCATCAGTGAAATCAGCTGCTGTGGTGTTTGACTGGTTGAGAATCACCAATCTGTGAAATGAAAGTGACCCAGCCTTTGTTTATGGCGTATGGTCCAAACTAAGTTAACTAATAAGTTTTTTAGATATAGTAACCACAGCAGCTGGCATCTTGAACCACTGAGCGTTTAAAACCAGTTTAATAATGTGCTTTTAAATATGGTACATTTTTCTTTGTCTCATCAGTGCAATGGGCAAAGTGTGCACTTATAATTAGTTACTGAGTATTTAGTGATCTGAATAGCGATAAATAGAGCAAATCCCAATAGAGGAAAGGAGAGAAAATAAAGAGTTATCAGCCCTCCCAAAACAAACAAAAGAGGGGAAGTTGTGTATTGTGGGTGATTAGTCAGGCACAGTGGCTAATGGGGAATCTAAAGGAAAGCATTTTTATTCCTTGCCACGCACCATTTCTCTCTCTCTCTCTCTCTCTCTCTCTCTCTCTCTCTCTCCCTCTCTCTCTCTCTCTCACACACACACACACTCTCTCACACCACACACACTCTCTCACACCAAACACTCTCTTTCTCCTGTCCCACTCCCTTCATTGCTGTACCATATATAGTCGATACTCCCCATAGCACCAACCACCACTGCCACACTGCTGCCCCGGCTGCCTTCATGGTACTTTGCACAGACAGGTGGCAGCAGTATCGCTTCCATAGGCAAATCCAACCATGCACCCACATCAGAGGCCAGCTCGCCCTGCTTAAGCCTTCTAGTTTGTGCACAGTCAATGTTCAGTAATAAAGCTTTGAGGATAAACGGAGAGAGGGGAAGTAATAAAAAGGGAAAAAATCTAGAGGTCACCTCTTGCTTCCACGGGCGTCTTGAATTTTAATCTGGCATTTTATTTGTGAAACAGAGGAGATTGTTCAGAATGTAGTCTAAACACACTGGCTTATTCAAGATTTGTATGGATGAGCTGACAAATCTAATCAAATGTGACTGATTCCAAATCAACACAAACCCCTGGAGCAGCCTACAGAGTTTCCACAAATAATAATAATATCAACATGCGGAATAATATCTCTTTTGAATAAAATGATAATCCTTTAAATCGTAATATAGGCAAGGCATGACGTAACATGTTTATTGTTGTGGTTGATGTGCAACTTTTACAAGTTTTTTCTTTGCTTTATCTTTTCAGAGATATTTCCCTTTATTTACAAGCACAAACACATTTTAGAGAAGGCCATGTACATTGATTTCCCATTCTACCCTACTTTGGCACCTGCCTAGTACACGAAAGTAAATTTCAGAAAGTCATTTGGAAATGGCCAGTACAAAGATTTAGGGAGGTAGACATCAAAATGCAAAAGGGTGGCCATACTGTATTATCATGCTCACGAGTTTGCCATATGAAAATCAGTAAAACGGTTTGCATCCGTTAATCACATTAACAATGAGATACAATCAACAAAGCACTGAACAAGTTCACAAGTGTCTTGATTACAAGGCAAAAGAGGCCTCAGAAATGAAGCACTGGAGGCACTTGCAGTACGCACATATGCACTTAGGAAAATACAGCAGCCTACCCGCAGATGAGCTTTCTTGTCAACCTCAGAATGTCTGTCCTCTCATACTCGCTCTCTCTCTTTCTCTTTTCCACAGACAAGTTATATAAGGTGCTATGATTTTTATTCCCTCCCTCCCTCCATGTTCATAGGCCCTCCCTCTCTTCTCTCATCTAACAATCTCTAATCACATTTTCCCAAAGTTATATTGTGTATCCCAGACTGCTGAAGTTTGAGACAAGAATAGAGGAAGGTGAAATTTGGAAACAGCAACAGTGGCCTAGTTTTTTTTTTTTTTTATGACAACTTTGAATTTCAATTTTCACCTATGGCAACAGCACTAGGAAATTTCAAACCCAGACATTAAAAGCTTAGCACCTAAATCACAAAAGCCTTTTGCTGTGATATGCACTTTGCATCAAAGCAAATGCTGAGATAGAGGTGCTCTTTTTTCTCCGTCTTTGCCCTAGTCTCCCCTGCTGATTGTGTTATGAGCGTTTCTCTGAGGTGCGTGTGTGTGTGTGTGTGTCTGTATGTGTGTCTGTGTGTGTGTTATTTCACCATTTCCACCCAAAAAAAAAGGAATTTCATTCCAGAATGTATTCTACAAAGCAACTCTAACAGAACCATTTCAGTCACAAAAATAAGACAATGTTCACTACATGCAGAACTTTGACACCAGTAACTCACTGCCACATTAATTTTGAGACTTACCGTATTTCCCCAATTAATCGCCCGGGCGTTTAATACGCAAAATCAACTTGGACCCCAGGCGTTTAAAAGAACCAGGCGGCTATTCGCTGCAGGCCTTTATTTATTTTTGCACAGACCTGCACCACGCCATTATTGTGATGACAGTTACTGTCCAACATATTTATAGTCGGTCATTTAAGATTACGCTACACCCTTTGTTCTAACGTTAGTTAGCACTCTTATTTTGACAGAAAACGGAAGTGGCACACAGTTATTGTGTGGCGAACTGTTTACTTCTGGAAAAATAAGGTGAATAGCCTTATTTTGTGTTACCTCAATATAATGCAAATAATTGCCCCGGCGGTTATTCGGGTGGGCGTTTAATATGCAAAATGGGTGCAGACCCCAGGTGATTATAAGAACTAGGCGGCTATTTGCGGCCGGGCGATTAATTGGTGAAATACGGTAACTATAAAAATGTCTCATACCATAACTCCTGGAAACAACTGGCCATTGCTAAGATGCAAAGGTGGAAGTAACTAATTACATTTACTCATTTTACTGTAAGTTATTAGCTTTTTGTGTATTCTACTACATTTTAATCATATCCATTGCAGAGAACAAATGATTAATGACAGATTGTGGAACCTTTCACAATAAACGCTCAGTCAGCAAAGATGGAGGAATCTGGTTCTTCTTGGTTGTCATTTCCAAATTTCAAATAAAAGTTGCACATTGAAGAATTAAAAGAAAATAGTTTGAATCGTGTACTCTCAAGTAGCCTCTGCATTGCATTTTACTTTGTCTCGTTCCACAGGAAATCTGCTGTATTGCTTTACAGCACAAAGTGTAGTTTGCATTGGAGCCCAAAATAGAAAGACTGCATCGTACAAACATTTATCATTACAGAGATTCACACTGAGAAACATCAGAAACGAAGGTTTCCCATGAATACAGAGGGCTATCACTTCACCGTTGAATATATTTGGCCCATTGGTGCTGGTCATGTGTCTTTGCAGATGTTGATCCTGAGAGTACAAATGAATATAAATGATTCTTCATGCATAGATGTTTAAATTGGATAGGTGTGTGTGTGTGTGTGTGTGTGTATGTGTGTGTGTGTGTGTGTGTGTGTGTGTGTGTGTGTGTGTGTGTGTGTGTGTGTGTGTGTGTGTGTGTGTGTGTGTGTGTGAGAGTGTGTGTGTACATGTGCAGTGCAGTCTAACTATCTAACTATCCTCCCCAAAGCCCTCCATTAAAACCAGCTGGAATGAGCTCTGAGCTCCATGTGAAAATGCCCCACAGTGGACTATTTCTGACCCCCTGTCCATTACAGTGGACATGACAAAATGGGTTCGCACTTCATGTTTCAAGAAGTTCAAATTCACTAATATCTCGCTGAAAGCATTCAGCAGGTTTTATCACACAAGAAAAAATAAAGGTATTTTACTAAAAAAATATTTAATGTGATTTTAGGGCTTAAGAATCTTTTTTCCTTAAAATGTCGGCATTTAGTTTTCAGGCATCTTTTGCACAATCTATTTCAAGTTCACAGGGTGCGATGCCCAAATACACGACATTGTTGCAAAGATTCGGTTGTCCTCCTGAAAACACATCAGGAATTTTCATGATAGTATGCAGCCTCCACATGACACAGATGAGTGGCCTGCTGTTTTGTTCCTGTTACTCAAATGTTATTTAAAAATGACAAAACTAATGAAGCAATGAATAATGTGATTTTGCTCCTGAATTTGTTTATCCAGCTGACTCCAGTATTATCTCAGCGTTTTTAAAAAGAAGAAAAAAAGTGACTTATTTATAAACACTCTTTCCTTATGTTCATAAGGATTTGTAATGAGACATCTCAGAAGTAGTGTGGTGTGGGTTTGAATCTAAGCTGTGGTGTTCTCTCATTATGGGGTGGTGCTCCAGTTTCCTCCCACAGCCCAAACACCAGCAAGGGGGAACTGAGGACTATAAATTGCCCATAAGTCTGAATGCCTCCTGTTTAGTATTCTAAACCTGAAGTCCATTGGGACAGATATTCAATTTAAAAAAAAATTCTTTGCCGTCCATATTGAAAAGCTCTAAAAAATTAACTTTAAATATGGTGAATTTATTATGTTAATTTTACACCCACTGCAAGAAAATGAGGTCTGCATGAATATAAATCGATGCTTAAAAAGTGCAAAAGTTTCTTACTCCTCTGTTTTGGCCATCTGCCATGCAGGTGTCCTGTCATGCCTGACTCTGTCACACAGCAAGGCAAAACGTGACACTGATTGGTTTGTTATAGTCTATGTAAGTCATAGGCGGAGGTCCAAGTTGAAAACAATGCATTTTTATTGGATGAAACAAATAACGGTGATGATAATCACGGTGGACACATGGTGTGAACAAATTAAATATTCTTTTAACTTCCAGGAGATTCCAGGAAGTTTTTTTTTTTTTTTTTTTTTTTTAAATTCACGTGAAAAATGCATCAGCCTAGTGCTCCTTTCATGTGAGCCAACGGTACAGGGCTGTAAATGAAGCTGCATGTTAACTGCTTAGAGCATCAGTCGGTGCATGTCGTTCTACACTGATGCTGTGTGACTGATCTAAAAACTTTTTTTTTTGTCTCTTATGGAACTTTAAGCATAACATATTTGAATAATTAAACAGTTTAACCTTTCATTTCCTTCGAAAGCTCATGTTCCGTCATAGCTGCGTCACAGCTTTAATAAGTTTACCATGCATTGGCAAAATATATAAAGATATACGACCCCATTCAGTATCACATTCAAAAACACATTTTCTAATGCTTGATGGAAACAATGTGTGAAAGTGAAAATGATGTAAACTGTTCTGTATCTGCTGTAAAAATTTTCAGCAGCCAAACAGAGCTGAATGGGATCAAGACCGTGAAGAGAGCAGATTTCAGGAACTGATGAGCTAAACTGGATATACACAAAACACAAAGTGTATTGTTTACAGTGATGCAGCAGTGTAGTGACTCTAAAGATGTGTTCTGGTAGATGTTTAAAAGGCTGTTTTGCATTTGGAGACAATGGACATCATTAACCAGTGTCTTCCTAAGTCTTTTTCTGAAATTTCCTCTCAAGAAAGATCCTAAGAAAAGTCTATGTCGGATTGATGATGTGTTGTTAAATCGCAGAACTGTTTGCGCCAGTCCCCATAAAGGGCATTAGACTTTAGTGCCGTGTGCACAAATACAATCTCACACAGAACCTGATCAAGTTAAGTCAAGAAAACCCAAACAAATGTCTAAAAGGGTGGAGCAGTGAGTCCAGACAGACAGGAAAGGTTATATAAAGTAAGATAAACGACAAAAACAAACTGAGGAATATAGCATGAGCTCAAACTGGTGGGGAAATACTTAACGAGAGGTCCAGCAAAAACTGTATGCAGGTTTGTGCGTGTGTGTGTGTGTGTGTGTGTGTGTGCGTGCGTGCACCACAGTGCCATGAGGGAAGGCTTGATAGGGAACACCACAGCAATGCAACAGGAGCTGAAATCCTCCAGGCTGCAGAGCCCAGAGCTGTCATATTTAAGTTTTAAGATATAAAGTAAGAGAAAAAATAAGATGAATGGGATGCTGTATCTCGTTCAGTGAACGCTGTATCTTGAGAAAGGCGCACAAAGTTTTGATCTCAAATCTGAGGCGAAAAAATATATATAACCAATTATTTTGCACAAACATGTCAGCACTCAAATGTTGGTGAGAGTGCTCTGGAGTGTGTGTAGAGTCTGATTCTACCTAAGAACAAATGTGAAATAAGAAAACATTGGTGAATCCCTGGATCTTCTTGAAAACTGCATAAGTGGGAACAAATTTGTTCGTCAGACCAGTTAATGCATGAGACCCAATGAGTTTAGCTGTGGCTTGTCTAACCATGAGCTTGTCAGCTAAGTCAAATGTCAGGCTGAGCTCGCTCTCCATAGAGTCTATCTGGGCTCTAGTGTCAGTCAGCTTACCAGCACAGAGGTGGCCTACATTTGGTGTTTATTTATTGACTGATTGATTGATTGATTGATTGATTGATTGATTGATTGATTGATTTTTTGCCACAGTTGGATGCTCAGTCACTTACTTAACCAGATCTAGCACATAATCAATCTTTCTTCTTTCAGTATTGATATTCTTTGGCTTTTCTTTTTGTGAGATTGTGCATGTTCCTTGGGTGTTATTCCAAATACATGATAGTGATGGACAGAACCCTTTTCCTACATAAACATACAGACATACAAAGTTGATTTTGTACCCTGTTACATTTCTTGGCACATCTAAAACCAGGTTTTAAACCTTTCTGACCAAGAGGCAGTAGAGATTTTGAGCTATGAAACCCTTGACATACATACTTATGACTAATCTCTAAATCTCTAAATATTACTTCTTGCATTGATTTTAAAGTTGACATTTATGAAGAGCTCTGCCATGGGTCATTACCTGATAGTGTGTCACATATTCTAATGGTGTTTTTGCAGCCAGATACTAATCTACTACACTCTGAGCAAAACAAACCATTTTAGCGCAAATGAGTGTGAACGTATTGTGTGCTGTGAGCTGCTCAACAATGTTCAGCTCCATTTTAGCAAAATCAGATGAATAAAAGTCAGGATTTGTGTTTTTTGCAGCAAGTTATCACGATCCTTCATAACCATAAGTCAGCTTTGTTGTGCGACCCACCACTGTGCCACATCGTTTAATGTGCACAACACAATGCCGGCGGGACAAGAAACTACAGGAAAGAAGTTCAGTTTCATGTGAGCGGGGCAGGGATCTTAGGTTTCTGACAGTTGTGTAGTTTGTGCTCCGCATTAGCTTGGGATTGATCCACTGAATCAGCGGGACGCTCCTGGTTCAATGTCGAGTCCGCTGTTATCTCAGTCTGCTGCACATGCAGAACCTCACAGGTCTGTATCCCAGCTTCCACTGCGCTCACATCTCTCTATCCTGCTTCTGTGTCTCCTCCCTGTAGCTGCTGTGACAAATGATGAAATACTGAAAGATAGTTGCAATTTTTTTTTTTTTTTAAAGGAATCACAACCGGCTGAGATAAACCCCCATGTGCCATCTGCCTGCCAACATGAACAGCAACAGCATTTTAGTATTCATTCATGTACGCACCAAACTGTGAAGCACTTTAATCTTGGCTGGCGGCCAGAGAACAGATGTCTTGTGCAACAGTCTGTGCACAAGTAAGCCACCTTTAGCCTTGAGTTCTATACTTCACATGCAACGAGCAGGTGAATCAAGAAGGGAGTGTCAATCCTGCCATTCCCCCACCACTTGTTACCTCTCAAATTGGTTTAATCTGCTACAGGGGGTACTCATAATTGCAAAGGCTGTCGCAGATATGGAAAAAAAAAAAAAAAAAACTCTTGGGAGGGGGTTGATTGTGGAGTTTTTTTTCTTGTGTAATGCAGCAAACACCTTTCTGAAGCTATCCGGAGGGAATCTCATCCACAGATTTGTGGGCACACTCCAGCTGTATAATCACCTCTGCTTAGGCCATCCTCCTAGTCAACAATACCATCTGCTGGAATGGCTCTTGGGTTATTTGGGCACCCTAGAGGGCTGCCACGGAGACGTCCTCTGCTGCAGTGGAGATGAGAATCAACTCTCCAAAACCCTGAGAACCTGTATTTACAGGACAGCACTGGAACCCAGAGAGAGAGGCTGTGCAGGGCTGACAGCTCATCTATCCAGACAGGTAACATGTGGTTGGTCACATATTAGTCTATGAATTAGGGAAGCACTGATACAGAGTACTCACTTCAGGGCCAATACCAAGTACTAACATGAATACTTTTCATAATACTGCAACATTCAGTTAAAAAAGTAGTGAGAGTGTTGATTCAGAAGACACTGTCTATTTTCAACATTTAAACTGACTCCTCTGTTTTCACAAAATCTCAGAGTAGAGGACCTAGACACTAAGTTCTGAAATTACAACATAAATCTTTCAGAGTAAAAAACACAACATGGGTTTTTACTCTGTTACTCCCCCTGAGTTTCAGCAGACAAATCATAAAGCTAAAATCAAATGCAACGTGTCACTATCGCTGTTCCAGTAATAGACCAAAAACCTGCACTGACATTATCTGAAACAAAACGTGGGACTGTCACCAGGCTTCAGTGTAAACCTCCCTGAGTTTTAGTACGGCGCAAAATGAAACAATGACTGAACATTCAGTGAGTCAACATTCAAATGAATGCCAATATTAGTACTGTGAATGTTCAGCTGTGAGCCTTTTTCTGGTTTCATCAACAGTGTTTGACACTGAGCTGAATAGCCTCTCATTTTCTACACTTCTACACGGTGCTGAGAGGTATTGTCGCAACATTTGTGCCAGAGCGGGGAACTGCACTTTGTTACCTGCCCAGTACAGTGATTTGTCAGCTTGAGAGACTGTGCTCTCTACAAGGTCCGTCTCCAACTGTATGGCAGCAGCTACAGGGACACTGCTCAGGAATACAGATGCTTGAACACACTGTCCGGCATGCTGCTGGGCTGTTCCTTCCTTGGCTTTTAGACAAATGGTTCCCTCTGTAACCCCTGCTTGTCTGCCTCTTGATCGGATATTTTCTGCAACTCCACCATCATCAACTGTTTTGCCTCCCTAGCAATTCTGGTGTTTGTGAAGAACCTATCCTTATATCTACAAAAAAAGAAATGTTTTAGCTGCCAATATGCAGGCTGAGCTTTAGGGTCAGTCCTCAATGGTTTTTAATAACCCTATTACTACAAGGATGTTTTAGTTAATAATAGTATTGGCAGTAACATAATTGACAGTTGGGAATGAATTACTGCACACTATTGAATTTTAAAATACATATAAAAACAAATTGAATTATACAACTAGAATTTAAATGGAATACATCTGATGGCATCTGTTGCCAACTTTTTTATTTCCTTCAGACGGAAAATCATTATATTTAAACATAAGTATTACTGCTTACTGGCTGGTTGAGCTGCAGCTGAATGTCATTTTGGCGGGAATAAGCCAAAGCAGAATGTTGTAAATGACAACTTTTCAGCACCCAACTGCTATGGCATCAGCAACACTCTAGCAAGAAGGCCCTCTGTGACAGCCAGCTGCCGTGTGTGAGCAACACAGAGGAGACTTGGGAGTCCAGCATTGTCCTGGCCTTGATCATATTTCTAGCATTGTCTCAGACTACGACATGGACAGAACTTTTTGGAATGTCCCATGTCTGAAGAATATGATCAAAAGCAGCTGCTATTGCGTCAGCTGTATTCACACCACGAAACTGTTTTGCTTGTCTTATGACCCGCTGGGAAGTTAAACCCACTATCTATCCACTGCACAGTTAAACTGATGATGGACATTGGACAGACACTCCTGCCCCACATGTCAGTGGTAAAGCTGACAGCTGTTGTATCATGCAGCAAGGTGTTGAGGTGTTTTTTCACAAAATTGTGCACCTTTGGTATGGCTCTGTAATTTAACGACAGCTTGGGATCTCATATTTCTGCTCCAACACGGTGAGAAAATGTCAGAAACCCACATCATCAACAGCTTTTTGTCAAGAGCAATAAACTTGGTTAAAGCTTCCGTTATTTCAGCCTGATCTCATAAATCTGCAGACAAATAACATGACTTCACACTTTCAAATTGCATTCAATGCATACAGCAAAGTCCAATTTTGCATGCAGGTGATTCACCAATCTTTCCCACTACCTTCTGTGGAGAGCAGATGCATCCAACTACCACTCGTCACCTTGAACAGTCACATCAGTGAGACCAGTGAGGCCTCTCAATGTTGGTTATGTAATGTTAGCTGGTTAGCTACTAAAACTCCCTGGTTAAGATTAGGGAAAGGTTATAGTTTGGGTTAGGAAAGGGTTATGGCTAGGTTTAGGGGGCTTGAAAATATTTTTATCTACAGAAGTGGGGGCCCTGCTGAAAATGTTTTGGAACCTCAGCATTACTCAAGGTTAGTATAACTAAACTTACTTTTACTTATAGAATACTGTGCTTTTCATAAATGTTGGGGTAGCATGTTTCACAAGGTGGCTGAATAAAGTAAAAGATTTTCTTAATCTTTACTTTTGAATTTGTTCCAGATTACCTGCAGCTTTCTGTCTCTGGATGTCATTGAAATTTCTGGACAGCTGGTAAGATCTAACCAGAGAGAGAGAGAGAGATGGATTGCTACATTAATCCAAATGTGCCACACTGTGATTGGCCAGTGAATCTATCTTAGGATAATGAGCATTGTCCCAATACAAAAACCACTCACTTCAAGACTTTTTTAGTGGTTTGAGGTGGATTCTATTGGTGCTGAAAAAGGTTTCATCGCTGGCTGACAGAGTTCACACTGCACTGGTGTATTGAAACCATTTTTGTCTGTGAAAATGAAATGTTCATGGTATTTCCAGGCTGTGAAAGCGTTCCTCTCCATCTCCTCCTTGTGCATCAGTTTGCTGCAGCACTAGGAGCAGCAATGAATGCAGATATGTAGGGACATTTCTGGTGGAGATGGAAGTTCCATCAATGGAAAATATATAATAAATAAACATTGAAATTCAAGGTGATCTTCATAATCATTGCTGTATTTTTAAAAGGTAACTATAATCTGATTACCCTCATTTAAACTGTAATGGATTGCAGTTATTTAGATTTTGTATTTCAAATACATAATCCCATTGCATGTATTCTGTTACTCCCCAGCCCTCTATATCAAGTTACTTGTTTTGAAGGAGCTTGTCTTTGTACCCCCTCATAATGTTGTAACAGAGCAGAGCTTGCACTATACTTTAATTTTATTGTACTTCCAAACTGCTGACATTGTCTTTCAATGCAGCTGTTGCGTCATATTTAGGTGGAGAGTCACGTTGTCAAGTCATGCTGGTTTCAGGTGTGTTTGTATTGGTGCATTTTTTTACAAATACGAGTAGTGAGTACAGATTTGGACTGATACCTGATACCAGAATCAGAATGGGTACATCCCTAAGAAATAACTACACTGTGTTTTGCAGTTTGTTGCATGCACTAATGAATAATAAAGTGATGGTTTGCACTGATGTTCATTTGTGTTGGCAGGCATATGGCACACACAGGTTTTTCTCAGATGGGTGTGAATTACATATATAACAACAAAAAAACAAACAAGCATCTGGCTGCATTTCATCAGTTCTTTCTAATTAAGAGGCTCATTGAACTTCATTTACAATGACATAGTCCTTTTTTTTCTTTCTTAAAAATCCTTCTAAATCAAAAAATCCTATCTTATATAGGAAGCAGACATTTTTTTAAAACCCTCAACCCTCACCTCTTAAAATGTTATCCCATAACTCAATCAAAAATCACAGTGGTTTTAATTATATTTATCCCCTTCAGTTGCCTGTTTGACTTTTCAATATTAAGGTACTAAATAAGGTCCATGCTTGTCAGAAAACACGTGCAAGCCAAAGAAAACCTCAGGTAAATAATTAATCTTCATTAAAAGCCTTTAAACAAGGAAATTAATATATTTGGCTAAATCAGGTTGACTCATTGTTGATCACTTTGGTTCAAAGCGGTTGAAAGTTGAGGAATATTTCCACTGGTATTAGACCAACTCATAGCTGGAAGAGGAACAGATGGCTGTGACTCCTTTCTCCTGAGCTTTACGTCCCTACAAGTGGTTACCACTTGAGGCTCACTCACACACATCTGTTCTCTGTCTCTCAAGCACTCAGCCGCTCCTTCACTATTGGCCTCTGGCTTCAGCACTGGCCAGTCCTCTCAGCCAGCTGCAAAAGTGTATGTGCATATGTTGATTTCCACTTCTGGATTTCTGTGGTTCACAAAAGTCCAGTGTTGATGACTGTCTGCAAACTGACTGTGAGCTTTTCTGTGAGGAAAAAAAAAAAATGACACTGCTATGACATGGGTAGTGCCAGAAGGGCAAAACACACACAAGGAGTCAAGGGTGGTAGGAACGAAAGCTGTTGCAGGGAAGATATTTTAGTGTATGCTTTTTTTTTTCTGTTCTTAGTAGAGAGACCTAACTAAATTTAAAATTCTAGCTTCTCAGTCACTGGCACTGCTATGATTTTATCCTTTCTTGACTTTTTGCCCCCAAGCATTTGGGTTTTAAAGGCCGGAGTTTTCTAAAAACATTTTTTTGGGGGATTTTCTCTATGATCTTTTATTTCTGTATTAGTTCTAACTGTATTAGTTCTACTGACATATTAGTTGAAAGGTGTTCAAAAGTCCATAGCTACAAGTGATATAACAACAGCTAATAATTATCCCACTGCTTTAAGGTCACCCTTTGAAAAATAATTTATTTTCCATGTTCCTTTTGGTTTCAATCATAAATATCCATCAGAGACTGATGACTGAACATTACTATAATATTTTATAGGTATTTTAACTTCTTATTACAAGAGCAAAATTTGGGGGGGGGGGGATCACTGAAAAAGCAATTCTTTGAAGTAAACGAAATTATCTCTTTCATGAGTGGTGGCATTGGTATGGAATGGAACAGTGGCACTGTTGATTTGTCAAATACTGCAGAAAGCTTGTCTCATTCAATGGCCCCATACCTTCCTTTAGTATTGATTTAAAAACCTGGCACAATTACTGACATCAATAATGCATTTCAGGTCTTTCTTGTGTATCTTGAGGCTGTATGTTCAATTTCATGCTTTTAAATGCTTAAACACAATGAAAATGCTCCTAACATTCTGCTGATGTGACTATTGAGACTGTTAACAGGGTTTTAGTCCATGGAAAGAAAGAACAAGAATGCCGGTTTAACATCAGTGCTGTGGCTCACCTTGAACCACCTCCCCCGCTCCGTTTGTAGGCTACCAGGACAGTTGTTGGCCCTGTGCCGCAGGGCCCACAGATGTGTGCAGTCGTGGTGGAACTGTATGCGGTGGCCACTGACCGAGGTGCTGAACGGGCACCAGGGACTGTGGCTGCTGTCGCTGTCCAGGGTGCTGACACTCTGCCAGTACTGATCTGTGTGAGGCAGCATGGGACCTACAGCCTGTGGTCAGGGAGCCGCTGTCCCTCCGATTTTGCGGAATTCCACAAGGGTTCGGATTGTAGTCAGTGATTATGATTGGATTCAAGCCCATTGTACCGATATGGAAATAATTATAGATATAGTTCTGATGACTTGTCACTATGCTGCAATGCGAAGAAGGCTTGCATCTCCACAATTCTAGGAGATTACCGTCGCTATAATTTGGTCGGTGTTTTGGTTGACACTACAGTGAGTGAGTGAGGCTGTGTAACACATTAGGTCGCTGCCAGCAGATTGTGGAAATTACTGCCCTCAGTGCTGTGTCAACATTTTCACTTGAATATCTTGAATAACTTAAATAATGTTATCATACTTGCTCTACTCTGTCCAATTACAAATGAGAAATAAAGTGTAATTTTTGTCAATTGCTGCATGTAGGTTATTACTGGTTTTCCTACTTTGATGTAGCTTGTGAGTTAATTTTCATAATAGATGCTAGTTATTCTAGACAGCACTGCAAGAAACATGGTGATTTTGACTTAAATTGGTCTGAATGATAGTATATACATTTGACATGAAAAAAGTGAGAACTAGCGCAGAGATAGTTATAAGTTTGCCACATGGGAGAGTGTGGGTGAAAAATGCAGTACTGTTTTCCATGAGCTATTGTATGTTGATGTTGTTATATGTACTGTTTATTTATTGATTTATTCATTTTAAACTTAGTTTCTTGTGGTTAAAGCAGAAAAATAAGGGACAACTTAATTTCAAGCAAATGGAAACATTTATTGGGTGAAGTCTTTTAAAGAAAAGTCTGGCCGAGCAATACTAAATTACAGAGATGAAATATGTATATATATGTGTGTGTGTGTGTGTGTGTGTGTGTGTGTGTGTGTGTGTGTGTGTGTGTGTGTGTGTGTGTGTGTGTGTGTGTATATATATATATAGCCAAAAGCCAGCTACATAGCTTCTCTATACTATACTTGTTATTCTCTCCCTCTCCCCCTTCTCTTCCTGCCCTCTCTCCCATATGCGCACCGTTAGATGTCCTAGTTATGTTTTCAGCTGAAATACCCCGACTGCGGTACAAACATGGTACGTAAGCTCCACATACAATCCAATGATGGATGCCTCTTATGAATAATTGAAAGAGTTCTTCTTCAAGCTGCAGACCTGCCTTCTAATGGGAAGTTTTTAAACAGTTTTTAATAATCCTGTGAAAAGACATGGCGGTACTTTTGTTCTTGGACAGTGGACTGGAAAATGTTTATCTAGTTGATTAACTTATGAGAATGAAGCGTCCAGTTGTCGAAGGCAGCGATCACGTCACGCATGCTGAATGCTGCGCTGCACACACCAATCAGGAAAACACAGTGTCAGAGCCCACAGAGTAATTCCAGCTTTCCATCAAGTAATGGTGCTCTGCTCATGGAAGACAATGATTGTTATGCATGGTAACCCTAGTTCTATGAGCACAGCCTCAGCCCTCTAGTGAGACATTGTTGTTGAAATTTGAATACCCATGTTCAGCCGATCGGGATGACTTTGTGAGATTCTGTTGCTCTGCATGCTCTGATTGAGCAGCCAATGTTTTAGCTGTCGCTGATTTGACATAGCTCATGTAACCATGACCATCTGCTGCAGGAAAAGTTATTACAGTTTGGTCGAGATTACCAAATAGAACTCACACTTTTGTTGCTGATGTTTTGTGATGGTTTAAAAATTACTAGGCCAATATAAATGATTTTTTTTTTTTTTTTTTGGTCAGAAGCTGTAGACTGTCATCTAAAACACAAATATACACATTCAAACACTATTGAAACAATTCACTTTTTTCATGGCCAATTTCATAGGATTTTTAAATATCTTTTAATTTTTTTGATTTTTTTAACAATTTAATATAGTTTTACTTTTTTCACTTTATTTTGCATTTCTGTCTTTTTTTGGTTTACTTTTTCATGTGGTCTTTAAATATTTTATCACTTACACTATTTTTTTACTAATGTGATGTTCATTCACTTTATTGCTGGTGTTTTCAGTCGAAGACGTTTTTACTAGCACACATCTGAAATATTTGTTGCTGGTACCAAAGTTTTCCTTTGGTATGAGTGGTTATCACTGATGTAGCTATATAGCACTTTTTACCAAATACGGTGTGTAGCCTGCGACTGAGCTCCACAACTGTCAGGTCTGCCAACTTGGATAGCTGCTGCACCAGAGTCAGTCTCATCAAATTATGAAATCTCACACTCACTCAAGCTCAGCTGTGCACTGGCTTTTTTTTGACATCTGTTTTTATTGAAATAAAAGAAATCTGGGTCTTCCATTTCCCCTTCCACCAGCCCGGCAGAATACATTTCCCCAGGGAAAGCATGAAGGCAGAAATGTGTGGTCGGTGAAATATTGAGCTCTCAGAGGCAACATTCAATCACACTATTGAAGAGAATTGTACAAATTATCAGGACAAATAACAAGTTGTGCTTTCCAGTGCAAATTCACATTGAGAACAATGAGAGCTCCCTCCCGCCCTTCTTCAAGGCTTTTCTCCTCAGCACAGAGGAGAAAAACCTTGGAACGAGGTTAACTGTGAACTTTGTATAACTCTGCTGACTCTGAAAACACCTCCACAACCAATTTAGATCACACACAATGTGGGAAGTTTTTTTTTCCAAATGTTCCACGCTGACAATTCACTGCAAAATAAAACAGTTTCTGTAAATCCAACAAGGTCTTAGAGGGATGTTTACATGGCCACAGGTGACTGTAAACAGGGCAGCTGAAGTCTTTCATTTCGTCAGGTACCAGATACTAAAAAGCAAGCTAAACTACTAAACTAAAAGTTTAGTAGTGAAGTACATACACAGTACAGCATTAACTAATGAAAGGGAAGGAAAAGGCAACCGCACAACATATTTATAGAAGCATGACACCATACAACAAGTTTAAAAATGCCTCTTTTTGTCACCACAGTGTAGTGATACATGTACTAAAAGTGTTGGAGGCCTGTTACAATTAGACAGAGATTGTCATTTTTTATCTGCTGTCTGTAGCAAAATATTAAAAAGGCACTTCCATTAACACAGTAATTCACTGTGTATTGCTTCTATCAGCGCAGCACAGTCAGCTCCTCATGCATGACAATGGCCCGTACTCATCAAAATACCAAATGGAGAGAAAATGTTGACTTTATCACTACAGCATCCCTTTCAGTGCCACTTTAAATCATGTGGAATTAAGTGTTGATGTTCAAAATATGTCTCTCCATCACCAGGTCAATTTTGCCTTGTGCAGGTCTCCACTGACATGGTATGTATTGTCTAACAAATTGTTCGCTGCAGTGTCACAAGGCCGAAAGTACAGGTAATCGAAAGGCAAACCAATTCCTGAAAGAAACACTGTCGAGATTGTCTCGCAGCAAGATGCGTAAGCAAGAGCAAGGAGTTAGGGGAGGGGAGGGGGTGATTACATTAAAACTAATTTGGTTACAGTGTCTTCTGCTGCAGATAAGGGGTAGAGAGCTGCTGACACCTGTCAAATGTTGTTATCTTTGGCTAAGCCTTGCTCTCCACAAACACACATACGCATGAATATGCCATATGAACACAAACTCATACACATACGCACACGCACACACAAACACACTCACACGCAAACCTGGCCTGGTAATGATGTATTGTTTGTCTCTTCATCAGTCTTGAAGGTCTGTCACCCTAGTTTTAGATCAAATTTGTTTGAGTATTCAGTGTCTAAGGTAGCATGGGGCACGGCAACAGAATGCAGGCAGCTGTGGTTGGAATTAAAAAGTGAGAGGTGGAGGAACTTCTGGAAGATATGAGGTCTGAAAAGGTGATTTTCTTTGTTCATAACAGAGGCTGTATTTACATGCAGCGAGTAACCCGGCTATTCACCATATTCCATTTACGGTCTTATTGGAGTTAAGCTGTTTACATGCACCTTTGATACCCTGTGATAGAGTCTCCCTGTTGCCCCTGAATAAACCAATTAACAGAGCAATAGAGTGGTCTGGCAGCAAAGAAGGATGAAAAAAATCATGTAGCCACCACCTTCCATATTGCAGACTACTTCCAATAAAGGGAAAAATGAGTTATGAATGCAGTAGTAATAGTAAGTCCTGTAAAAAAAAATGTTGTGCAAAAGGTGATTGGAGTTACATGTTTACATGCCACAGCAGGTCAGGCATCTGAACCAGGTTTCTCACAACTTGAGCATGAGCTTAACCAGGTTATTCTAACTAAATTTCACATGCCTTGATCCAAAACCACATTACTTGAGTTAAGATTGGTTAGAAAGACTCTGTTTTGCATACCTGCTAACTTGCTGCCTTGAGAAAGAGAAGGGCATTCATGTGAGTCATGTAGATCTGGAGAGTTTTTGAAAATGTCAATAAAATATGTCAGTAAGGCTTTATTGGTCTTTTCTTGTCATATTCTTATCTCAAAATGCTCCAGAATCACCAAAATCTTCTTCAAGGGGATAGTGCCCTCGGACCTCCCTACCTGATTTCATTCATCATCATCATCATTATTAGTATTATCAGTGTGAGTGTTATTTTTGCTGTTATGTACAAGGTTACATTAGCTTGAAGTAAACCATACAATTGTCTTATTAACAAAATGTTCATTATAATTACAAACAATGCACTAAACATAATGTATTCCAATGCAGTTTATCTGAATTGTAAGCTAAGTAGGCTTCACACACAAACAGGTATAGGAATACAAATTGCCTTGGCAACTACTTTAATGTTTTGGGAAAACTTGAATAAATCAAGTCCACTGCAATGCATCAGCAATGAGTAGTCGGCAGATTTTGATCATGATAATACCCACTACAATAGAATTTTATAATTTGATTGCAATGCCGGTACTCTCCACACTGTGGCGCTATACAGTAATCAGCACAATGCACCTGGAAAGGCATCGCCAAGGAAGAAGAAAAGGCTAACAGACTGTTGTGGCAGCACTAGTGGTAGATTGATTACAGAAATATTATAGAAATACTACAGGCGGCATTGTGTGTGCACATCAATCAATCGTGTATTGTTCCATGGATCAGTGACATGGATTTTGTTTGGATTGGCCCCAGTGCCAATAACAGTATCGGTATAGGTGCATCCCTAATTTTAGTTTTGCAGCTTGTCACCTTTTTCACTACTCTAGAGTTTGCAGGTCTGCTCATGAATCCAAGCCTGAATCTGATCTGATGTTAGCCTTTATTAATGTGATGCTACTGATTCCATAGAGAATGCCCAAAAGGCCAGCCCATTACATGGAGAGTTGGTCATATGCCTTTCTACAGGCTTTATTAGATAATTCCTGTTCCCCTAGTTTGGCTCATACGTCCCCACAGCTCATACATTTGGCTCATAAATGTTTTACGTGCTCTTGTGCAAAACCCATTGGTCAGTTTGTTATGTCAATTTATATTCATTGGACACATGCAGTTTAGAAATGCAGTAGGGGCTGAGGGTTATGTTGGTAAGCATGATGTTGCCAGTACACAATGAACATTGGTACCTGCTGACCTGCTGTGTTGAATCACAGAGTACAAGATGTGGATGTGGAATAATCCACTTTGTTGACTGACTTGTCCTCAATCCACAGCACATGCAGTGCGCATTTAACCCAGGTGATTTTACTGAGTATCTTAAGCATCCAGCTGTGAATATGAATAAAACTGAGAAATTCTCTACCACAAAGATGTGAGTGCAAATCATTTCATCCATCCTCTCAACATGACAGTCTTGTCAGCCAAAGAATGAAAAATAATTAGATTGCACACTGAGCATGGGTGTTTCTTTTGTTGTTGTTGTTTGTCACTGGTTGTTCAAGAAATTGCAAGGCTGGAAATTAATGGGAAAAATCATCAAGTCTGAATTCTTTTCTTTCTCCTTCCTGTGATGGACTCTCAGAAAAGATATTTGCGGATGTCTGGCTGAATACTGAAGTTTGTTTCACTGTGATAGAAAATGTATTAAACAGATACAGCTCAGTTTTTGTTTTTGTTTTTTTTTTCTTACTTGATGAATTTTGCGGCCTACAGAGAACTGATTTTTGTTTTTTTTTTGTTTTTTTACTATGAACTCCATCCTTGATGAAACTGATTTGATATTGCTGCACACCTGTTCCCCCGCTCGGTTGGTTTGTTTTGCGGCTTTGCTCTTTTCATTCGGCTGAGTTTCAACAAAGTGAAGGCATCAAAAAGCGATCCAATCTGATATTCTGTCATCTGATGTTGTTGTTTTAGATGCAAGTGAGATGGACACCGGCCATCCTTGTATGCGAATGTCATTTATCTCTGCACCAGTTCAGATTTGTACAAATGGATAAAACTTATGAAAAGAGTCATCTAATTATTCTTTGAGCATGAACTAATTATTCTTTGAGCATGTTGATGAAATGTCCCAATTAGAGTGTGTAAATGCAATGACACAGTCTCCAGCAGAATGGGAATAGATATCTATTTGGTTACAACATTCACTGACAGCCAAACTCATTAATTATGGATGGGATTAGGGGAAGCATGTGGTGAAGGGGATCTGGGGGGTCTTTATTATCTCTTCCTATTTTCAGTAAATAATTCTATTTTATATACAGCTTTGAAAATAGCTTCAATGGCAAGCTCCATGTTTCTGATGTCTGACAAGCATCATCATTATGTATGTAGAGTTTAAAAACAGTTTCAAAGTCCTATAAACCATAAAATAGAGAAGAGCAGCATTAAAATGAAAAAAATGTAGAGCATATAAGGTATATACAACCAAGGCATGGTGTGTCTGCACAAATGCTCAATTGCCTTTCATTGTTAGTGGCTCTATAAGCATAATGATTTTGTTTGAGTTCTACTTTGATTATCACTTGCTTCCACAGCAAGCCTTTAAACAAAATACCAGATGCATACAGAAGGCGCAAGCACACAGAAAAAGAAAGTTGCCGATGCATAAACACAACGGATACATCTTGTTTCAATATTTTACATACACACAATCTGAAAGAGGACTCGCCATCACAAAACAGGGCTTCAGAGCTGCTGGTGTTCAAGGAATCAAAGCAGTGTTCAGACAACTCATTCTCACAGAGGCTTTGTGACTTTAATGAGCTTTCCCTCAGAAGCCCAAATGAAATAGCAGTCGCTCCTCCTTATTAGCTGTTATTATCCCTAATGCATAGTCCTGCCACACAAAGAAGTCTGTACATTGGGCGAACAGTGTGAAAAGGAAGGGAAAGATCTAAAAAGCACTGCTTTGTTGTCCTCATTGTTGTGTCCCTTAAACTGAAAGTTTTTGAAGGTATAAATTTAATGTGCATCCAGTGGGTATTCATTTCCTGATAGAAATGTAATGTGTCTGAGTCACTTCGGCAGGACACTGTGTCTATATAATTATAACGTCTCGGTCATGGTTGCGTCACCTTAATTTGCTTCGGTTTTGATATTGCAAGGGATAAAACAAGAGGATGCAATTACTGTCAGAGTCTTATTTCAAATAAATAATTCCCATAGCAGTAGATACTGAGCCCATGTTTAATTACAAATGGTAATTGATACAAGCCTTGCACAGATTGTTTTTACTTTAACGCCTACCTGCTTCATTTTTTTATTAATATTATTAATTTATTTTTTTTTCTTAAAGCACAAGTATGAAGATGCACTTAGGCGCTTTTGTTGACTTTTTCTTATTGTACAGCATACAGAGAGGCCTGGCACAGGGAATGAGTGTTTAATTGTCCCATAATTTTAGGCGTTGTGATTTAAGAATTACCATTTTCTGTTTCTTCCGTTATAGCATATGGCTACCTAAGCTGTAATACCGATGTGACCTTTGTTTGGTCAGACCTTGCTGTATATTCAAATGAAATACAGATATAGTAATACATACCAAGTAACAACACCAGTCCTTAATGAATAATTCTTCAGTGACTTGTGGAGGAGCAATGTGACTCGACAGCCCGTAAACAACTGTTACTGTTGTGTTTCTCTACAGGCTTCTTCCTCTAACCTGGCTCTGTCGGCTTAGGTGGCAAAACCAGGCTACAAAGCCCTTTGCCATGAGATTGACATGACATGCCATATCACAAGACTGATGACAGCCACCATGCAACAGGTCGGGCAGTCATGAGGGGCATTGGACCCTGTAGGGCCCTATCTTGTGCCACCCGCTATCCGCTGCCACTACCCGCTACCCGCAAATTGCGGATTTAGGAGCTTCCGCTATCCCTAAACGGTATCTTGCGCCACCCGCTACCCGCTATCCTTATGCCGACTCCGTCATTTGCGCCTGGAGGTGTGTTCGTGGGCGTGTTTCATGCGCTATCCCTAAGGTTGCTATCTTGCGCACACACTTTCACAAACTTTAGGGATAGCGGATAGCGGGTGGTCCTGACCACCCGCTATCCGTTATCCCTAAAGTTTGGGCTGTTAGGAGAGCGCGCCCAGGCGGCTTCAATGCGCGCCCCGACGGAGCCTCACCACGCACACGGTCGGACTGATACCAGGACGCCGCCGGAATGGACTGAGTATATTACTCATATAGACGGTTTAGAGGAAAGACTGTTTTAATTGGACACTTACGCCAGCACGTTTTATTGTTTTATCATAAGCCAGCAGCTGTGCTATATTTTTATTTTTAATATTTTATTTGCCCAATCTACCTTGTCAATAAATTAGTTTACACATAGTTCCACCTCTGCCTCTTGTGTGTGTGTGGTGTGACCCGGGGATTTTACTCAATCAGTACAACCTTGTGACACGTCCACTTGGACACATGTGGCTCCACCTCCCGAATTAACTCGCCTATAATATAATATATAATATGTATATAAAGCCAACTTGCTTTAGCCTCAGTAGAAGCCCTGAGAAAATCTACCTCCCTCTCTCCATCGCGGGTTTAGGATTTAGGATTTAGGATAGCGCATCCTGCCCTTAAAGGCAATGGCACCTGGCACACTGATTGGTTTAACTGGCATAACGCCCAAAACACGCCTATTCATAATATAGCGGGTAGCGGAGGTGTTTTGCGGATAGCGGAGGTGCACAAGATAGCAACTTTTACGGGGAACGCCTCTTCCTAAATCCTAAATCCGCAAATAGCGGGTTTAGGGAGTCTGGCGCAAGATAGGGCCCTATGTGTTTAATGCATGAGCTCAGCACTGTAGACAGCTCATGGTGGGTTTTTAATGGTGACCCTGCAACTTAAGACTCCAGAATAACAAATCTTTCATTCACTGGTCCTGTGTCCCACTGTTATCCACAGCCCTGGAAAAATACTCAGACATATCCAACAGATAAAATTGAATGAATGGACAGGGCATGAGCCATGGTGCCACTGTGCCAAGCTCCTCCACACCTGTCCTGCTGAACAAGGCTGTCAAAGGTGCTATACCCTCTGTGAAGGGTATGCTCAAGTAGCTGAAGACATTGGCATCTGATATGGTGTCACAAAGCCAATGAGGCAAGCCAGGGTCTTGCTGGCCACTCAGTCTCCCTGCCACACAAACTTCTCCTCCCTCTGACTGTGTGGCACAAGTAATGTAAGCTCTGCGGCTTCTAACCTGCATAGGAAGGAGGACAGGTGCATCCAACTGAATCGTCCTCCACTGCGGGAGTACTGGACAATGTTGGAAGTGTTTGCTCACCAGTGCCAGAGTCCAGGAGTCACCACACTCCATTGGAGCCGCTACCCCCTCAGCAACATATTTGGTGCAAAGGCACTCAAAAGGGCACATTGGGAAGTACTTAGCAGTTTGTTAGCCAGATAATGTCATCCCCGGGAATGTCGTTGGCTGAGAAAGAAAAGGATGGATCGTGGGATGTAGGTCTTGTCTTATATGGGACAGAGCCCTATAGGGTTGAATAGGTACACCCTGATTGGCTAAGCATGTGTATACAGATATTCAGTGTACTGAAGCAAGTAGATGAGTGGTTAAACCAATAGAGCCACGTTAGAGGGCATGTGAGACAGAAGTGCCCATACACACACATACACATACACACACATTGCTTTCTCACACATCTATGCAAACACAAACAGCCACAACAGCTCAACTATTACACTCTGTATTCACCTCTCCAGCTCTATAAGACACTGTAGTGGAACAAACATTTAATTTTCCCAGGCCAAAGTATTACCATGGGCCCTTTTCTCAAAATTGTTTTCTACTGTGTAAGTGTGTTTAAATTGCAGCTGTTTTAATGAGTACTTGGAACTGGCAATTGGAGACAATGGCGATTGGAGACAAGGGCCTGATACATTATAGCTCTATTGCAATTAATATGTAAGCTAACCAGCTGCTCATCTATGTTAGATTACAAGTGTTACCCTCAATCAGCGCTTAAGCACTCAGGGACACCACTTTGATGTGATAGGACATGACATGACATGACTACCTGAGATCAACCGCAACAGCATTTAGTTTTGGGGCCATGCATGCCATATAGCTCTGACACATTCGAAGGCATGAGGTTGATAATGGAGCGTAGGCGTAGAAGCAAGAAACAAGATTTTGCTTCAGCGAGACAGATGGAAGGAAGCGCAGAAGGAAGTGATGCAATAGGGTGACATGCTGTCACATGGGGCGCTTTGATGACTCTGCTCCTCCAGTATGGATAATGATGTGACTTGTGAACAGTTCATGTCATCATATACACATACATTTCATTTGCTTCAAAGGCACCACATGGCCAACTTGGTTTCAACAATAAGCAGGGGAGAAAAAAAAAAAACATGTATAGGAACTGAGTCAGTGGGTGTAAAGACAAAGAGATCCCATGTGGACTGGTTTTGAAAATTTGTTGTTGACAGCATGCTGGGCAAATATAATTGCGATGTATTTAACAAGACAAAAGGGCAAGCAAGTAACAGTGGCATAGCTACCCATAGAATGATGAAATATTGTTTGTGTTAATTATTACAAAAGCTTTGCAGATTAAAATAAATAAATAAATCTCCTAGCAACCATTATCCAGTGCCATCATCGAGGTCCATTAGAGAATTGGCTATACACAAATAATGGCCAAATGCATTGTTGAGTAGATTTAGGCTGCTACAAAGCAAAACTTAAAGTGCATCTTAATAACAGTCAGCTCAGATAAAGGTGCCCAGTGTAGTTTGTGACTGGTGGCACTCCAGTGTGCGAAGGAAAATCAAGGCCTCGTTTTGTTTACATAGAATGTTGCTCCAGTACATTGCAGGCAAAATATTTCCAAATAAGGCTTTGCAAATGTCTTTTGAGGTAGGAAATGCACTCAACATGCTTATGAGCCTTAAAAGGAATGACAAATGAAAATATGTAATTTACTTTTAAATCATTTTTATTGTAAGTGTTGGGTATAGAAAATATGAAAGTGCCAGAATCTGAAGTAGGATTAGCTACTTTCCCACATAAGAGAGAGGCAGCCTCAGTTTTTATTCTACTGCTGCCATTTGATTGACTCTTCAGCTGCACTTGTTGTCCTCTACTCGGCCTAACAAACTGTGGTTACAGTGTATTGGTGGTGGCACAACTTGATGATTTTGTGCTCTTTCCAAATATAAATCCACTATTTTACTGAAGATTATTTTACCAATCTCATGGTCTATAACAAGAGGCAAGGGCTAGCAAAGTGCTTCAATTTAATATGGAGTTTTAGCAAGCGATTGCATCTGTCGCGGACTCTCTCACAGTGATTACAGTTCCAACTAGTGGGATATTTTCACTTTGCTGGACAGTTGGTTGATTTTACCAGGATCCAGACAATATTGTTACCCTACAAGGGAAACTAAAGCCCACCCAGCCCTCCTGGAATTAAGCCCTTCCATTTTATTTCAGTTATTGAGTTTTAGGTACTGTCTATTCTTGGTGGACGATGAAGATTGTACTCAAGAAAAATACTAAATCAGAAAATCCTCACTTTTAATTGGGTTTGCCATCCTATGTGTTTTTTTTCCTGTTACATTGCCAAATGTGTCTAGAATGAAATCTACACTGCCTTTAAACTGAACCAACAACTGGCTTTTGACTTTGTATCTAGTTAACTAGCTGTAAAGCTATTTGTCATGCAATTTGACAAAGCAAATCTTGTTATTACCACAAAAACAATATGGTTATCCAGATAACAAGGTGACATTTTCGAAACACAAATCAAACACATTAGAGAAATTAAGAATGTCTGCTGTCGAAACAACTAAGTCACAAGTTTTGAAATCCAATCTGATGTCAGTGACCTCCAATATGGCTGCCAAAGGACTTTCTAAGTATCCAGGAGCCAAGGAGTAATGTTGAGTTTAAATGATAAATAATGACATCATAATTCATGTGATGAGTGACATTAATATCACAAGATATCCCAGATACAGAGAATCAGAGTTACAGTGAGGGATTTCTGCATTCTGAAAATTTTAAAATGCTTTAGGCCTTCGAAAATGTGACATATTCCTCACACATCCATAAGCAAAATCACAAAGGTTGCTGGAGTGAAAGGGTCGTGTGAATCATGACTAACCGGCCAAAGGTAGTATTTGTTTCATTGAGCTGATTGATTTCTAATCAAAAAGCTATTGTATTTAAAACAGCATACATAGGCGTATGAGTGAAATGTTGGATAAAAAGCACATTTTGAGCTTGGCTCTGCAAGGGATGTTTAAAAAACATAGACCTGCCAAACAGCGGCCTTATCTGTCATCTCTGTTTGTAATATGCCTGTCATGCCAGTCAGTCTGGGGAATAAAGACATCCAACACGATATCCATTAAATTATTGCATTTGTACCTTTTTTAATGCACCTCATGCGCCACCCTTCATCCATTTTCCCTAAAATCCAAAGTGCTCAGGTTCAACTACCGCAAGTCAAGACTGAGAAAAGATTACTCCATCATCACGGTGTCTCTTTCTGATGTCGATAGCTCAATAAAAGCAAACTGTCACATCAATGACGCTCGCGGGCTGATGACAAAAGCAAGACTAAGATTGTCTGATGTCTCATCTCTTAAAGCCGGTCACAAATACCAGCCAGAAGGATTTTCTTTTCTTAATTTGTGCTGAAGCATTGCTACAAAGAAAGGAAGAACTGTGGTGCTTATTATTCTCATGTGGTCCTTACATAACCTCCTCTCTCTCCTTGCAGTATCTTCTCTCAGACATCCCATTGCCCTCTTCACCACAACAATTACACATCCCCATTATGTACACCCACCTACCTCCCCCTGTATTCATGTTCACCCTCCATCACCTATAAACCCTAGGGGGCTGTTTTAGAGAAGATGAAAGGATGGGAAACCCTTTGATAACACAATTTATTACACGAATTCCGCCTGAAAACTACAGGGAAATGTGTAGAAGAAAACAAGAATTTACCTGCCCTGTCATTCCCCTTGTTATATCTGAACACATCGCCCACTGCCAGTGCTTAGCTCAATTTTCTTGATGTTTGTATTTGTGCACCGGCCACTGTTAGCTAATAAATCCTCCTAGGAAACAGTCGCTCTTACCTGCTCAGTTAAATCAAATGAATCACAATAACAAACATTTGAAAGAAGAAAATAATGCATTGATGAACAGCGAAGAGAACAAATTAAGTGAGCTGCCATGTCCTGATGAAAACAAATGAATCTTTAAAGCACTACAGTAGCAGTGGAACCTGATGAATGGTGATGATGTATTTCCATTGATTTCAGAGGTCCTTGTTACAAGTTGAATTGTTATATCTGATTTTTGATAAATAGTTGAAAGCAAGGTGTAAGAACTAAGTGTATGAATAATGACAATGGATATCTATACACAGTATAATTGTAATGAATGTATTGAAGGAACCCCAGAAAAGAACAAAACACACCAACCAAAAGCAAATGTTTGGATTAAAACATTAAATTAGTCTGCTTTTTTACCTCATGATGAGTAGTTACTTGTCCAAGTGTTTGATGTCTCCTTTGGCTCAGTGCAAGTGACAGCGTCATTATAGATACAGATATAGATATAGATGTAGCTAGGTAGATATGTGCTGGTCAGTCACAGGAACGTCTTAGTGAAGACAAAAATTAACCAGTGCAAAGTAACCAGTGTAACTTTACTGGAAGCGAACAATGCATCTCGTCCGCAGCTTCCTCAGGCTCGCTCAACAAAACTGAGGACTCACAGATGTGTTAAATATAGGTCACATGATCAACCAACATATTTTTTTCAGTGTTTCAACATCTTATTACAAAAACATGACAGTATTCCACAACTTTGCTTTTATCAAAAAAACAACATGATTAATATTACACAGAGTTAGAATTACACCGTTTCACATAATCTTAACTCAACTAGAGAGCTGACTCCCATCTACAACTGTCTGAACAGGACCAGCTATCTTCAGAAAGATAGACTTTCAGCCCCACAGCGGGCCCTCTACATCACTAAATAGGGAGAGTGAGTTCCAGGGGACCTAGTGGCTCCTCTCTTCCTGAGGGCCCAAGTTACCTGTAGAGAGAGGTAAAAAATTAACATTTTCATATCACAGAAAAGAACTCAGATCCTGTGTTTTACTAACTACATATCGCTCTATTGTGTTCAGTTCTTAAATCCAAAAAGCCTCTCTTCTTAAAAGCTCATTAATCAGATTGCTAACTCTTGGACTGGATCATACTATTTCCGCGCCAATAAATTTGCGGGAAGTAGCAGGCCCATGATTTTTCTCTTTGTAGTGCCTAGCAATGGCATAATCCATATTACCATTTCTAACGGCTGCATTGTGCTCAGTAATTCTCAGTTTGAGACTGCACTTAGTTTAGCTTACATTAAGCCACATGGGCATTTAGAAATGTAAATGACATGCAGAGAAGCAGTTAATACATTATTTTATATTGCCTGTCTTTCCCGTGAGGGGTGATTACATGTCTTAGTGTCAAGTGTATTTGGACAAAGTGAACACATAGATAAGATAGGTAAGATATATAGATGTGTGTGTTTGTGGTGATGACATAGTATTTATATATTTTTTGTTTTGAAAGCAAAAAATAAGGAGCTGAGGTAAGGCAAAGTAAAAGGGCTGTAGAAAAAAGTGAACCTGCAGAAACACTCGTACTCTGAGTTTTGACTCGCAGCAAGTGTCAAAGTGTCATGATCTCGCTTGCTCTGCTTCTTAAAATAACTTGGCCATACAGGCATTTGCCTTTTGGCTGTGAATGTATACACATCAATGAAAAGCAGTGGCTTCCAAACACAGTGTGCCCCAGGCAAGCAGGATCAATCCTTAAGAAGGAGATTGAACCCGAGCAAATATATTTTCCTCTTTGTTAACACCATGTCGTGGATGTGAATCAATGAGAGTCCATAGGGCACCTCACGGCAAGCTTTACCTTCATTCCATCTGGCAGATGGAATAAACAAAGTGGAATAACCAGCTTTGTCTCCAACCACAGGGTCTGGAACAAGATTAAGTTGATTTGAAACAGCAGGAGTCTAAATATCAGCGGAAGGTGCTGCCTCACACAAGATAAATGAACCTTACTGGAGACTCTGACGCATAATGATTATTGCAGTAAATGCTGTTTTTTGTCAGACTTGTCTTCTAGGCAGCCTCAATTAGATTACTGCAATGTGTAATTCTTCTGACATAGACGTTTGAAGAGAAGGGAACCTCATCATCTGCAATTTGCACACACACACCCGCCACCTTTTTCATCATTAGGAGCCGCCAGGTCTGGTCAGCTGAAAAAGCCTCGGCCACAGATCCTGGCGAGTCTGAATTCTCCTCCACTTGTCCACCACTCAGCCTGCGCTGGTGAACCAGGAGACCTTTCACTGCTCATTTGTGTCTAGACAGTAGCTTCCCATCATCAGCAAGCTCTCTGGGATCCCTGCTGATGCATCATTCTCTTACATGCCTTAACCATATTTCAGATCCAGCATCCCTGTGGCCTGCCATCTCGACATAGCTGGAGTCCTCACAAACTGACCTCGTCTCCCAGAGCAGCTCTACCCCCAGCGTTTTGACCATCCCTCGCTTGTCAGCTCAGGCTACAGGAACAGCACTGTTGTGTGAAATGACCAGGGACCTGTCTCTTAAATGTGCAGACCTGAGCCCCAGATGCATCTCAGGGAACATAGATTTTTCTCTCCCAGGTGAAACTCTCATTTTAGGGAGCAAAAAGATGCTATATACAGTGCTGCTGTTCCTCTGTCCCTCATAATTTCTACCCACGGTGTTCTTTCCTTGGTTACATCTGTTTCCTCCCTCCTCCCACTCTCTTTGTCAATGCTTTGTTTGCTAATGCTTCAGCGAACCAGATGCACCTGTCCTCTGAGCGACACTTGGCATCTGGTTATCTCTTATTCCGGCTGTCTGTGTAACTCATCAAATTTTTTTTTTTTTTGAGGCTTGCTCGGTATTCAGGCAGTTTAGAATGCCTGGAACCATCAGAGGGGGAACAGGTTCAAGCCCTGGTCTGATTCAAAAGGTCAGTCTGCCAGAAGTGGTCTTGCTGGTAAACTATCTTTCAAATATTGTCTTTCGTACTGGCTTTTTTTTTCCAGCCAGGAATGGAAAAGAAAAAAGTTCACAGTGCATTTCAGCATTCTCTGACTCTCGTAGGAGAATATTACACTTTTTACGCTTTTACGTAAACGTGAGCAGTGGTAGTACTAAGCATACTACTGTTTGCGATAATGATTCAAAAAACCTCCCATTGATTACATATGAGGCATTCTGCATTTGCACAGCAAGTACAGTCTCTCTGTGAGACCCTATAGTCAGTAGATGCACAAAATGCACCCATGATTTTACACCCACGGCTGCTGTTGTCTATCAAACAAATGGATGCGGGTGTTGGCGTTGTGTACATGCCATGAGTAAATCTTTCAATATGTTTTTAGGCTACAAATCCATATGGAATGTAAAAAACCCACATGATAATTTCATTGTATGTAGGTTTTAAAGAACTCACATGAGTAAAAAAATAAAAATAGCACGAAAATTTGATAGAGTTCATTAGTGTTTTTCAGAGTTGTTTCCCTCTCCTATCTTTTTTCTTTCAATTGTAGATTTTCTATGGAAAATTCTATATTCAATACGACACCAATACCATTTTGCTATAGACTGTTCTTTCCTCCATGTAGCTAAGTTGCAGAAACAATGATTTTTTGTCATTCCTACAAAGGAGAATAAGGCAGAGAAGTCAAGGCACAAGGAGAATGATAAACTAGGCCACAGCTCGCTGTAACACTGCTTCAGGGCAGCTGTCTTCAACAAACATTTGGCTTCACATTGATCATTAGCCTCATCCATCTGATCTCTCACTTCAGTACTGTTAATTGCCATGTTTGTGGCACCCTTAGTATTATTTTACATCAAAATGCACCAGCCTTTGATGTGTCAGTATTTTGATAGCAAGTGTTTGAGTCCTTTGAGTGAACCCAACACACACACACACACACACACACACTTACCACACAATTTCTAAAATTCATTGTCCTTCTGGAAAATCAGAAAACCCACTGGCCCAAAAAAACCCAAGTTTCAGTGTTGACAGTCCATGTTAATAATAATTAAATCATTCCGTATCAGTCATGACCAAATGCAACAGAATCGTAATAAAATATTTGCTCATTTAAAATCTATAAAATTTTCTGCATAAAAATTTTAATTGCTGGCCATTTTTAATTACTATGCAGGTATTTCAAAATAATGAGACAGCGCGCAAGTGTGCCTGGTTAAATTAAGCTCCTACGAATTACTTTATTATGTTAAACAGTGTAAAAGACTAAATTAAGTGAATTAAACAGCTGTAAAGGTGGAATTAGAGTGAAGATGATTCTGTCTTGTCCACAGTAGAAATTAGCCGCTCACGTGTTGATCATTTCAGGCATTTATTAATGACTTGGGGTCATCCAGTTATACATTGGAGTGGATAGCATAAAGATGACAAAGGCAGGAGGGGAGAATTCCCACTTAAATCATTAGGTAAACAACATCTGGTGACTTTCGTTATCCTTAACACATATGGAAGACAATAACCATCCTCTGTACAAAGAAATCTTATAGATCATATGTAACATGTTTTCCAGACTTGCTAGTGCCAGTTCTCCACTACAGAGTTAAAGAAAACATAGTTTGACCATGAGGACATCATGACCCCGTGATCTCCGGAAAATACGGTGCATATAGAAAGAACATGCTGTATTATCAACAGCTTAGGCCTAAATATGCCTCAGTTCATGGCCTTTTCATTTTTTTCCCATCAGTTTTTTTCTTGTAGCAGTACTATAGGCTGAGGAGTGTATTTTCAACAGCAGCGACCACTACAGAAATACAATAGGAGCGCTACAGGTGGCATTATGTGCATGTTTCTATACTCTCTCCATGACCAAACATTGCTATTTGTCACTTTGATTATGGAGGTTCATCTCGCCAGAAATAGAATGCATTCCTTGGGTTACAGTGTGGTATTGCAATGCACATTGTCTCAAAAAGATAGCAGAGAAAAATACCCTCCTTAAACTTCTGTGATAGAAGATTCAAGTCGTCACTTGTCCGAGGCTTCTTCATGCCTCATTTTATCACTGTATACCAATCACACATTGATTTCTTTGGATATTATGCTTCCCTTTCTTGTCATTGTAAGGGCTGTTCTGCACGGTAGATGTTACTTCATGAACTATTGGGAAGTGAAATGAAGAGGGTTATTTTAAATCTTTTACTTAGATTGATGCCTCCTGTGATTGCTCCCCTTTAGGCAGTGTTACCAGACCTGTTTCATATGAAGTGTTGCCTTGCCACCTCAACAGTAAGCATTCCCTGCAGTAACAAAACACTTTTTTAACAACACAGATCAGCCTGACACGTGGCTGCCATCATGGATATATTAAATTGTGTAAGTAGAGTGAATTTTCCACAGTATGACACATGCACATGGCCTCTGGCAAGCTACTCATATTAACATTGTTCTCATCTCAACACTGGAACTTGTAGTGGCGTATGGTGACACACAGGCCTTTGACAGCAGTCGCTATTAATATCTTCTTACAGTATTACAGCTTTATTCTCTCATTTGAGTATTAAAGCCTCATGGAAACTGGTTTGTGGATTGGTGTGTTCCTGCATAACTTTGCAGAAAAAAATAAAAGATTACTTTCTTGTCAAGGTGAGTCTCTTTTAGACATGAGTCATTACTCCCAACTCACAAGAAGCTATTCTCAAAAGTAAGGAGTTGCTTCAGTCCTCCTCGCAATACTGTCAGATGGAAATCTACTTTGCACTCCAGAGCTTCCCTAAAAGTTCAATGACGTTTAGATCAGGTGATTTGGGAGGTCATAGAAGGTGTTTGACTTGATCCTCCTCCTCATGAAAACACTCATGAATTTATTCAGCGGTGCGTTTGGAGGCGTCAAAATCTTGGAGTATGAGAACATTACAAGTGAACGGTATTTGCACTGTGGGATGCACTTTGTGTTGTAAATTGCCCTGATATTCTTCTGCTGTTTCCATGCAGTGACACCATCAGACCTCAATCCCAGTAGATGGCTTCCCAAACCATTATCCCTTTGAAACCTGCTGAGCCTGTGGAAAGATAGTTGTAACAGTTGTGTTTGTATTTTCAGTTTAGCTACCTCAAATAAAAGGCAAATAAAAGTGGTAATTTGTCCAACCCCGGTCACTGGGCATGGGAACATACTGGGTAAACAAACACATGCTCAGCAATATGTAAAGACATGTTCATCAATGATACGAGCATTGCCATTTCGCTTTATTGTTGTTATGATTATTTCTTGGATAAAAAGCACCACGTTGTATTTGCATGTGCATTTGCCCAAAGCAGTCAGAGTGACAGAATGGGGTCACAAGGTGGGCTTTGGAAATGAAAAATTTAGAAACATTATTTGTTGGGATGTTTGCCAAATAAGACTTATCAACTTCCCTTTCAGAATGCTGACTGCCTTTTTGGAAAATAACTGAGTTGTATCTATATCACGATCTGAGAGGCGAAACGAATGCAATTTATTTACTGGGAACTATCTTCGAAGAGGAGTGTGTCCTCCTGACGAAAGAGGCTGGCTGCAGTTATGGCTGAACGCCGGAGCTTGGAACAGGCTGCCTATGCAAAACCTTTAGGTCAGTAAACAAACCACAAACATGTTTGTAAAAGCAGTTGATGTAGGAAGTTTGGAAGATATACAAACCACATTCAGTGATTCAAAATCTTTTCTTCCAACCTATGCACTCTCCAAGTGGCACAGAAAAGTTAACATTACTAAATACTTTATCATGCTCTGTGCTTCATCGTCATCTGAATTTGTGTACTACAGCAAGAATGCACAGAAAGGCAGAGTACATGGCAACAGTTTGTTATATTCTGGGACCGTATTAAGGGTAACAGTGGTGTTGTAGTGAACCGTAACAGCAGTGAACCCAGCAGTTTAATTTAAGCTGCTTCTGAATGGGACTTCATTTATGTCAGCTTTTGTGGTAGAAATGCCTCACCCTCCCTTAAACATGCTTTCTTTTTTCTCCAATGAACGTTTATCAGGAGGCTGTAATGGGTAAACTTAACAACATCATAAATTTGCAGGAAATTTGGGCTTTTTTCTAAGCGATTGTGTATTCTACATCACATCCCCATCTCAATAGCCACAATCCTTTAAAGCCTGGGAGAGAGCTTAACTTTTGTGAGACCACAATTAACAGAATTATTAGGTGGTCAAGTGCTTCGGCATCGCAAAATGTCAGCATCAGAAAAGCAGCCTGAAAAAACCTTGATCAGGACTTTCTTCCATCACCACTAATGGCCTTTAAACATGGTCAGGCGCAAAATTAATGACAACCAAACAGACTAAAACCTCTAGCCACCATCTGCATGCATGGCCTTTCCAACTCAAACCGTTTACAAAATACTAATTAACGTTATGAGTGCAGTTTTATCATTCCCCCCAGAGTATCTTCGAATACTTGGAACCCTTTTTCTTATTTTTGTAATTTTCCTCATTTTATGGTACCTTGAGGGAGAATAATTTAAACTGAGGCTGATATGCCTGCTGTAGCAGTTACATCTGAAAAGGTTTATGTTACTGTAACTGTAGGCTCCTTAAGGAGATAAATTACATTTATAATACGTGTTCCATTGTAATACCACAGCCATGCCAACTCTTCCCTGAAATAATATGCATTACATAGTCGCACACAAAAGGCTTTTTACCTAAACCTCTGGCAAGACCTATGGTATTTATTTAGTCTCAAATACCCTGTACTTGAGAACCTGCTGTGTGCATGCAGAGTGTGTGAGATCATATTTCAAAACAGAAAAACATCAAATATTTATCTAGCTAGAGTATCACAGTGCATACAGTAAATTAAATCAATACCTTCAGTTCAAGCTGTATTATAATATGGCCTTTTAAAGATGTTAACTTTGTGCAAGACTTACTTGCTCTGATATGATGGCCCCCATAGAAGTGGTTGGCCTCATTTTCTGTCAGGCAACTGATTGTCTTTGGATGTGTCAGTGATCAAACAGCCAATCAAAGGTCATGTTCAGTATTAAAAGTGACCAATCAAAGGAGCAGAGACCCCAGTCACTGTCTTTTCCATCCCTGTCCCCAAAGTCCAAAAGCCAACTTGACCAGTTTCAAGTGTGGAAGGAGGGCATGAACACACTCTTCTATGCACACACACCTTGTTTTTATGTGCACTGTATTTCAGGCTAAATGCTAGACATTCTGCCATCAATTCATTCATGAGAACTGTCTGCAGTTCTGTGTTATGAATATCATACCCATAACTCTCATGGCATTACAGGAAGTTTTAGCTAAAAAATCTCTTTGTGATATGCGTAGACGCTATAAATATCCAAGAGGTAGAGGACCTTGTTTCTCAGGGTTTAATAAGGTAAGATTGAGTCACATTGCTGTTTGTCTTGGATTTGACAGTTGCGGTGCTGCTGCTGTGTCCTCAGATGTCTATGGATAAAACAACAGTGTGTCCGATCAATAATGCAGCAGCCAAACTCAGAAAACAGAGTGTTAACTTATGCAGTGGCCTGCTACTGTTCATTAGGACTGTCATTCTGTCTATTGTTTCGCTTGGCTTGCAGAGCCCCACCTGCCTTTAGAGACAGTTACATAATTGGAGGAGTATGAGGTGCTTTAAATACAGTCCTGACATTTTAAAACAATCGTTTTTAGCAAGCAAGCAAGCACAGAAGTTTCTTTATATAGCACAGTTCTTATACATTCGCAGTTCAAAGTGCTTTACAAATGAGCAGATTAAGCATAAGTGCATTAAAACAGTTAACAAGACATAAAAATAAATAAATAAATGAATAGGTTAGAGCCGAGCAGCATGATAGCTCAAAGCTGCTTCACCATGTTTTGTTCTGACTTTAGGTATTACCAACAGATTATTCTCCTGTGATCTGAGAGAGCAGGTGTGCTGCTGAAACATGTCCGAAAGGTATTTCGGGCCTGCCCCATTTAGTGATGTATAAACAAGTAGTAGTAATTTAAAGTCAATTCTGTGATGCACCGGAGGCCAGTGTAGGGACTTAAGAATAGGAGTAATGTGATCAGTCCTTTTGGATCCCATAAGGCGTCTAGCAGCTGCGTTTTGTACAAGCTGAAGCTGTTTGATGTTTTTTTTAGTAAGGCTGGTGAAAAGACCATTGCAGTAGTCAACCTTGCTGTAAATAAAAGCGCGACTAATTTTTTATAGGGTGTGTTTAGACACAAGGCCTCTAAGTTTGGCAATGTTTTTAAGATGGTAGAAGGCTGATTTAGTAACTGCTTTCACATGGTTTCTAAAACTGAATCAGTTAGGACACTTTGGGTTTTATCAGTGTCCTTCACCTTAATTCCTTTTGTATCAAGATAAGAGGGAATTTAAATCCATCCTCATTTTTCCAGGATTTTAGTGTGTTATGTACTCTGGCATTATGTATTCTCGGCATCTTATGCCCTGTCAGAGCAAACTTCACTATTTCTGAATGGTTCATGCAGGAATAAACCCCATTATATCATTTTTTGTGCCTGCGTTACGCCTGGAAGTGTCTTAAAAACTGTTAACAACTTCTCTTGTAGGGCTAAACTTGCTTGAATACATGTACATTCCTGTATGGGTGCCAGTGGATGACAGTAAGTTGACGGCTCACGCGTCAATCTCTCTTTGAGAGAGGGAGAGGTGGCAGGACCGGCTGCGTGATTGATTGCACTGCTGATGCAACTTGGACTGGATTAGACCACTGCAGCTGTACGGCAGCACAGAATTCTGGGTATGGTATTTAATGGACAGACAGAGAGAGAAAGAAGCGATGTGGGAGACAGATAAGGGAGAAAGGGAGCGGTGGAAAGCAAGAGAAGAGTGATGCAGGGAATGATAGTGAGACAGGGAGGAACAGATCGAGGAGAGAGGCTGATGGTCAGTGATGGCTACAGGGGAATTACTCAGCCGTGAAGGGCTCTAAACAGCTGATCTACCGCAGGAATGAGGAGCCTAGGTGAGGATGGAGGCAAGTGTTTGAAGACAGATGCAGGAGGGTAAATGCTGATGGAAAGAGAAACACAAGAAATGTTCTAGCACTCAAAGAGTTAAAGGCTGGTTACACTTGGCCATGGCAAACATGTAGTATTTACAGTTGGACTTTGGTGTGTGACTGTTGTTTTTGGGTGGCCTTGAGGGGAGAGAAATACAACTTAGCTTTAAACTGGATTGGAAAAATGCACTAATGTCATCTGTGTTTTGCGTCTGACATCTATCTCAATCCTGTATCAAGATGCTGCACACTTAGAGCTCATTTATAAGCCTTATTGCACCATCAACTATTTTTATTTCATGTCTAAGAACTAATTTTCTAAAATATAAAAGATTAAGAGGGAACAATGTGTTTCAGAGAGCTGCAGTGGAGTCTTCCATTAGTAATCTAATCAAATTAATCTTGCAAAGGCATCAAAATCACAGCGATATGAAACACTGCCATTAATAGGTAACACTTCTACACAATATTGAGTGAATGCCATCTGGTTGAATGCCAGACTAATGGAATTAAACCATGGGAAGAGATTGTCATGTACAGCTTGTTCCCAGCCATCAGTGCTAATCCACTGCGTAAGACTGGTAGGGTTGTGATTGAAAAAGACAAAAGGTTTTTGCCGCTGGGCAGCATGTCTTCTGTTAATTTTAACGAAATGAAGTGGAGGCTAGGAATGATCCATAGATGTACGATTTTGCTGTAGGAAGAGGGGAATCTGACACATGTAAATTAAATGAGGAATGTATGCCAGATGGTGTGGCTGGGTGTTTTCAAGGAACGCACAGGTATAAAACAAGGAGAGGATATTACATCATAGCAGCAGCATGCCAAGTTTGCACTGGTGCCAAACTCGAGTGCCATTAACATTGAAGTCAATGGAGCAAACATAGAAAATCCTGCTATATACCACTATGCCTATGCTGTATGAACTTTGAAAGGACAGAGATTCAACAATATACCAGAACACACCGTACATAATGCAGTATGGTGTTTTTATCCCCCGTGTGTGTGTGTGTGTGTGTGTGTGTGTGTGTGTGTTAGTTGTCCACCGTATTCTCAAACCATCTGGAGTCTTTAATGATGTAATGTTAATTTTAACCATATCCAAAAATAAATTCACACAAGCCAATATATCAAATGTGAGTTAGTTAAAAATATAACAAAATTACAAATACTTTCATCACAGGGCTGGGGTAATAACCTGTTCAACTAACTTATAAATGGAGGGATAGGAATCCCATTTTCCAATGTGTCAGCCACACTAAAAGTTTACACACTTGGCACCATTTTTGGGTTTATGTTCCGTACAGTGACTGTGTATAGGGTCCTTTCCTTCTTGTACCTGAACCACAGCAGCAGCCAGCGAGCGAGCGATAATCCGACAGCATTGCCTTGGGAAACGTCCTGATAGGATCAGACAGCGTCACAGTCACAAAACCTGTCATTTTGTACTTGTTTTGTGCACTTTCCGCAACTTTCCCCACAAAAATCAGAGAGAAGCGTGAGTAAAGATATTTACTTTGAATATGTAAAACATTTGCCATTTTCCATTCATGCCTCTTTTCTGTTCAGGTCCTTGTAACTTGTTTGTCCTTGTGCTGAAAACAATATAGAGAGGCGGACGCTTTTCGACTCCCCTGATAAGCCTCTCTGCATCCATCTCTACTGTCCCCAGTGTGAACACTGAAGTTTTGAGTGTGGTACACCTGTCACATGTTGCCGAAATAGAGGCAAAGTTGCCGATTTTTTAACCCCAAGCGGAGTCACTTGCTTCTCTTAGTGATACTCACTGCATGTGTGGAAGTCTTTTTCAAAACTCCTGGCTGCTATTCATTTTTTCAAACTGTCCTTGCGCTCTCTTGCTCATTGCGCTCTGTTAGGAATAGGTGTTGTGTTAGGAATAGCCTAATGTGTGATATCTTAGATGTTAATACATGAGGAGGTTGGGAGAGGCTGTGGTGCAAACAGGGAGGGTTGGAATGCTGTGGAGGAGTGGAGGCCAAATCTATTTAAATGGACTGCCAAGCAGTTCAATAAGGGCCAAGGTCAAATCTGATTGGAGGTTGTATGAACATGTGACTAAATGACTCATGTGCCTACTTGAACCATTGTGATAATCCATGATAGAAACATGAGCATTGATTTGTGCTGTGATTTCCAATCCAGTGTTCCAGTCAAACGAACTATTTGAAATCATCGCAGCAGTACATTACAGGTATCTCAGTGTTGTGAATGGCATGTGGAAGGTGCAAAACGGGGTTAAGTCAGGCTCTCTTTCTATTTCTGTGCAGCTTTGTTTAATCAAACATTTCACAGATGATGGAATATATTAAGATGGGTACATGGGTTGTTGTAAAAGGGGAAGTATAGGAAGTGACAGTGTAGTGACATCGGTTTGCCAGTCAATTTAAATGATAAAACAGTTACAGTCTCTTGATATGACAATCATGATGTTGAAGACCAGTGGGCATCAAAAATTTGATTGCTTCCTCCATGTTACTGGCGCTATCTGCATATTCATGAGGGAAAAAAATCAATACATTTAGAACAAATGCTACCGCTGGTTCACAGAGATCATGGCAGGTGCCTCCTCCTCTGATGTAGTGTGACAGGCGGGAGATATCCATAAGATATTAAGGGAGCAGGAGGAATAACGGCAGGCTTGTTTCTAGACATCAAATGCAAGCGTCAGCAGTGGTTCACAACGACTATATGACCACGGATCCCTCTTGCTTTGATGTTAAGTGACAATCTAAAAGATATCCCGAAGAGATTCAGGGAGGAGTAGAAACAACTGCAGTCTTGTTATTATTGCCACAGCAGAGCCTGCTGGGCCTGCAGTCCATCTTATCATTTTGCTTGCATGCTGAACTGCCCACAGTATATAGGAGCCTCATAAGGAGAGGGGGGTGCTGGAAGAAGTAGGCAGCTTATGGAGTGCACTAACTGCCCCAAGAGGGCTGTTTTTTTCTATATGGAGTTTGGGAACAGTTTTATGCAGCTACAGTGTCACTGAAAAACTAGAGGTGTGAATCTCTGGCATGAACCAGAGCTTCAATTTAATTCACAATTCACATGTTGCCTATTGGCTTCCAAACATTTTTTTTTTCTGTTTTGCAGCAGTTCAGTTCAAATTTGGAAACCATGATTTGAGGCAACAATTTGATTCAGTTCTTACAGCCAAAAGTTTGTATTGATAGAATAATCACATGCAATAATATGTCCTTTTCTTCTGAGGTGTGGAAAAAAGTGAGACTTCACACTTGTTTAAGTATTGTGTGGCAGAGAAACCGTCATGTCAGAGGTCTTTTTTTGTGGCAGGTTTGATTCAAAGCATTTCATACGGATTCAGGGTGAACTGAGAGCAATTCTTTCTGTTCCTTTCTTTCAGCTGATCTATGCAGTTGACTTGGCAGGACTTATAATTGATGCATTGATGCCCTGAATGAATCTTTCCGGACTCAACTGAAACACACCGCCATATCCCAGCATGTTGAAGAGATAGCTTCATGCTGTAGAAGTTACAAAGTGAAACACACAACACAAGGGAGTCATGCAAAATCATCACAATCCCTTGTGTGATATACTGTAAATGCACAATAAGGTTTTTTAAAATGCTGATGGGTCTTTTTATAGCTTGTGATATGTTTCACGAAACGAACAGGAATCTGTATGGAATATGACGCACTAACCCCTAATCCCTTGATTAGGCCAGAAATGTTACAGACAAGTTGGAACATTTATTGAGTCATAACTATATTGTTGAAACCACATATGTATTTCTCCGCAGCCCATGTCCAGCAGCCTGACCACAGTGCACTGCAGGAGAAATTTCCCACATGGGAAAATAGGCTGCACTTCTGTTGTGCTCTTAAAGCCAGCCATCCCTCTCCTTTTGTTTTTTTAATGTTGCCTTTCTAGAAATGATGTAGACGGTTCACTGTACGTTACCACTTTGGGGATTAACTTTATCGTCCAGCTTATGCACTTTCTTCACAGACTCTTGCATCAAAGAGCCTCGTTTATTTGTTCAGGATTTTCTTCAGACAGTGTTGTGATTTGTGATTAGGCAGTGTTTGGATAAGACTATAGGAGCTTTACATCTCCCTCTCTCTCTTTCACACACACACACACACACACACACACAATAGTAACATGAATAAGTTCATTCTAAATAGATATACGCTGAAAATGGTGATATTTCAAAAGTAGATGAGATCATCATCCAACAGTGACTGTTGCATTTAAAAACTGCAGGGCACATCGTTTAAGCAACAGCAAAACATTGGAAGGCCTGTTGTTGAATCTAGCCGTCCTCCTGTGAGGTGACTTGGTGCAAATATGGCCATCTGCACACGCAGTGCAAATAGACCCGAGGCTGAAAGTATCGAGTGTACCTCTGTTCCGCAGCTAGATAGACGGTTCACTTGCATCCATCAACATTTGCAGAAAAGAAGCAGCCGATATGCATCTGTTCCACTTCTGGTCTGAGCAAGGCCTTACAAAGACAGTGTGCTTCAGGACACATGCCACGGCACACAAAAGATTACATCAAATGGCATCTCCAAAGCGTGTCCGATTGCTTTGCTTTGTGTTTGACAAAGTTCTACTTTTTTTTTATTTTTTTTTTTATAAACAGTCAGCCTTTTGATGATAGCTAGTGGGCAGCCTCTCGCATGTAAATGAGCTGGTATTATGGTTGGAGTGCAAATAGGCTTCATTTGATCCATGTCAAAGAAGGGTTTAATTACATTCTAGACATGGTTATGCGCATTTTATGTATAACGTGTGTCTGCTCAACTTGGGCTGATTGATATCTTCTGTCTTTGAGAAAATTAATCTGCGTTTTTTATTCTAATCATGACCCAGAAGTCCCCACCAACCCATATCTGCAGGCCAACTGCTCTTTGCATAAAACGGCTCAATTTGATCATTTAATCCTGACTATGGAGAAAAGGAGCCCATAGTTTCTGTTTAATGAAATACTGTGTGTGAGGATTTGTACAATACCCAGGTTCTGCCGTGGGCTCATTACCTCGGTGCAGATGGTATGGTAAGCACCTATGCGTTTATGTACTCAGACTGTGAAAAGATTCCATTCAGAGTATCTTATCCCTCAGGCCTGTAATCTGTTTTGCCTCCCCTGTTGCTACAATTCACCTCAATGATGTCAGGCAGGTTTATGGTCAGCCATCACTCTTTAGAACAATAGGTTCAAGGGTCAGCCCGCGCCGCACTCTCCACGAGGCCGTGCAATATCACTCCCGAGACGAGCCCCGCTCTCCCTCCTCTGATGCTTATTGGCTGAAATATCTGCTCACCGTGCCACTTTTGACATGTAATCTAGTGCTGGCAGCAGCGGAGAGGGAGCCCATGATAAATCTTCTCTGGGACCGAACGTGTTTTATGGGTTTCACGTCCGCACTGCTAAACTATGCTTGAGTGTTTCCTTACTACTGGGGCTGAATATAAAACAGGATGCTAGGGAGGCCGATCTCTGAGGAGCGCCGCGTGTATTCTGGTGCCCAGCAGCTAATTTTACCTTTCAGTCTATTGAGCCCAGCAGAGCAAAGCAAGCTGATGATGTTCCTGTGACAGTCCTGTTTTGAATTTTGAGCTTATTCCCGAATTTTGGATGAGTATAATGAGAAATAATAAGGCCAAAGAGACCTGTAGCAATCACATGTAACAGCAATGTAACATCCATTCTGCCCGTGGTGGTTCTTTTTTTTTTTTTTTTTTTTTTCGGCTTGTCTATGAAAAAGTTATCCTGGATAAAATATAAAGAATAAGGTTCACCGGGCGCGCACACATGATACAAACTAGACTTTAAATTGTAACTGATTAACACTCACCTCTCCATACTGTAAGAGGAGCCACGGGAGCGTGGTAGTAACTCACAATTTCCTGAATCACATAACAAATCGGTTTTATTGATCAAATGGTGCAGTAGTGCCCAAAAAAGCTATTTTCCCAGGCATAAGCACAGTGCAGCGTCCCTCTGTGGTCTAAAATAAACCTACCAAGGATAGTGAGGTCACGGCATGATGATGATTCCCGAGGTGGAGAAGTTTGTCAGAGTGTGTTCCTCAATCCGACTGTGTTTCCAACAAGTGCTGGTGCATGCATCCTAGGCTCTGCATGCGCTCTAAGGTCACATAGATTAATCTGTCATCGTCTGACAATTGAATGAGAAACAGTAAATGGGAAAATGTTTCGTCAGTATTAATTTGGTGGATGTGAGACAATTTTTTCTTGAGCAGGAAAAGGGACTCAGGGGGTTCACTCAGCTGTCAGATAAACTTTCCTTTTACAAAGGACAAGATAAGCAAATTAAATATTGTATTTGGAGGTGTTCTTGTTTTCTTTTTAAGAGTTGTATACAGCTGCTCAGCTTGTTTTATGTTAACTGAGTGGATATTCTTTTATTGAAGCAGTTTTATTGAAGTAGTGGCTTTGCTTGCTCCATTAGCTTGCACAACACTGATCAGCACGTTACTGCTTTAGGGATTAGCTAGGAAATGTGGAAGAGGGAAGTCACATCTCATCAAAAAAGGTTAAGATATTTCCATGGTCTCTACTAAAGCTAGCTGAGGCTGTACAAGTGGACTGTGTTGGCCTTGCACTTTCTTCGGGTCCTTAAATTTATTTGATAGTTACAAGTAGATTTACGACCATGAAGAAGTTAAGTAAAGTGGAACACTTTTGTCAGCAGGAGGCTTCGACCACCGTCTGCCCTTCACATTTTAATAATGGCAACATTGCAGCAACCAGCATTATTTTTTTTTTTTTTTTTTTTTTTTTTTTTTTTTTTTTACTTGAAGAATTCTTTTACCAATATTACCTCTGCTATCTACCCACATCTTTTTCAAACATGGGAGGTGTTTGAAAAAGACAGAGGATAAATTATTTCTTCTTCTCTTGAACTGAAATGTTTTTTAACCTTGTATCTTTTTGCCCACACCCTGGAGAACTTTTGATTCCTCATCATTAAAATCTATGCAGTCACCACAACTCTCTCACACACACACACACACGCACACACACACAGACAGGCAGGCATGCATGCAGACATACTTTAATGTTAACAAAAGACATCAAAGCCTACATTTTAGCCTTTCTCTACAGTTCGTAGCCTGAAATTCAGGGGTTAGATTTAGAATAGATTCTCTGAAGTCTTGAAAACACACCAGCCAAATTAGAGAGACAGAAAACTGTCTAGCTGTTGTTTGTAATGACAAAGGCTATGGCGAAGTAGACTTGTTTCTCTTTTCATCTTTCCCTGGTTACATAAAGATTTCATTGCAAAAGTCTTCGCGGTGCCTATTCACAACAAGGTTCTGCTTTTTCGCTGTGCAACATGTCAGTCACCCTGGCCCAGTTTCATTGAGTTTGAATGACAGAGGTTTCATTCTGTTTGAATGAGAGAGGCTACGGAGACGCACCCTGATTTGATAGACCACCGCAGAGGTTGTGTTCATGATCGCTATTTACAGGAGCATTTGTCAGAATTGGAAAAATGATTTGGCATGTTTCAGCTGCTCCTTAACAACTCTCTCAGAATATTGTAGAGAAAAACCCACGCTATTTTTTTCTTTTCTTTTTTTTTTTTTTTTTTTTTAGAGGTAATGCTGCTATCCATATGTTGTTTACGCCATTGCCTTTTCTTAGCTATACACTCTGACACTCTTCTGACACTTTTCTCTACTGCTGTAACCTACATTTTTGCACATTTTGTACAAAGTTCCATGGTTCATCTCTCAGAATTTTTAGCGGTGTTGTAAAGTAAGTAGAAATACTTGGTTACTGTACTTTTTTTTTTTTTTTTTGCTTTACTGAAGTATCAATTTCTCTGTTTACTTTCACTTTTACTTCACTCATTTTGAAAATTAAATGCACACTTTACTCCATTACAAAATATCAAATTTAAATTAAGAAACTGAATATAATCATAAATATTTGATTTTCCAAAAGAACATACACAACCAAGTTATTTGTGTGTGTGTGTGTGTGTGTGTGTGTGTGTGTGTATACAACCAATATAACTCATTACAATACTTATACAGTATTGGGCAGTTGTCGAACAAGATATCTTTACTGTTTTTTATTAAGGAACCATAAAAGGGTTAGTGTCGTCTGCTGGTTATTTTGAGCCTGAAGCCCTGTTCCCATTAGAGCTCAATAAATGTTGTTGTTGCTCTTCATTTTAGTGCTCAATCCAGTCAAATTCTAATCCCGGTTGTTTCTTAACCAGAGTGACAACTAGAGGTAATGCGTCCTGCCTCAAACAAGTGGCTCCATCCAGCTCCAGCAGCTGTAGGAGCCTGGCTGTGCTTGTATGGATGTGAATGGGACAACCTGTAGTTGATGTGCAGCGATGTAACTACAGTGCGCTCCCTAAATGCTTTGCGGACATAGACAAGAATACACGCTTCATGACAGCACTGAAAATACAGGAGCGAGTTCTGTTAGTCTTCCACACATGCAAGCGATCTCTCAACTACGCCTGTGTGCACAGACGCAGAACACGAGCAGCTCCGAATAATAACTCCAGGTTCTGAGCCCCAAGATGCTGATGTGAACAGAGCCTGAGTGTTGTAATTCAAATCACAGTTTTCTATTCCCTACCAAATTCTGAGATGGAAATGAGCTTGAGCAAATATCAAGTAATGTTATTGTGGAACTGCACTCTGCACATACCAAAATATGTCTGTGGGACTGCGCAATCCCACTCACGTCTGTAATTAAATTTGTTTTACCAGACAAATCCTTCTGGAGGAGAGTAATGAAATAAAACCCAATCCCCAGTCTATTTATTCCACACGGTGCTTTTCATTCCAGTGTCATTACCGACCACACTTTTTACAGTGCCCTCCTCTGTTGCTGGTAAAGATGAGCAAAAAAGAAAAGAAAAAAAAATACTGGGTACAATGAACAACACATGATAAAGAGCTGTTTGCTGTTTGGTAATTCAAAAACATTTTTTATGTTTTTTTTTTCTTCACCAACAGGCATTTAACCTAGTCAGTTACATAATTTTGTGTAACATATGTAAGAATACAGTAAATAATAATAATAATAATAATAATAATCATTTTAAAAATGCCTTCCAGAAGAATCCTTACTAGGGGATTTGTGAGATTATTATTAATATTTATTATTTCTTTCTTCCAAAGAAACTTTTAATTATGTCGTTCTGCATGGAATGAATCAAATGGAACAGACTTTGAGATTTATACTTTGTTAATCTGTCATTTCATATTGGCAGTTATAGACTGCCTTACATGGGACAAATAATGTACCGAGCAGAATCTGATTTCTGGTCACAGAGTCTAATTTTTAGTCAGTAGAAATCCTCATTAAAAGACCTATTTGATTAATCCATTTGTTTAAAATAATCCCTTCTTCAAACATCGGCCATCTGCACAATTTTGGCCATGAATGAATGAATTGTTCCACCAAGCAACAATAAATGAACTACTTTTCTAATAAACATCTACACAGAGTTGGTACAGCAGATTTCTCTTATTCAGTTTGTTAATATGTCAAAAAACAGCAACCAAAAAAAAAAAAAAAGCCTGAAAGTCATTGGTTCAGTGCGCAACATGTAGTTTCAGCCAAGCAATCTGTTCAGAGATGTGTTTTTAAATGTGCTGCTGATTTCCACACGGCGTCGCTGGTTACAGTATGAGCATGTCAACCTCTCTGGGAGCTAGTAAGACATATTACTTGTTTTTCCCATGGGTTTTATTGCTGTAGCAAACACTAAATTGTAATCATTCAGCATCACAATGAGAAGTTGAAACATTGTTCCGCGAGTCAGTCCCTACTCATTACAGCTTATTTATTTATTTAGCTAAGCCTCGTGTTGGAACAGCGCAGCCGCTGCAGCCACTACATTACATAAAGTAACATTGACAGGGGTAAGCAATTATTATTCATTTACAGTGTACATGCATTCTACATAATTGCAAATTGCATGTTTATTCATCCAGATCGTCATATTTGAAAATGATGTTGAGTAAAGCTACAGCCGTGATCTTGTGCATTTCAATGCATGATTATTATTTGATCACTTTGAGGGATTTGGCTTTTCCTGGTGTTGTTTCTTACAAAGCTTTTTTTTTTTCATCGCACCATTAACAGGAGTGCCAATTATTTTTGAAGGGCGCTGTATTTAGGAGGGCAGAGTGTCTAGTTTCATGCCTCCCTCATGTGATGACGGGAAGTGCTCCTTTTCTGACTCGTAGCAGAAGTGGTGCCTCGCGCCGTCAAGGGTTCTCCATTTACCCATGCAGAGGAATTTTGTGCAAATGTTCAGAGTCGAAAGAGAGAAGATTGGTGCTGTGCAGGTGAAGCTGTACATGTGGGAAAGTGACAGGGTTTAATATAGATGTATTGATACAGCCTTTAGAAACACTTGACATGAACTATTATTATTCTAACATATTCATCATACCAAGATAACATTAAGACAGTGACGTGGTCATTTTATTAATACAGATTCAGTATTAATTTGCCTGAAATATGACCACCTGCTCAGTTTTTTTGCATTTGCTTCATTATCAGAGGAGGCCATATGTTTTAAAAGAGAGTAAAATCTGACCAAAATAATCATCATAATTTGGCATATTGAAAGTCCTTGTTTTAACTTTTAGTGTCTCAATCAACCCAAAAATTTATCTCATGATCCCCTCAGGGGTCCCAACCCCCAGATTGAGAACCACTGCTTCAGGCTGTGTGAGTTGCGCTATAGGGGTATTAAACAGCATCATACTTTTAGCTGATGAAACATCCATTGCATGGTGGTCAATAATAAAAATGAAATTGCTGGTTTTGAAGCTGTTTCTCAGACATCATATGCTACGTTAGTGCCCATTTATATTAGCCACCTCTCACGCTCTTGTGTTTAAGATATATTACCAAACAACATGAACCCAGGCTCATGTAATCTCACAGGAGGCATATTTTCTATCATCTTGCAAATATATAACTTTATAAATGAACTAGCATAATAATTTAAACAGAATAAGTTATTGATTCCTATCATGTAATGTATCCGATACAAGATCTGAACATTGAGATCTATGAAATGCAAGATAAAAATATGCCATGTTGTGTCACACATACAGAAAAGTTGACACACACAGAGCTCTTTGCTGAGTTTGAAGCTTTTATGAAACATCAGTATCAAAAACAAGAACTTTTATGAAACATCAGGATGAGTTTTTTCAACAAATGACATTTGCTCTCATGTCTTTCCGTTAAGGCAAAAGGTCTAAAGTTTGAGGATGACTTAAAAATCAACTCAGGATAAAAGCAAAACCGCCTTTACAACCAACAACCTATATTCTATAACGTTCTTTGTTGTCAGAAATCATGCCCGTCAAGCTCTTGGGGTTTACTCACCAATATTTTCCCAAAAAGTTACTGTTACTAAGTTCCTTCTTTGATATTTGGTTTAGCCAGCACTCCTTGTCAAGACCCAGTCATATGTTTTCCACTGTATTCACATTCAATTTTGAGGTGTGTTTTGCTTCCTAGCTCACACCCAAACAGCCAGTCCCCTGTGCTTCCTATTTAAACATGGAAAACATTCCTTTTACATAACCCCAGGCCTAAGTTTTTCAAGTAAATACTGCTTATATATTCCCTTTCAAAATGCAGTAAAATATTTAAAATGAGAAAAAGCAAAATAATTTCAGCCATGAGAAAATTAGCACTCAGCTTGTTTACAACTTGCTTGTGTTGCTGTCTTCATAATGACCTTTTCACCCACATTTAAGAGACATTTTCATAAGTATCAGTGTGTTAAAGGTTAATTCCGGTATTTTTAAATCTGGGCCCTGTTTTTCCATCATTTGGGGTCACTAAAAGGGCTTGTTTTTCACCACTGACAGGCTCAGATTGTCATCATAAGTGTCTGACAACATTATGTAAAGGATCACTGCAGAGATGGACCTTTTTATTTATGCGTCATGTCTTCCGCTCTCTGTTATAACATCTTTTTTCCTTATTCTACTGTTGTGTGTGGGGGTGTGTTTTTGATCTTTACAAAAGAAGACATTTTATAATCGCTCATGACTCAAGTTGTTATTTTGTATTGGCTTATTGAGTGCTTGTTTTGGCCGTTATCCTGCCATGTTTTCATGTGTACTGATGCCAGGTCAACACAATATAACATTAGCAAGTAACATTACCTTTGAAAAACATTCTTCCTCAGGAAAAAGTGCTCTGGTGTAAGATTTCCTCTCCTCTTTGGCTGGCAGTTTGAAACACGCTCAAAATGGTAAAAATGCAGACCCGATGGTCTGCCAGGCGCGGTGTACGCACAACTAGCTCCAACGTATTATTTCCCTAGCCAGCAAAAGTAGTCTGCTGCACAAAGTGTGGTGTGACATTCTGCTGGCACAATTCAGAAATGCACAAACACAACCCATTGTGTTTTTTTTTTTGTTTTTTTTTAATCTATTAGATAAAACTAAGCAACACTTTCTGTATTCCAACACAATAGACTCTCCCCAGCACTCCTTTCCTCAACTCTCACTCACGTTTCCATCATTGTCTTCATGCAGCAACTCACATTTAACAGGATTTCAGAGCAAGACTTCTCTTTGAGGAGACTTCTGTTTCACTTGTAATAATCAGAGCATGTTAGACACAAAAACAAACATTTTTAGTGGACATTGGCAGGAACAAATGCCCCTTGTGATTACATTGCAGCCTGTTTCATGGCTGCCGCCTGATGTGATGGCACTTAATACTGGACCAAGTCCAAAAAATGTCGTCCTTATTAGTCATTTGATGAAATGTCTAAATGATGCTTTAAGGACAAAAATACCAGAAACAGTGAAACAGTGTGTACAGATACACAGGGTATGTATATTCCCTGAAGTACATTTGTCATATTACAGCTAAGGTACAGGCACTTCAGCACAGCTTGTGAGGCTCTTAAGAAAGCATGCTATCTCCGCTGCAGTGTTTTCATGTTCTCCAGCTTCCGTGTAGGATGATTAGTGGTCTGCAGTGCCTCTAAGGGTTGGTCTAAGAGGCTGTCACAAGCATCTCCAATTCTGGTTCATGTCATATCGAAATGCATGCACGTTAGATAGAATGAAAATCAGCAATCTGTGACATGGATGGCTTATTGAAAAAAATGACACTGTGGGCAGTGCAGCACCCGACGCTGACCCTTGCACTGATAGCAGTGAGAGTAACAGTGCATTGTCCTATTGCACACATCAATCACAGCTTTCTACTGAGGAGCGGTGTAGCCTGGTGGCACATCCTTTAACCAATCAAGTGTCAGGTAGATGAAGTAATAAACTAGGCAATTTTGTCAAGGGTAACTGCTCAAGGATTGACATTTTCCCACAAGCCATGAAATTCTGACTAGCATTAACAGCAGCATTTTTGATGTGAATAAGTGCACAGGGTTTAATCACAAGTGCTGTCACTTGGCTGGAGCAATTTCCTTTGGCTCTGTAAAGTATGAGGTTGCAATGTAATTGAATTTGGGTCATAATTAAAAAGTGCAAGGAGCCATGTGATCCCCCCCTCCGCCCCCTGCCTTTCATCTTTGTAATTTCACAGCATTTTCAGCCTGGGAAGCAATGTTTTCATCACGGAAATGAGGCATACTTAACGGGTTTCTGTTTTTTTATTATTATTTTATTATTATTTTTATTATTATATGCCTTGTAAGGTACAGCAGAAACCTTATTTAAATTGGAAGTGCAATTTAATTTTATGTTGTTGGGAGACGAAAACATTAAGTGAGAGGAGAATAGGAAATGGAGAAAGCAAGAACTGAGAGAGAGAGCTTGTGCCTGTGTTAAAGAGAGCGGGTGGGGTTGGAGGAGATGATGCAGACTGAAGACAATGTTGATAATAGGGATTTTCATGTCTCATGCACCACCACACCATAATGTGTGAGCTTGTTTCCTAAACTATCTTGACTATATTTTCCATTCAACACCCGGTAGGCGCACAGGATGAGCTGCTCCTCCCCATTCCTCCATACAACCAAGGTCGCCATCTGGTTTCCACAGTTCCTCGACAATCGCAGGCCTATTATTTCACAGCTCACGATTACAGTGATCTTTCAATCAGCGCAATATCATTAGATGTCACTGCAATTGCAGAGTAGTAACCTCTGAATTATCCACAACAGCAGAGCGAGGAAAAAAGAACAAAAAAAGAGAGATGAAAACCTGTCAAGGGATCACATATGAAGGGGGCACAGAACAGCGCTGGGGTAGGAGTGATGAACAGACATCTTATAATGGAAGACAAAGAGGAGATAAAGACTCAGAGACTGTGTCACAAGGAGTCTGAAACAATACATAGACTGGGCCAGATATAATGGAGGAAAATATAGGAAATTAAAGTAAATGACAGAGGGGGGAAGGAGATAGAAGAGAGACAAAGCTGAGAAGTGATGAATAGAGCTGAAAATGGCTGGCATGGTTGTCAGCGTCAAGCGTTTCTCTATCATACATGATCATCTGAGTGGGGACAGGAATATTTGTCAAATGTATTGTCTGTTCAATGTGTCTGTGACGCTCACACTCCTCCACTGTTGGTTGTTTGTAAGCTTGTGATAGATGAAGATGCCGCTGTTGCATTAATTGAAAAACGCTCCGCATAACGGCATCAGCACATGTCTGAAATGTAAATGTCGACAGTCATGAATACTTGCAGGCAGCAAGAATTACTGCAGAGTCAACTGGACTGCTGCTTCCAACCTGTAGGTGTCCTGGCGTCCCGCAGCTACACTGCCTCTACAGTCAGTGTATTATATAAACCATACTGTAGTACCTTATATAGGCCGGTATGCCAATTTGACACATCCACCAATGTTATGGCCTTTCTGGAGTACGTGGTGCCTGCAAGTCCTTTAAAATGTCTTAAATTCAGTTTTATTAATATTAGGCCTCAGTCATTAACTAGTCTTAAATTTGAATGGCTGACCATATTCCTACCTAAAACGGACCGCAGCACAAGACCAAATATATTGTACTTATCTTTATTTTTATATGCAGTATTCATTTGAATAAAAAAAGGATGATTTTTTCCAAAACTCAGCCTCAAATTTGGTTAAATGTTATCTTGATAAGGTCTTCAAAAGCAATAAATTTAATTGTCTGATGCCTTTAGGCACTCTATAGTAGACAAGCCACAGAATAGAGCAGAAACACTGGGTTCCAACAGTGAAAATCACTGAGACAGTTGGACAGTGGTCTCAAAATGTTACTAACACTGCACTAATGAAGCACAGATACTGTAAACATAGAATAATATTTATATTGACAGAAACAGAGAGTCCATTCTCAGACCTGGTGGTGGTATCCATGATGTTTTGGGGTATCGCTCACAGTGAACTTAGTAACACCTTGCAGTCTGAATAATTTAGGGGTGACTTGGGAGCACCTTGGTGGCTCAGCGGATAAGAGCATGTGAGCCAGCAGGGTGAGTGAGATCACAGCGTCCTGGGTTCAAATTCGACCTCAGGCCATTTGTTGCATATTATCCCCTCTTTCTCCCCTGCCTTTCCTGCCTCTCTATACAGTGACTGTCAAATAAAGCAGAAATGCCCCCAAAAAATTAGCTTTTAAAAAAATAAATTAAAAAATTGGGTATGAGCTGTCAACATTAGCACATATTTCCAAACCTTCTTGGTTCCAGCTGGTGAAAGAGCTATAAAGTTATCTTGTCTCTCTGTGAAAATCCACTCGCCAAACATGGAAGTAGCATAAAGCGGTCTCACAGGCCGTTCACAGACCTTGCAGTCTTCCATCGGCCGATGCACAGTTTTGGGACATGTGCACAAAATCCGGCGACGTCAGATGGATGCATTCTAGTCATTATCTATGCAGAGCCAGGGATAAGGCAGCACAATGCATGCTGGTTATTCATGGCAAGTGGACAGATCAGTCGCCAGCTCAGCATTTGCATAAAGTTGACTTGAGTTCAACTTCTTGCAATTTAATCTGTCTGACTGAACAAGCCCGAACAAGTGAACACGAACAAATCTGGCCAAATTGCCGCACTTGGTCTTACAAATGAAACCTGCGTCAAGATTCAGAATCAGCCCCGTGTGTTTTTTCGCCTCAAATGTTTATGATGTTTAAGCAGAATGCGATTTAGTTGATGACTGAGCCGCCATTGTCCTCCAGCTTAGGGAAGGCCTAGCAGCTGCCCTCTCATGGTGTGTCTATCCAATCAGCTGCACCATTTGGGCTTCACTTTTGTTTGCTGGATTTGTTGTACGTGCCCCATTACATTTCTGGAGAGGTGCACTTAAGCTATGGCGGGAGCCTCTGTGGGCTAAGCAGGAGCTACAGAAACCTCCACCATAGGTACGGCAGGATTTTAATGGGATCTGAAACTTACCCTCAGGCGGGCGCGGCTGCCAGTGGACGCCGGTCTCCGGGCTGTCGATTTCTGCTGGTCACCATCGCGACACAACCCAAAAGCGGGGCTGAGATTTTTTTTACCTGCTACACCAACAGCATTTCTGTTGAGTGCCCGAGTGCATACCATGTTTACCAACATGTTTTCAGCACGGGGTTTCCAGCTATTTTGCCTTGATAATGCAGTTAGTTGTGCAGGGCTTGGAATTAGAAGCAGTGTAGGCTGTATAAGAACTGAGCACTGAATTAATGTCTCACTAAAACAATGATAGGATTGTCATTGTGGATTAAAATTGGCTTATACTGATGTGCATGAATAAACAGCAACACGAGTGCACTGCTGCCTTCCATCTCCACTGGTACAATGAAGACTTGTTATTGTAATACCGTAAAATGACCAGATTTCAGAAAGTCTAGCACAGATGTTGGAATTTGTACACTGTAAGTATTTTTCAGAAATACTCGTAACATTAAATGGGATATTGGGATATATAACTCAAGCAAGTGTGGCTTATATAAAGGCTGTTTGTTTGCTGATGTCTATCTATTAGTAAAACCCCAGAGCTTTTTAACAACCAGTGCTCTCCACTTTACCTCAGCGTTTGGTAGCTAGAGCATCCTATTTGTCTTTGGAGTATGGATGCATTACATTGCAAAGCATGCAAGTGTCAAATGATTAGCTTCTGCCCCTGCAGCCATGGCTAGATTACCCTAGCCTTAGTCTAAGACATGTAATAATGGCATGACAGAGGCCATCGTACTGCTGTCACTCCCAGTCAGCCTCCACGCTACACCGGTGGCTGCAGGGAGGACTCACTTATTTGCTCAGTTGACCACCACAGTGGTTCCTTTTGTCCAATTAGACCAGCCAGGGTGTTAATGCTGACAGGTGACCAAGGTCCTTGTCAGATTACAGCAGCAAACCTTTTTATGAGGCGCTCTAATTAAGCAATGGCGACAGTTGGTCGGACACCGCTGTTGTAATTTGCTTTGCCACCTCTTGTTTTCTCTTTTATCTTTCCTTTTTACTTGCTATTCTCCATATTTTTTGTAGCCCTTATTCTTTTAAACTGTGGTGTTTTCACTTTGCATTAGATAGGCCCAGTTTTAGCAAGCAGTCTAACCCTATCTAACACCTCTGCTTGGGCATACTGTATGGGCTTTGTTGATTTTATTGTTGTTTTGTTTTGTATGTTTGTTTGTATATTTTGTGGTATTACATTTGTTCTATTTGCGGATGTCTTAATTGGCAGTAAATGTTTATTGACGGGCTTTGTTTGATGTGGAGATAAAAAATAAATAAATAAATAAATAACCAGCCAGTTGACTACTTGGCTGACTGCCTTACATTTCTGTTGCTAGCGTGCTCGTTCACTTGCCGGTTTGCAGAGCACGCATGTTTCCCAGCCTCCTGTTGGGCTGATCAGTGGTCTGTATTGCCTTCAAGGTTGATTTGAGTCAAGACGAAGGCCAGATTCCCGAACCGCTGATGCATTTCACAGTTTCCCTAACCTCCCTCCAGGCTGGTTTGTCACATAGAGCCCCTGAGGCTGATATGTAACAGCTCTTACTATGGTAGCTCCAATTGCGTCCTCTTTCCAGGCTGGTTTGTCAGGTATATACACCTATCGTCCTGGCCTAAAAGACAAATTTGGGCTGCAGCAGAGAAGAGCATCCCATGCCCACAAACTTAGACACAGCAGATTCGCCCAAATTATTTTCAGATGTTGGTCGTAGTCACCGGCGGGCGTCTTGCCACAGTGGAAATCAAATTGAAACTTGAGAGCAAAATACAAAACTGTTTTTTAAACAGCAACAAAAGCATGTTCCATCCGACCAAAGATGGACTCAGCGATGATGACTAAACCTGATGTGGAAAAATTGTTTTTCGCTGCTTCCACCCCGCCAGCCACAGAGAGGAAATTCTGTCTGATGAGTGCGTAGGTTACTGACGTCACAAGATTATGTTTTCTGGGAAATGAAGTCATTTAAAGTTTCAGAAATTCAAACAGCTGGTGCTGCTTGGTGCTCCTCTGAGGGGTGCAGTTGCTTAGCACAGCCTTAAAATGTGAGACATTACAATATTTAGAGAGTTAACAACTTGTTTTATTTACTCTTTTTAAAAATATTGTCATGCCTCTCTGCCTCTCCTTAAACGCCACAGCGCCAAAGGGACTGATGACGGAGGGCCACAGTCAGACCCTTTTCTTGTTCAACTGCTGTTTCCAGGAATCAGTACAAAGCAGGGGTTGGTCCACTTCTTTGTGTATCCCAAATATACCCCTTTTACTGATTTTGGCAGCTCTCCAGGTAACAACACATTTCATCTCTTCCATAGATGTCTCTTCCATTTCAAACCGGCTCCATCCCTGTTACCGGCCCCCCTCATCGAGCCCTGAGGCTGTCACTAGGACTGTTTTTCAAATCCCCCAGGACAATTATTGTGCACCAGAACAAATTTCAAGACCATCCATATTAGCATACCCATGAGTAGCATAACAAACACAGCATAAACAAATTGTGACTCAATATGGAAATGCTTGTTTTTTTTGTTTTTTTTTTTTTGCATGTTTTATTTGCATTTCATAGATTATTGTTCTTTGCATTCACAGCTTTCAAATGCTACTATCTTTTACATAAAAGAGCAACGCAGAGAGTAGAATAAGTAAGGTTTAACATGGCATTCTCCATGCCAAGTGCTGTATGTTTTCTTGTTTGCAGCCTGCGCAGGTTCCATCCGCTGACTAGCATGATTCACAATGATTGTTTAAACAGTTGACAGCCTCTTATTTATCTCTTTGGGGTTCTTCTGTCATTAGGACGGGATTAACTGCAGCCTTTTATTTTAAGCCTGGGCAGTCAACTGAATAAACCTGCCAATCAGCAGTGAACGACATGATGAAGGATCCTGTTTCAAAAGCGTCTTTGAGCCCTTCCGCTCCATTGACCCCCCCCACCCCCCTCCCCGTTTCATAACACAGAAATCAGCAGCGCTCGCACTGTTATGTATGTATTCTTGATTGCTCTCCTGGGGGCCCTGTTAACATTGTTGTGTCTGTGTAGGCACTGATGCATATTCCTCTCAGTTATTATCACTGAAAATGTTCTTGCAGTCAAAGAAAAAAAAAAATTAATACAATTATTGTGGTTGTTGTGGAGCCCCCCACTGGTCAGGGCCCATTTCATTTGAAACCGTTATAATTCCCAAAGTGCTTCACTGTTGGTTCTCACCGTGTCTGGACCCCAGCCTGTCCTCACTATAATATCCTCCACTTAGTTGATTTATCCAGGATGGTGGGTTTAACGGGAGATGCCAAGGACCTCATCTCATTACAATGCTCTCTGAAGTAATGAACATCAAACATGTTGTTAAAGTTAGTCCAGCCACTGGCAAAAAAAAAGACATTGGCAGAATCTACATGGATGGAAAAGGAAGCAAGGAAGTGAGGCTGGGCTTTGATTATAGACTGGTCGTACTTTTGACACACTGCCATCATGCACATCTAATACTTCTTAATGTCATCTGTCTCCCTCACTCCTGGCGTTTCTTAATCTCTCTTATAAATTTTGTTTTAGCTTCCCTCCTAATCATAACTGAGCCCTCGTGGTGAACCCATTTTTGCTATTATGCTTGACCTTTAATCATTCGCTCGCAGAAATGAGGGATCACAGCTTCCTTGAAAGTTGTTCTAAATACTGACATCAGCTGGATGTTCGGCCATGCTGGAAGACTCGTCATATTGGCACATGCATGCCTATATGCTTGGACACAAACGCAGAGCACAAAAGCAACACAATGGCTATGTTAATGAGCTCATCAGGAAATTTACATAGTCAGCGTTTGAGTGCCGTCTCTTATCTTGATGCTCGGCCAATTCTTAAGCCAGAGCACTTTCAAAGTCTATGAAGTAAAAAAAAAAAATTACTTCATAGACTTTGAAAGTGCTTTGACTGTTACTGCTATCACCTTTTTTTTCTTGATTGGTGTTATGTAACAAAAAAAAAAAAAAAACATCTTCGCGTTAAATGTTTAAGGGAATAGAAAGCACATAACAATTTTGCAAGCTATTATATCATGGAAATGAAACTGGCAAAATTATAGAGGAAGAAACAATAAGCATTTAAAAAAAGCATTTTACTATAAGTGATATTTTAGGTTTGATACCAGAGACATTGATGTTATCAGAAAATAATTGAGAGAGCAAACCGGGCCGCTCATTCATAACTGTACATCAATTATGCTGCAGACGACTGTAAAAATTGTTGAAAAGCATGTTAGAAATGTTCATATATTTTTTTCTATATTATAATTATGGCCAACAGACTCTCATTTGAGTCTGACCCATATTTCACACCACATTTTGGCACTATAGATGGAGAACAGTATGCATGTAATTCCTGATATCGATTGCATTCATTGGACAGTCAGAATGGAGATGTAATTAAATGCTGTGAGTCTGTCTCCCGCTTTGACTGCATTGCAAAAGTAGAGCGTAAAGTCGAAAATGTTTTTGTTTCACTCTCTGGACTTGGCACCTTGCAGTTTTTCTGTTTATGTTTTAAGGGCATGTGAAATTACCACACTGACGCGAGTCCCTGGTGAACCTACTTGCGTCCCATTTTTTTTTTTCTTATGGGTTTTTTAGTTTGTTTAGTTTGGATTCCTTTCATCCTCTGTACGAGAACACAGTCAAATTGCTTCAGGCAGATTGTTCATTTTTCAATCAGAGAGTAATTTGCTTAGCTTAGAAATGCAAGATAGCTGTATTCAGGGGTGACTTAGATGAAAATACAATGGTTAATGCTTGCCTTGAGAGTAATTCCAAGTTTTAGTTTGCAAAATGGTGTAAAAGCTTTTAGATTATTGTCAGATGTGCCAAACTCTTCCAGTTTTTGTGTTTAGAAATGGTAGTAATCAAATATTTTTGTGATATTGTTGTCCTTGAGTTGTATTTGTAATGAATTGGTTGCAAGCAGAGATGAAGACACTTTTCACTGAATCAGGTGAAGAGTAAATTTTCCTTTTAATGTGTGTTTTTGAAATTAGGCTTGGAGCAATGTGAGAGAGAAATGGCAACAATGCCCAATCAAATCCACTTTACTCCAGCAAACCTGCAGTTTATCCAAAAGCATGTCCTCGGTGCAATATCAGTCAGCCCTGTATCTCCAGCTTACCCTCTCATATCTAATTATTCAAGCTACACGATACAAAAACAGATTCCCCGCTCAACAAGATAACATTCAAATGTGTCCCATTTAGTTTGGGGAAGTAGCATTCACTCAGCTGGGCCGTGTCAGGCCGTTTGATCTAATCTACAGTTCTCTTGACGTATTAGCCCACGCCTGTTGTGCACTCTGCCATTTGACAGTCAAAATCAATGTGGCTTAAGCAGAGAGCCTGATCCAGCAACAATCACACCAGCACCTCAATCCCTAACTCCTTAACCCTTGCTGTCTACTTCGCTCCGGCCCCGTGCACCATCATTTTCCATCAATTTCGTCTAGCTCCGATGAAAAAATCCACTTTGATGTAAACCGGCCACAAGTGCTATGATTGAGGCGTGCAGCAGCGTCTCCAAGGGGGCAAAAAAATCCATTTCCATGCAAAGTTGTTTCTTCGTTTCTGTCTCCTTCCTTTGGTTTTACTGCCCATGCATTCAACAGGGTACTTGGACTTGAGGCATGATTGAAAACCTTTTCCATTTCATGCACTTAGGCTCAAGGATGTGGGTCTAATGGCTTTGTTGACGCCATAGGCTGTATTTTGTTGCTAACATGCATATTATAGGTAACAGAATCTTTTCTTTTTTTTTTTTGTTTCCACCGCATCGCCAGGTGGTGTAAGCATTACAGAGAGCAATATGGACAATTTTGATGTGTCTTACATTGCTGTGTGTTGATTGTGCTGTTATTGTTCTTTATGTCGGTGAACTCATCAGTGCACAGTGGGGTGAAAACACCAGAGGTGTTGTTTAATTATTTTGTTATTTCTCAAACAAGATTACTTCATTTTTCACCAGTATAAGTTTTTTAGTATTTACTGAAAGTTGTTGGCAGATATTTGGTAGGTCCACTCTTTGTCTTAATCATAGCTTGCACTCAGGCTAGCATTGATTGTACTGAATTTTGCAGACTTTGGCAATCCACATTATTCCAGTACTTTTTCAGAGAATCACAGGGAGTGTGTTACATTATTATTATTTTGTTTTTTCCAAGTTCACAAGCATGTTCCTTGGGGTTCTGATCTGATAACTGTGAAGGGAAACCTGTTTAAGTCATCTCTGATTGTTGTTCCTTGGACTTTCCTCAGACTGTTTTAGGGTCATTGTGCTACTGGAGAATGAATCCTGTTTCATTTTTGTTTGTTTTGGTCAGTGTGTAGCTGATCCTGAGCCAGTCGCTAACTGTCCCCACACCTGAATATTTTCACCACCACGTTCAACTGTAAATTTTATGCACTGTTTCATTAACCTTTCATACGGCCGTCTCCTCCCTCTCTTAGATTGCAACTATAAAGGTCAAAATTTGATTCATCTGTAAACAAGACTTTTCTTACCATCAGCTGCTTGGCCCATGCTCAACATTAGGACTTTATTGTCACAAAAAAAAAGTTTTTTTGTGACCTGCTGATTTCTCATTACGGCCACATTTTGGCAGTCGTCTTTTAACAGACTTACTTTTACTAACTGGGGTAAGACTTTGTAACTTGGCTGCGCATGCCGCTCTGTCTCATAAAGATGTTAGCTTGATATACTGGCCATCAGAGGGTGTGGTCACTTAGGCTCTGCTTGGTCTTGCTTTGGATGAAATTGAGTTTGTGAAAGTATATATTTGGCCTGGATAGTTTTCACAAACTGGAAGCTTTTTTTTAGGGGAAGACGTTTTTCCAGAGTTAAAGCACTAACAGTAATCCATAAAGAACTGTGTTAATTTATCCAATTTCTAGTATTAACTCTTAAATTACCACAACAGTGCCCACTTTATATTTGGAGCATTCATGTGTTAATATTTACATGAAATATATGATGTGACAACATTTGACAAAAACTAGATATATTTATTTCCATCTCATACAAGCATTTCTCAAAGATACTGATTTGTGTCAGTTTTAATAATGTGTTCTTGAGTTAGAATTATCAACTGAGCTAAAAAAAAAAAAAAAAAAAAAAGGAAAGAAAAGTGTACCTGTTTTGATAAATAATGAAAACAATCAGTTCTTGGTAACGGACTGAGCCCTTTGGATTCCACCGCATGAATCGATAACTGGATCCCATCGTGTCTTAGTTCCACTCTCGTAAACAAAGCCACTGTACTTACTTGGAGACGTATTTAAGCCAGTGTGGTTTTTATGCATTAATAATAAATAAATCTCTCTGACTGGAAGACTTGAAGGTTGTTTTGCACACTGAGGTAGTCCCATCTCAAAGCATTCTGCCCCCTTGACATTGGTATATCTTCCACTTTTAATGAATGGGGGAACTTGAACCCCTTGTGTCTTATAGTCTTTAGTATTTGTATCATCTACTGCTTTATGGCAGCATAATAACCACACCGTCGATCCATGTGAGGTCCTCGGCTTTCATGAGTGATGTGCAAGTTAATTCAAGTGCGTGGAGATAAGTGGAAGACACATAATGTCAGCTTTGTTAACAGAGACACGATTATGAACAGGAACAAAGAGGCAAAAAAGGAAAACTTGGCCAAATTACATTGCATAAAACAATGAATACAAATAAATTCTCAAGGCAAACTGACACTGTTGATCTAAGGGAATGAAAAAACTTTCCCTAGAAATGTTTAATTTCATTTTTTTAGAAAAGTAAATGGAACTCAAAAAAAAAAAAAAAAAAAAAAACACTTATGGATAATGCATTTGAAAACAAAACGTACTGAACCTAATCCTGATTCTAGCGTTGCACAATATTGGATTTTTTGACAATATCCAATACGCCGACATTTTTCAAAACCTTTGGCCGATTACTGATGCCAAAACAGACATATGCACTTTTTTTTTTTTTTTTTTTGCACTAAATTGCCAAGAACCTCAAGTCTCTCCTGTGGTAAAATTAATATATTAATCTGCTTACTCTTTTCATGATGGTGCTTTTCAAAATGTACACATTCACTGGGCAAAATAAGAAAACTACTTCAACTTAGGTTATGTAAAACACACCATATTTATTTTTTTATCAGGGATTCATGATATTGGATTTTATTTTATTTTATTTATTTATTTTTGGCAGATATCTGTTATGCCAGCGTCCATTTTAAAGCCTTGATCAGCCAATACCGATGACGTGCCGATATTATTGTGTATCCCTACCTGATTCTAATTGTAGTTCTAAATCCACATCCTTACAGCAATTTGCTAGAAGTGACAACCCACCTCGCTTTGCCAAAATGTCCTCACTTCAGAAGTCTGAAACTCAAACTGATTTTAAGAAGCAATAAGCGCAGGAAAACACACAGAGACGCATAACAGAAATAAACAGTTTGTTTTTGCGATTACTTGCCATCCTGAATGCAGTAATTCTGCATCACCACGTTGAGAGGAAGACGTAACACAGTTTTTCATGCATTGTTTCTCTTGATGGATAAGACTTGCGGCTAATGCAAACCAGACACCACAAAACAAATGAGCTTTAATGTGGTTAGGACCTGAGCATCCTACATCATTTCACATGCACAAACACACACAAAGACAAAAACACACACGACTAACACCAAATGAAAATGAAAAGGGCTGCATTAGCCAGAGCAGAGTACTGAGGGAAGCATAAATGAATAGCATTATGAAATGAGCATGATCAATTGGCAGCAAAGATTAGTTGGCCTGTCCCGTTTGGGTTTGTTTTGTTTTGCTTTGCTATGGCAAAGAGGTTATCATGAGGGAGTCTTTTACCCAACAGCGTGGCCTGAGCAAGGGTCAGCGGCTCTTAAATGAACCACAGGCTGTTAGGATACTGAAAGCCATAATGAGAATTATTATCATCCGTGTTCTGATTAGTCACGTGTATGTAATTCTCGCATGAAGAATGTTTATCATTCAATTTTATTTTATTTATTTATATGAAGGACCACTGAGCCTTGCATTGTACACTATTAATTAGGCTCAAATGTATGAGTAATGTGCTCTGTTCGCTCTGATCTCGCTGCTCAGTTAATCAGTTCTGTGAGCTCCAGCATAGACACTGTGTGATAAGAAATAAAAATCATTCCGTTTACCCAGAGGCCCTTGTACAAGCACCAAGGCACAATGTGGCATTTCACTTTGTGAATAGATAGTGATCAGGTTCACACTGATTGCTTTGGATTGGATGCAGCACAGCACTGTCCATTTCATTATACTGTAGTTGAGGCTCTGTTCGTGTGCATGTTTGAGGCACAGGCGCCTTTTTGATAAGCATTTTTGCAGCTCAAAATCTGTATTTTGAACACATCACTTGGTCACAGCAAAGCAAATAATTTCTACTTTCGCTGCCGTATTGCAAAGTCAACTAATAAGATAGTAGGTTTAAGAGCATATTGTGTTACTAATGTGCTTTTTCCCATGCAGCTCAAGGCAGCATACACACTTGTATTTTTCACCATAACTTCATGTTCCATGCATTTACAATACTGCAGAAAAAACCCTTACAGCACATATTGACAGCATGCAAGTACCATATGAAGCAACAAACATGTAGCTGTACAATTACAATCTCTGGGACTGTATCATGCCGATTACTCAGTCCAGAGAAAGGCCTTTTCTCAATTGGTCCTCAGCCAAGCCAGCAGTAGTTCTGCAACACCATGTGTTTATTACCCAGCCGGCAAATCATTTCAAGGTTATCAGGGAGAGAGTGGCAGCCCTTATCTAGGGCTTCATTTCCTTTCTATTATGGGATATGGCAGGGAGCAGGTCCCACACCGCAAAGCCCTTTTCTAACGGTGTACTGTAGTGCTATAATAACACTTCCCATCTGGTCAACACCTTCCTTACACTCTGGGCAATGGTTGGATAAGAGTGAAAGAGACAGAGAGAGAGCTATGGATCAGGGAGAGATGAGTGAAAGGGCACTGAAAAGGGTGAGACACGTGAGTGGAAAGGGGATGGAGGAAAGGAAAATGCAAGACAAAAAGAGGGGAAAAAAACAGGAAAGAGGTAAAGGCGGTAATGTGAAGCCTGTTGGGTAAGAGCACAGACAGTAGGGAAATCAGACAACCGCACAGCTGATTTAGTGTGTACATGTGTGTGTGTGTCTCTTTGTGTGTGTGTGTAGGGGGAAGGGACATGTGTGTGCACACAAGCCTTTATTTGTGTTGTACTCATACTAGCACAACCCTACCAAAACAAAGCACAAAGTAACCCTCAAGGCTCTTGCTAGCATTTTTCTGTCTCCCAACAAACTCTCTTAAGTATTAATTCACATATCTAATCTCAGAACTGTGCATCCATTTTGGAAAATGATAAATCATATAATTTGTGGTGCAAGGCTCATTCCTCTCTCTGTCACTCAACAGTCTAATGGCTCGACATTTGGCTGATGAAGGTGCTGCTCACCTAGAGCATCACTGGTTAACATCTGCACCTTATTCAGATTAACATGCAGTCACTTTAACGGAACGCACATTCAGACATATAGTGTACCTACACACACACAGCATATGGTATGCACGTTCTGAGAAGCATGAAAGAAAGCATGATTGAAATGGTTTCACCTTTTTCTATGGGGTCCATTTAATCAAGTCTTAGAATAAGTTCATTTTCATATTTTATCCATCAGTAATTCATTTTCATAAGTCATTCATAATACCAATATATGTGTCTCGAATGTACAAGCAATGAAATTGAGAAAAATGAAATCTCGAGAAAAGAGGTTAAGAGTTGCACAGATTGCCTTCATATTAAGGAATATGAATATGTATTACACCGGCTCAGCTGTCTTTACAATGAAATGCTTTTTATTACAGGAAAGCGTTTTTCATTTACAGAGGTTAATTTGGTAAAATGGGAAACCAATACTCCTTTTATATAAACAACAAACTGGCTTTTTAGAGCCACAATGAGACCAGAACAATTTATCAACAACAAATTGTCCAGATGATAATGTTGTTGTTGCTGTTTTTTTTGTTGCGCTTTCTTTCAGATCAGTATGTGTCTAGGTGAAATCAGCATTGTTAATTGACTGTGAAACTGAGACATGGACTAATTGCCACTCATTGGGGTGATAGCAAGAATTTATTCAATATGTACAGCTACCATTGCACTAAAAATGTAATGATGAATGTGTTACTGTAACGATAGCAGTAATTGAACTATATGCATTCAAATGACCAGTCTAATCCCTTGTACAATGTGTATGTGTGTGCATGTGTGTGTGTGTGTGTGTGTGTGTGTGTGTGTGTGTGTGTGTGTGTGTGTGTGTGTGTGTGTGTGTGTGTGTGTGTGTGTGTGTGTGTGGTGCTGTGGTTGCTGCAGTGTTTTGCAGTGCATTATTCTGTTTTTGTCCGGAAATTTGTATACAATGGGTGTAGTTCATATTGAGGAAGTAAGGATTTAGAGGGCATATAGGCTGTGTGCTATCATGACTCAGAGTGTAATAGTGGAAAGGGATGGGCAAGAGATGGAGGGGAGGGATGAGCAAGAGTGATAAAGAGAGAGAGAGCGAAAGAGAGAGAGAGAGACACCACTAGTAAGCCTGGAGCCAAAGAGAAATCAGCACAATTTGCTTAATAAAATTAGGGGCATGGTTGAACTACACAAAGCCAGGCGGTGGTCGAGGCTGGAGGGCATTCATTGCAGGACTGCAGCTCGCTCCCACACCAGACCTTGACCTTAGTGTTTCCCTCTCTTGCTCTCTGGAACGCAAACACACCTGCATGCTCAGTTTGTAGCTTCACATATTAGGTGTTAGTTGGTCCGCCACACCAGCCATTGGCTCTCAAGTGAGCCTCTAAACTTCTACAGATCCAGGGGTGGGCTTGAAAGGAGAGCCATGCACCACCAGACAAAAGAGGAAGGGGATCCTCCAAAAGTGGAGGGGAATGAACGGGTACCCCTGTCGGCTTCCCCTGGAGCCCCTGATACTTCTTCCCCTGAGGCTGCGGGAGCCCAGGCAGAGGAGATCCAACCTACCCTGACCCCTGACCCCTACAGCAGCCATGAGTGCTCCTGTCAGCCCAGGTGTCTCCTCCTGGCACTGACCCTACTCCTGCTCTCTCTTCTTGGCAGCTGGGCGGTGGTCCACCTCACCCTGGGAACACACGGGGGCTCGCCCTTTCGGATCTCAGCCAGCTACGACCAGCGGATCCCCCAGGATACCACAGCCACCATCGAACCTCGCTTCACCACCAACTGTACTATAGGTAAGTCAGCGCCTCCATACTCTAGACACAGTGGCATTGCTTTTTTGGTGTTGTTGCTATGTATTTTTTAACCTGGTAAAAGTAGGAATTTGAGATAAATGAGCTTTAGCAAATGCCTTGTGGTCCCAACACTGAAATGAAAGTAATCCTAGCAGGTAATAGAAATCCTTGTCTTGGCTTAATTGCTTTAGTACTCTTTTTCTCAGTTTCTTCTCAGCAGGACAGTGCCCTAATATGTAAAGAGCACTAAATGGGTCTCAATCATAACGTCATTCACATTCTGAAAAGGGAGTGTTTGTCTTTTCATGAAAAAAACTCTACAATTCAAATTAAAGTAAATACGGACAGTCACATGAACTTGTTACCCCAAGACATACATTTTTAAATTGTAAATTCCAGATGGGGATGTTTACAATCTTGAAGATTTTTTTATGGATTATAAACATCTCAGAACTGCCTTAGCCCATTCATAATACAGCACTAACAGGCTGTACACTAAACAGCCTGGGGTGTAACAAGGAGCAAAATCGAATGATAACGATAGTAACATGTCTGCCGAGTGATGAGTTCCTCAAGCAGCTCAAAGGTTTGAAACTGGAAATTGCACGACTGCATTCTGTGATTTTAACTTCATTACGCCATGTTGTGGAATGAGATGCATAGACTGCGTGACACTGAGATAGTACCCTCCTCTGTCAACCTCAAGAGCTCCTGAAATTGGATTAATATAGCTGATCCAATTTCCTCTGAGCTAGATGCAGAAGCACAGCAGCCCTTGCTTATCCATTTCAAATGTGCGTTATTGAGGAAATATGGATAAAAAAACAAGTCTGTCATTGCAGACAGATGTTTAGTAGGCTGAGAGGCATAAAATTTCATATAAACCATGTGTTGTTTTGAGCAAGAGATATTGATGTCACATATGAAAATACCTCGTGTTTGTATAGTCATCATTTTCACTATTTTCTAAAGTAGCTATGTTGAAAAAGAAGTTATGATTCCATGTTTTAGTGTAGTTAAAAATTGCTTCATTTAAGTTTGCAGTCTTCTGTAGAAAAAGTTACTCTGTGTGTTTACAAGGCCATCTTAGAGTCTGCTAAATATACATAAAAAGGAATAATGAAGTCAAACTTAACCAAGAGAAATGCGCCAAAAGCTGCACAGTGTGGCCTAAATTGAATCCAGATGTTGGCCAGACTTAACACCAAAACGTTCAAAAGAGAAAGTTGTAAATGCAATATGTTGCTCACAAGATACTTGCATACTTACATACTTTCATACTGACAAACCCACATTTTATTATGAAAACTAGAGCAGCGAAAATATATTTATAGCTGCCTGATAGCTTGGTATATTCAGGTCTACTTTGTTTTTATCTATATTTCACAGTACTGTTTTGTTTCACATTATTAAGTAAATATTTCAAGATGACTGATGTGTCTAGAGGCTCTTAAGCACACAGGTTATTATTAATATCTTATTGTCAACTCTAAAAATGCACTTTAGAGACATATATTAATGTGCTGTACTGCAACTGCACTACAGGGAACATGCTAAACTACAAAACCCTCCTTTTATGCTGAGAGGCTGTATTTAGAAGAGCAACTTAGTTGTTTGTTTCAAAACCAATCACACCACATCATGAATGACACTGAAATTGCCTTTCACTCAAAAACCAAGGACGCTAGATTACCAAAATTCAAGGTATTATTATGAATCAGTCCAAAGCATTAAAAGACTAAAAACTGAAAAATTTGAAAAATTTGAAGAAGCAGAAGAATGTCATGAAAAAAATGTAATGCATTCCTTCACCCTGCATTAAAGGCGGTTTTAATTGACTGATTAACATGGTCAAATTATTATTTGATGACGGGTCTCACAAACACCACTCTAGCTATTTTACAAAGAACATGAAAGCACCAGAAAAGCTTGTTTTTATTCAGGAAAGTGACTTGAATTCTACAAGGTACCACTGCAGAAATGCCTGAAAATATTCTCTCTTTCTTAAACAGTTCTTTTTTTATTTGCAAGCTATCATCATTTCCAACTGCAGTGATTTCTTGCCAGGGCTGATTACTTGTGCAAAGTGCCTGTCCATCTGTTAAGCCTTTTGTCCTACATCCTCAAAATCCAGGCTTTTCCAGTCATTGTTGCATAGGTACATGAATCCATGCAAGCTGGCTTCATTTTGTGTCTCTGTGTTAAAACACAGAACCGTCTTTTGCAAAGGAAAACAGTCAGTCTCCAAGGTTTCTTTTTGAATCTATAGTGATACAGAGGATGCAGCAAATTGAATCTCATCTGTTTTTCTCATCTGAAGGTCTCCCTAACCTCTTTGACAATGAAATAACTCTCATACCTAGTCAGTGTAAAGCTCCGAATGAATGAGAATTTGAAGTCAGAAGTGAAAATTTGCCAAGCTCTAATTGTTCAGTTTGGACTCAATTGCAGTGTTTGAACTTAAGATCAGGTCAGAACAAATAATCACAGGGAGCAGTCCACTGTTCGATGTGTACCCGGCATCAGCCATCCGATATAAAATCAGCAACACCTGACTTGCCCATTAGATTATCTAGTTTTGCTTATTAAATATGCAAACATCTGCATTCATGTTTGCTGGAGGGAGGAGGGGTTCAGACGGAGGGAGAGAGAGAGCTTACAAACACACAGTTCACATGCACACAACCATTACTGATTAACACAAAATATGTTTGTCTTACAAAGCTTGGGACAGTTTTCATTGGATTTCCATTTATCTCCAATCACAACAATCACCCACAACCCTCAACCTTAGCTCTCACGACTACATGCATAACATTACTCTTAACCGCAGCCTAATCCCAGATGTAATCTTAACCTTCAAACAAAGTCCTAACCATAAACTCACTTTAACCATTACTGTAACCTAAGAAGGCGAGTCCCAGTTCTAAACTTAACTGTAAACCCAGGTTTAATACTAAAGAGTGGACCAATTAAATGTCCACAATTTTCAAAAATGCCTTCAGCCTGACATTTATTAAACCCAAACTGGTTCTTCCAAAGGCAGAGCTGCAGGAGGACATGCAGCTACACGCACACACACAAACACACACTCATTCACCAACGTAATGATGTTGTAAGTGCTGCTATTGTTGAAGTCACTTCCCCAAAGTGCTTCAAAAATCACTTTGCATGAAGAGAAAAGGCCTTTGATAACAGTGTAGAACACAGAAAAAGAAAAAAAGATAGCTGAGACCAACATTGAGACAAATTCCCACTCAGCCATTACCTTCAGTGATTCTTTGTGTAACTGCCTCTTCCGGCACTGTAAGGACATAGCAGAGCGGCTGCTGGTGCTCATGCAAATACAGCCTCAGTTGAACAGACTCTAATTGTTCTCTGCTATGGGTTCACTGTGTTCCTTTTGCCAGGCAGCACATAAGCCATGGCTAGTAGAGAGAAAAAGCACACAGACATGCTGTACTCTCCTCAGGCACCACCTGGGTCCCCAGCACAACACCCACTGCACACTTCCCACTCCCACACTAAGCCCTAATCCGTCTCGGCACGCTCACCGAACGGCCTCACCAAATTTCGCTGTGTTCCTTCTTTCCAAGCCTCCCCCACTTTCCCCTCCAGCACCTGTCACAAGGCCGTTCTCGAATTACCTCCCTTCCTACCTTGCACAGAGCTCGAAACCGGGACATTCGATTACAGCTGCCTCTCAGATTCTGTCCCTGGCGGAGGCAGTTGTTTGCTTTATTTGTTCCAGTCCCCTGAACTCGTAATTAGCTAATTAGTGCTATTAATGACCGGTATTGTCAAGCTTTTGGGGTGGGTAGTGCAAGGCAGATCCAAACTTGGGTTTTGTTAATTCCATTTAATTTGGTCCCAAAGGCTTGAAGTTTCATTTCATTAGATAGAAGTTTTGGTTGCATACAGCATTTTCTGCAGGCTTGAAAAAGAAATGCAAGAGAAGCTTCATCTGTCCTAATTTGAGGAGTCTTTAACAATGAGAGGGGAGAAAACAACATTTTCATGATTATCAAATTTTTGGATTTTGAATTCTTTAGCATTAGATAACTAGAGTGCTATCTTTTGCATTTTGGCCACTTTTGGGGTTGAAATTTTGAGTCTGAATAAAAAAAATGACAATGTCCATTAGCAGTGGTTTCTCCCTTTTTGCTGTGTCTGTGAGCAGAAAAACAGTGATTACTCAGGCCAGTGAAGTGAGAGGAGATAGAGTCAATACAGGACAAACAAATAGAGTAGTGTCTGACTTTTTCTCCATATCCTTCCATTTTAATTAACTCATCAGTCACAGGGCAAACAAGCAATCCAATTTATTGCCCAAAAAACTGACTTGTGCCGTTATATGCCTATCTCTCACGCTCATCCTCTCGATGGGAAGTTGAAATCCTACAGTACCTCCTGCATCTCGCAATTTTCAGATGGCTGTGGCACTGCAATATAGAGAAGGCAATTATTCACACACAGCAAACCTGTCATTGACAATCTTAACCTCCTGCAGTTTCTTATCCTGGAAGTAAATAGAGGCTCCTCTGATGACTGAGTGACAAGCTCACCACCAGATTGTTTCAGCAGCAAATTTTAACTCATTGGTTTGCCTCTGCTGTAGCGCTGTCATGTGGTACAAAGTCATGTTTGTCTAAACGCAGTTTGTAACAATATTTGTTCACTCAAGAGTACGCTCCACAATATTAGCGATTTCTCTATATGTTCATGTATTTCCGAGGAAATGTCACAATTCATTTCTGCAATTGGACATGGAGCTGAGACAAGGCAGCAGTGAACCCCCACGGGAATCTGAACCAGTGACCTTCCCTTCCCCGGCCCATTTCCCTAACCATTACACCATGCGGCTGCAGGCCCTTAATGGAGCGTTACGGCGAGTCTATACTCTGTGATTAGGTACACAGCAGCATGAGGGTGTCCCTAGGCCCATCAATCACACTTGGCTCTGTGGAGGCAAGGGAGGGAAGGGGGTTTGGAGAACGCTGGTGGAGCTGACAGAGTGGGAGATATGGGGATGGACAAGTGATGGTGTTCTGTGAAAAAACACCATACCACCATACACCACCATAAACAAAGACAGTATCATAGCATAGTTCTGAAGCTCATCTTAACACTACCTGGGCCATATGCAGCCCAATCCTCGGTAGACTAGAAAAAATGGAATTTGAAGAGAAAGCACACACGTGCAAACTGCAACAATGTGAGATATCTAAAGACTTCATTAGGATCAAGAGAAGGTCAAATTTGTAATGACCTGAAAATGGATGTTGTAGAGTGACACGGTTGTAGCCCATACAAATCAGCAGACGAGACTTGGCATACATGTGATTTCATTATTTCCTCTGTCAGGCAGTCTTGTAAAGACTAGGTCTCATCAGTGATGCCAGTGCTCATAAAGCTGCACATGCACTCGTGAATAGATTGTGTAATGTCGGGCAGGTGGAGAAAATAGTGCAAGTAGCAGGTCAGGCTCATCCTGCTCATGTAAGTTGTAATGAAAGTGCCACTGGCCATTGGTTTTCTGTAGTTAAAAAAAATGCTGAATAAATCAGAGTTTTTCCACACTGGATCAATATATTACATGTGATGCATGTAGCCGGAATCCATGGGGCCTCTGCAAAAGTCTTCCACTCATGCATTGTGGCTTTTGCAGCCACACGACTCTATAAGCTTAGATGTTATTTGAAGCTGTACCAAAACTTCACAGCTTGCAGTTGGTAGCTCCATATCCCAATGAGTGCAAACTTTTTGGAAAATTTGACCTTCAGTGGCCAAAAATCATAATGAGGCACCAGCCATATCTATCAACCCAGACAGTCTGTGATGCTTTATTCCAAAGACGACTGAAGAAACAAAAAAGGCAAAAGATCTAATGTGGGACCAACTGTCTATAGAAGGAGCGCTCTCTCCTGCTGTTAAGGAGACAGTTAGGATTTTGCTGGTAAGTTTTGATTTGTCACTCCTGTGGGGAGAGGAGTCTGCATCTCCCACACCACACTTTAATTTGGGCAAATCCACATCATCACAATTAAAGGAGATGGGATGCTTTTCTTAATTACAAGTCCACTTTGTAATTTAGGCTCAGAAGACGGAAGTATTTTTACATCAAAATCTTGAAAATCTTGCTCATTGTGGCTTTAACTTTCTTTAGATTATAGATAGATGGTAGATGCATGTTTATCGCCAGAGGTTTGTGTTGGTTGAAGTGTTGGCATAATGTTTGTACTTGTACACACTACAATGCACCTTAATGAAAATCAATAACAGCGTTTGTTCACAAAAATGTTCCAGTGGAAAACGATGGAAGCAATGAGACCCAGGCGCCTTGTTACAAGACACTGGAAGCCCCCAAAACGAGATACTCATTCCAACCCAATCATTTCATTTTGTAAGCACAGCAGGAACTGTAGATCCCTGTCCCACACGCTGCAACAATAGGTCCTAACTACCCTGTCATAGCGCTGCAGCAGTTTGTTAGAATGACATTGATTCTAACAAAAAACATGTCTTTCCTCTGAGCTCCCTGCGCTGTTTTGAACCGTATGTGTCCTGTGTTTGCCAGCATGACGGAAAGCTGAATTACTTATTGGGACTAATCCTACGGATATTATTTCTACCGGAGTAGTGAGTTGAACCAACTTCACCAGTTCCAATGAACTTCCACTGAGCTATTATTTTTTTCACTTGCATATTAATTCCTTATTTATAACAGCAGTTGAAATTAGACAGGGCCAAGGCACAGGTATTTTGTCCTCAGGAAACAAAACCAACTATTGTCCCTGAAATTGCAAGAGTTGCCACTGGGATAAACTGCCCCCAAAACCCAAATTTACTGAACTCAAACACTTACATAATCACAACTTAACCTTTAGTCACACTGTCATTTGCTTTGCTTGTTTTGTTTCCCCATTCCTCCACCATTGCCTGTCTGCTTATATAGCTATCTATCTTTCTAGTATCAGTCTATCAGTCTGTCATCTATTTATTTATAAATATTTTAACACACAGTGTCATCAGATATAGTGTAATACTTCTGGGATGAAATTTACAGTCACTTATCAGTCTTGCTTTTTATACAGAGATGACTGTATTTAAAGAGTGAGTGGTTACTGATATATATGATTTTTTTTTGTTTGTTTGTTTTTGTTTTGCTTTATTTATTTGTACATACAGATAATAAAAATAATAAAAATAAAAGATGTCAGGAGAGGTCAAGAAGCCAAAGGCTTATATAACAGACCTCCCCTCAACTAGGACAAGGACAACTAATTCCTGAGTATCACTGCTTTTATTGCTTTGAAGCAAATATGACACCACGTTATGTGTTTATTGGCACTGCCAGCGCATAAGCAGATTGAAGTTTGGATGCTTTACCATTGACCATCAGGTAATTCATGCAATCAACTCTTCCTAGGCCATGTGACTGTCCAGAGACAGGACATGTGTATGGAATAGATACAAAAATTGAAAACAACATAATTCTGTTTTCTTTCCCCCTTTGCAAATGCTTAGATTTTTGAGGTTGGCACAGGTGTCATCACCCTCAGGGCATGGGTTAAAAAAGGACATGAAAAAAGTTTCTGATCATAACAGATGTTCAGCATTGTAATATAATAAGTAAGCTAAAATGCGTATGGTAACTGTAAGCATTTTTCAGGTGTTGACCAATGCCTTTAGGGCCCTTAAGGGCAAAGATGCCCTTCTATGCCTCTGTAGGTCTGATGATGGCTTGGGGTAGATTGGGGTGAATTCAAAAGTGAGGTCACAAATTGTTAGTGTCCGCAAGAGTACTCCCAACTGCAAAAAATAAACAAAGACACCTCATCAATTAGCAAATAATATGAGTTGCCAAAACCTTATCTGGTGGCACTAAGCTCCAATGCATTCTATCTGTCTAATCTCTTGCCTCAGGCTTTTCCGCGAGCAGCATCCCCTCAACACAAAACTGGGTTTCTGTTGCACCAGGCACCTTTCCAAGGCAATCTGCACAGGCAGTTTTATTTTAAGATATTGAGTAAGTGTTAAATGGCCCAGGGCACCAAGTAGTGTTCACAGCATACATATGCCAAATGGAACAGATGTCTAAATCAACACCTTCCTGGCAGGGAGGAAAGAGGAAGTTTATGAATGGCATGGACTTCAGTATCAATGAGGAAAAGTCACTCATTAAGACCCAGCAGACTTCCATCTCATTTCATTTTGTAGACATAACATGTGCTCTTGGCACACTGACATGAAATACAACTTGGTCAATTCCAATATCTACATTTAATTTCCGGGTTTTGCGATGTTGCAAATTACATAATTGTGCAGCTGCCGTTTGTCCGGTGGTTGCATTTTGACGTCACTGTTAAGGCACTGAGTCTGCAGTCTGTTACAGAGATGTACTTCATGAACTCGGTTGCAAAGTTTAAAGAGGAGTCACTTCTCACTGTTAAAGGGGTATTAAGTAATCCATAACCTCTGTTGGCCTCTATCAACAACCTGAAAGAGCTGCAACAAGATCAGTGGAACTTATCTCCCTTAAGGTAAGTCTGTGGCATAGCCCTCGAGACAGTAACAACACTGAGGAGTAATCTAGCAAATTGAATGGATAGCAAGGTGATATTACACAGTCCAAAATAGTGAAATAAAACTGCTTTGTTTTCTGGCTGAAGAATGAAATGTGTGGTGCCAGTTGCTGCCCCTCATCTGTGAGCAGCTGAAAGTACGAGCAGGGAGATAGTGAGAGTGTCTTGAAATAGAAGTTTTACTTTCTGCCTAAAAGTTCGTTTTAAAAGTCAGATATTTTAACAGCCCTATCATTCATATTGTTTTGTCCTTCAGGGCAGTAAAAATCTTAATGCCCTTTTGGAGTTAAACATTGACTTAAAAGTCTGCACCCGCAAGGTTCCATAGTTTGATGTTTGCATACAATGAGAGCTGATTTCATTTTAAAAGGAACTTCACCAGCACCTCTGTGGCCAACTCACGAACCATAGACATCAAGAACAAGGCTTCACTGTGGTATCAAAGCCCTCCATTACAGTGCTAATGCTTTACACAAACCAGAGAAGCCACAGTCTCATCTGTACCTCTGTCTGTGGCACAAATCCTTTGATGTCAAAGCAGCTCTATGCATTTTGTCGGCAGCAGTGTTAACTTATCTTCATAGACAAGTAGGCGTGGCCACCTAGGGGAGCCTAGGAGAGGTGAGAAAACCCAGCAGGTCTTCTATATATTAGTCTTGCTTTGTGATTCCACTGTAATATGCAGGCTTACGGTAATGTTGTGCTGCCCTCGACATGCTCTCAATGTCCAAGTTGCATAAATGATATATTTTATACAAGCTAGTCTTATGTTTATTTCAAGGGAGGATACACACAAAGGACACGCAAAACAAGCTTAACGGACACATTTAGTTATCGTCAACCTATGCCTCTTGGCCTAGTTTTTGCCATCCTGCTTATCAGTCCTGGTTCAGATTTGGTTACAGACACCACAGTCTTTGCTACACCTCTGCAAACTAGAGGTATGTTAAACTCTACAGTCGACTGATTAATGCGTTGTGACAGGAATGGATGGTGTGATGGCAGAAACTAATGGGAGAGGTCTCAGTTACATTACATCTGATAAACTGGCAAATTTCTGTAATTGTAGGCAATACTATACATGGCAGAGTTATATAATGCAAATAATATCTCGTGGGGCTTACCACAAAAACAACAACTCTTGAGCTAAGGAGCAATATCCCCTTCCGTGCAATAGAAAGATTGCATCTGTGGAATATAGAATGGATATTAAAGGTATTATTTACATTTTCTATCTGTAACAGTCTGTTCAGTGTGCGCTGCTGTCCCTCCAATGGAGCAGCCTGACAGATACTGATAGTGATTGGGCAGAGCTCTGACCAATCGAGCGTGGCTCTGTGCAGTTAATTGAATTCGTGAGCGAATGCCTCTTGTCCTGTCGAGTGTCCAGTGGGAATCGCGGCCGCATCCATCTTAGAGATCCCAGCCACTGTAAATCTCCATGAATATCTCCAGATTCTGCCTGCGGTGTGCAGGCAAGATAGCGGCTCCTGGTCTTGCTTAAACCCCATGGGATTTTGGCCCATGACAGGGGAACAGTCCTCCATGACTGCACGTAAGATTAGGGATACAAAAGTAACGATCACAGAAGGAGAAAGCATGAGCAGGAAGGGATAAATTAATTCAAACTGCTGCCAAGTTGTGTGCCAGGCTCGGCAGAGGTATTAATGACCTGTAGATGTGATTTTCTGTCTGTGAAGGTCAGTGTTTGTTGGATTTTTTTTCAACTGTGTCCATTCTCTGTGCACAAAAATCCCTTTAAACCAGAGCCGAGTCTCCAGGCTTTGTTTTTCTCTCTTTTTTTTTTCTTTTTTAAAAGCGCAGACAATGTGAGTATGTGGTGCTGACCGACTTGCTTGCTTATCTGCAAGATAACAAAAGCCATATTCATTACAGCGGGAGTCAACCTTCTCCATGGCTGCAGACCAGTGTTTTTGCCACATTTCAGGTTTTGTCAGCTCGACTGCAACAAAGACCAGTTTGTCTCTATTGATTTCTGCAAGCAATCTCTACAGCCCCATCGTGAGAGATTTATTCAAACGTCGGGACAAAATTGTTTTGCATGATCTCATGATATCCCTCAGAGTGAGACACTGCTATCAGTGGAATCTGGAACATGACATACATGACTCAGTTATGCAAAGCACGCACTGTTGAGTGGTAAATTGATTTTTAATCAGTTGAGGCGCTGTTGTGTTCAGCTCGTGTAGTTTGTGAAAAAGGGGATCAACACCCAGCCCTTCTGAGAACGCGCTCTACCATGTGAAACCATGTGAGGGCAACACAGAAAGGTGTAAGAAGAAGCAGCTTTGCTTTAATCGCCACACTTTGGCCAACTTACCTCACATGTTTGATAAAAGAATTCTATATATACCTCACCACCTGAGCTTAAAGGTGAAACACATTATGACAAATATAAACCAGTCCTTAAAGAAGCACTTTAAACTTACTTAGAGAGCACTTTAAAGGATGCATATGTAAGAGATGTTCATCTTGATGTTCTCTTCATCTTGCACACGTCATCTTGTATTTTCTTGTGTCAGATTTCATTTATTGCATGTAGTGTTTTTTGTCCTTCTTGGCTGTTTCTTTTTCTTGTGGTTGCAATCTTTGTTTTTACCTCATTTTGTATTTTACTTATCTTTTCATTCGTTCAAACCTTAAATTAACCCTCAGAAATCATTGAAGTTTCCCTCATTTACCATGATGCTGATACAGAGAAACATGTCAAATGAAACAGGTCAAAAGGGAAACAATTTTCCGCTTCACCTCAGAGTGCAATTACCTTCACTCAGTATTGTTGTTTTTCAGTTGTCTAATTTTACGTGTTTCTTTTTAATTGTGTAATTATTATTAATTAAAAAGGATTGGTTTTAAATGTTTCTTTTTATTTTATGTTTTCCCCCCTCTTGATTGTGTTTCCTTCAAACTCTTTGCGAGCTCTACATTTAGATAGCTGCTGTGTAAATAAGGTTTATTAATGTTGTTGATGGGTCTGATATGTTTGTTGTGCTGTTGTTGTTATTTATCAGTTAACCATTGGACGTTAGCGCTCTACAACAGCAAGTGCAGTTCAATTTTGGTAAATTTAAAGGTGAACTATGCAATATTGGGATTGAATAAAGTGAGGCCCATTTAGACTCAACTGGCAAAAATGTGGAGTCTGATGATGATGAGCAGCAGCGTCTTCAAATGACATGCTAATTCCATTTTATCCATTGAATCTAAAAGGTCCTCACTTCAGTTGACCCTTGCAGTTTTTACACAGGGGCCTTTAAAAGCACCCAGCTTAGTTTGTGATTCAGCAGTGTACATGAAGAAAACTGGCTCACACGACTCACTCCTCTATCATTCCTTGAACACAGCAGTGATGGAGCCATAGAAACTGAATGAGTAGAATCGGCGTGGATTGGCTGTGGGCCTTTGGTTTCCGGGTGGTTCACCTCGCCATGGCAACAGCTGTAGGGTTTACTGATGTCACCACGTCGGCAATGGCATCAAAAATCGAATAACTTTATTGAAACTTCCATCACACAAAACAAGCATCTGGTTATTCAGTGCAGCTTGCAGCAACAACAAAGGGTTAAGTTAAAACTAACACACAAAATTAATTGAAACCATCCTCCTGCCACTAAAGTTATTTAAAAATTATGCTGCTTATTGGAAGCTAATTCATAGCCTATCTCTGGCTAACGTTAATGTGTGAGCTAATTTAATCATAATTAGTTATTGTTGAAAAATGGGCTGGCAAAGCCACCAACAACCTATAAGGCTTTTTTTTATTTATTTATTTATTTTTATTTTATTTTATTATTATTATTATTTATTTTATTTTTTTAATGAAAATCATCTGCTGCTCCTGATTCACATTTCATGTTCCAGTGTGAGTTAGTGAGCTGCACAGGTGGAGAATATACCGAGGGAGATAAGACTGCACTTATTAACGTTAGTAATATTAACATTATTATTTTAATTTATAGGCCTTCTGCAATTAAAAAAAGGCATTTCAGTGTGTATATTACACACAAATTCACTGTCCTTTTCCCCCTAGACACAGAAAAATTGCAGGCAACGGTGAGAAATAAGAGCTTCCAAAAGGACATGGTATAGTTTGCACTCTGCTCCTGATGTAAACAAAATTTTCTGCTGATGCAGTGACATCAGTTGAATGTTTACAGCTGTTACCATGGTGAGGTCAATCACCCAGAAATACCCCCATGAACCAAAGGCCCACGCCAGTGCCACCCATTTAATTTCTATGGATGGACATACACATACACCAGTGTTTGCAATGCAACTTTCAGCGTATTCCAGAATAAGGTTTTGCAAATGCCTTTTGAGGTGAAAATGGATTTAACGTTGGGCTTTAAGGGCACAGACAAAGTGCTTTTTTGAGACAATTTGAATGTAAACAAAACAAAGTGTCTGTACAAAGAAGACTACATGGGGTATCTTTAATGAACCCCTCCACTCAAAGATTTTCTTATGTCTATGTCTCCAAAAATGTCTGACTTTGCTTCATATAAACAATATTACTCTAACTAACATTCACTGAAAAAATGCCTTTTATGGTTTGATGATTGTCAAATGTGGCACAATCTTCACAAATGTCGTGGGATGGGACTTCCTCGCTCTGTGAACAGAGCTCTGGCTGGTTACGAGCCGGAGTGCCAGCAGGCAGAGGGGTGGCCGGGGACTATTTGCAGATTCACACATTCTTAAAGATGGCAAGATTTATAGTTATGTCAAAGCCATTTTAAAGCATTAAGGGATGTTTTTTTCTGGAATAATAATAATAATATATATTCTTTGACAATAGCAACAGCGGCAGGAATTGGAGCAAACATAAGAGGATTTTGTAGGGTCTTCACCACTATTTCATTGCATCTCCTGTACAATCAGGATAGACGAGGAGCTCTGATGACTCTGTAACATGAAAACCAGTTGAACCCCTTGAAAAACGCAACACCAGAACGAGCATTATTTCTAAATGAAAGTTGTCTGTTGTGAACCCTCTCAAAGCTCGAAGGGGGTAATGAGAACCTCCTGAGTCACATCTTGACATTATTTTGTGCCGGTTTTCTTGCACAAATACAGCAGCTGTTGCCATGCAACCTTATAGAGTGAGCACCAGGTGAGGGATATTTTGCCCCATAATTAAGTCTTGAATTTAGTTATGTAGCATCATAGTCAGTGTTATGCCGTGTTTCAGTAGGCTTTGTTTTTTTATTAAGATTACGGTGCTCTTACACTGTTCCCCTCCACTAATAATAACAAGCAGACAGGAGGAAGTGTGAATTGGCACTGGAATCCATCTTAGACATTGTTGAGAGAATATATGAGTGGATGTCTGAGCGCTCCTATCACAGCCTACGCTGTGGTTATTTTGTCACGGCTCATATTACATGTCTTTGTTGATCTCTGAATGGGTAGCTCAGCTGTTACCTAGTCATGAGAGCTTCCTGTAGTGTCTTTAGTGGTTTCTTTTTCTCCCTGGTTTGCATTTGTAAGGGTTTCTTACACACTTGAAAAAAATAAACCATTTGAAGTTAGTGTCTTAAAATATTATCAGGTGCAATAACAGTCAGCTTAAGTCAAATGTGCTGGTTCTGCTGAGGCAAATATATCTCTGGTGTTGTTATTCCTCCAGAAATAGTTTTCTAGCCAACACGCTGTCTCTGTAAATGCAGAAAAAAAATGTGCTTCCTTCATCAGCGTAAATGTTCAGTTTTGTAATGCCATAAAGAGCAACTCTAATTGCTAATCCTTTAGCTTTGCTCAACAAGTACCTGGATTCACATATTTGCGTATCTGTTTTGTCATTTATCGGCTGCTGCTGTGCCCTCTCTTGTCACCTCTCCAACTCCTCTCCACTCATACATCATTCCTCTCACAAAGCCAAACCAACCCCCTGGGCACACGGATAACAAAACTCACTTACTCCCACAGGCAGTTCATCCCCTGCCGACCCACTTGTTTTTCACAATCTGACAACCGTGATTTAAGAACTGCGGTAGGCCTGGAGTGCAGTGGCCATGTCCAGCCGCACAGTCACCTGCTCTGGGAGCTGAAAGTTCACTGGTATCACCACTCCGATACTCTTCTCTGCTGTCATCAAACCAAGATAAATCGACAAATTACCATTCCTTGCCCAAAGGTTTCCGCGTGCTGCAGATAACGGCCACAGCTTTTATTTTTTCATAAATAAATCGTCAGGCCTGCATTGTCAGCTTTATGTACAGCAAGGGAGCCACTGAGTGTAACTGATGTATTATACGCATTGCAATTTTGAGCATTACTGAATGAATGCACACAGCAAAACCACATGCATACCCACACAATTAGTCATAAACAAACTCCAGATAACCTCATTTGAATAGAATGTTATCTTTGCCTTCTATTGCTCTTATATAAATGCCACATGCGCGTGCATGTGTGCGTGCATGTGTGTGTGTGTGTGACTGCGAGTGATTCTCCATCATACGTACTGTTTGCAGGCTTTTGTTTGTTTCAAGATGGCACACTTAAAAAGAGCACTGAAAGCCGATTCACACAATGTGCAGCACAGCACCGAGGAAAAAAGGGCATTCATTATCAGAGTCATTTACTCAGGCCAATATGTTTTCAAAGAATTTGAATTGGATTACTCACTGGCATGTTAATGTGGCTCTCTGCAGCCATTAAGGCCCTGCCACAGTAGTGGACCGTGGGAGGCCCCTGAATAATATGTTTTTGTACAATAAAAAAAAAAAAAAATACCACCCCCACTTCCTAATCTATAATTGACTGTGCCAGTTTCCCACTGTGCCATAAGGTTTTTCATCTGCAGCGAGTGTGCTATGAATCTGGCATAGCTGAGAAATTTCTGCCCTGTTATAACTAGGCAGAGTGTAATGTGCAACTGCTTTGCTTTGGTAGGAGGAAAAAAAATTAGGCATCAGGAGGGCATGAGGAGTTGGACAGGTGTGAAATACACATATCAAGCATCAAACATGTGGAGGTAATCTTGGTTAACTAAATACAATGGTAATTTTCAACTTAGTATTATAATTGAGTCCAAGTTTATGCTTTAATTCATATCAACCCTAGTATCACCTTTGTATCAGCTCCTGGGGTTAAGAATCCTAGATACTTTAGATACAACATTAAGCAAGACGCTAAGTTGAATATTAACATTGGGCACTCTAAATTAAGTTTTATTGTATCGTCAAGTTATCAGGTGGCATTAGCAAAAATATTAGTAAAGATTCTGTTTACCGTTTGGTAAAGCTGTTGAGTAATGAGGGATAAAATTTCCAGGTGTTTTTTTTTTTTTTTTTTTTTTTTTTAAATTCCTGTCACAACACATTTTTTTGCATTGATTCATGCTTTATTTAGTCTTATTTATTCAAGCAAATCTAGTTTGTTATCTCTTTTGCTTTATCCTAAAGATCTTGTCTTCCAAGTAACTCAAAATCTTCTATTCTGAATGTTTGTAAACCAGTAGTTTTACTCTTTTTTTTTTACTTCCACTGAGGTAAAATGTCACCGAATTAACTCCAAATAATCAATAAAACAGCTGAGGCACCAGTGAGCTCAGATTATATGATGTGTCTAAGTGTCGTTTGTGGCCCCATGTTGCCTCCAGCTCTCTCGGTCGTGTCTGCGTGGAATAGCTTGCAGAAACATGGAATTTGTTGATCTAATTTTAAATGCTTCTGTTATGACTATGCAAGATGAATGCTTTAGAAATTGGTGATGTTTTATTGAAATTGACAGTTTCAGGACTGTGTCAACGTTCCCCTCTTTCTCACTCTCCTATCCTTCTCTTCATCTCACTTTTATCTAGTATTTATAATGGAGTGTATTCCTTTTTTTTCTGCCTGTAGCTTAATATTCTCATATTGTTGTGGCCAAGACTGATGTGTGATAAACAGTCTTGATCTCAGTGGGATATGTCTGAATCAATAAAGCTCAAATAAAATATGCTCTGAAAAAATCTACCCCTTGTGTCTTCATTTGTCTGGCCATAGTTTTGTGTCCCCACCAGCCATTCTGAGCCTGAGAGAAGTGATAATGAAATGCTATTGTCCTTTTGCATCGGAAAACAGACTAAATTGAAGAAACAGTACATTCATTACAAATTTCATGGTAACCTAAGGCTAGCATTATTGCCTGTTAACTCATTACAGCTAATAGCATTGCCTGCTCTGCTGTCAGACTCCAACATTATCAGACTTCCGACTCCAACTTCCTCTGGACGGAGAACAAATCTACATAATACAGATCAAGGGCGAACTACAGTAAGCAGAGCCAATCACCCATGATAGGAATCACTTCTCATTTTTTTCCTTATGAAAATGGAAAGAAGAGATCTTCATCAGCGGGCCGTTTTTTTTTCCCCTTCTTTTTTTGTTCTCCTTATCGTGATCAGCTTCGGTGATGATGAACTTGGCGGTGAGCAGTCAGTTTTGCACAACCTTAGCTGGAGATGCTAGTGCTCTGATTTGCATAGATATGCAAATGTCCCGGGATACATCTCAGTTGTTGAGACCGATGGTATCAAGAGTGTGTGTGTGTGTAGGTGTGTGTGTCAGAGGCATGTTCCCACCCCCTTGTGCTACCTGCTACAGTATCTAGGCCATTGTTTTTGCTTTTTGTGTTCCTTGTCTGATGGGTTTGTACTGTATTCAAAACCAGATGCTTATGCAGTCTCGGCCTGATTATTTATGATGGGTGAGGCAGACTGAGGATGTCACACAGGGTTCACACTCAGTGCTTACATTATCCTTTCTCACTGAATAATGTAAATTCATTACAATATTGTGTACATGGACGCAGGAGCTCCTTCTTCTAGTGTGTGTATGCTATGTTCTCTTTCAGCCATTGTTTTGTGTTATGATGTCTAACATATAAATCTTACAAAGCTACTCAGTGAAGGAACTTAGAACAGCCTGCGATTTTTCTGGTGCTCCAAAGCAGCTTTTTTTTTTATATATTTGTTGCATTATATTTTTATTATTTTGTTGCTCAGTTCTTTCACAGTGCAAATCAATTTCTAAGCACAGCGTGGCAAAAACATGGGAGAAATTAATTATTAGCAAATATTTTCAATAATTTAAAATGACTGTGGGACAGAGCAGAATATGTAGACTATTTTTATTAAATTTCTGCTTCTCCTCTCTGTGTCCTCTGTCCAGAGTCCTCACCCATCCCAAACATCACTCTGGAGGGCCAGTATCACTGTCACCAGGGTCCCGGGATCCCGCTGGACAAGCTGTGTGACTTCAGGACAGACTGTCCGTTTGCCGATGATGAAGGAGATCTATGTCGTGAGTACACCGTGATACAAGAACACAAATGTTTTATGGCTGGGGGTGAGGGGACAATAAGCATGCAAGGCACGGGAAAGAAGCTCACATGTCCGCCATCATGCGCCCTCATCAGTGCAGCCAAGTTGCAAAGTTGGTCAGCCGCAGTAGAGGCTCGTCTTTAATGAAGCCGCTGCATGCAACCCCATGTCTGTGTTAGCTCTCCTGACAGAGAGGCATGGGGAAAGTGGCGTACGGGCATAAAATAGCAGCAGCATAGCTATGCTTGGCTAGCATTTCTCACCCCTGACATGTTCCGTGGTTGTTATTTCTATCTCTTTGCACATTTGTTTTCAGCTGTTCTCGAGGCTTAGGAAGAACAGTAGCCCAGTATGCTGACATCTTATTCACAACTTAAGTCCCTCGGGCTCTGGTCTGTGTGTGTGTGTGTGTGTGTGTGTGTGCGCGCGCGTCTTTTTTTACTCCTATGTATGTGCATGAATTTCTACATTGTCTGCATGATTTATGCACACACGGTTTACAAGTCTTCCTCCCCTTTTCAAAAAAAAAAAAATTACAAAAAGCACTAGTTGTGTCATGTGGTTTCAGGACATGCATGATAGGCTAATGAGTCGAGTTTTCTCTCCATATGGAACTGACCAGAATTAATTTGCTCTTGCCCACAGTTCAGGCCACCCTCCCATGTGGCGCTTATTAAAATGATGGCTGCTCCCCTGTGCTTATAGGTTTACTAACCAGGGGAGCTGAGAGCTCAGAGGGTAACGAGAGGGTGAAAATCCCACCCGGGCAGCAATTTCTTTTTTGCTAATACAGGAGGAGCTATTGTATCAATGTTAATTGGCCTGCAAGGCTACCCCAAGGGGATAATCTCCATTAGAATGTATTAATAAAGCATGTGCGTGTAAAGGTCGGGTTGCACATGTGTGTCTGCATACCATAATGGGAAATCTAAGCAGAAATAACAATAAATCAAACACAAGTCCTTTTAATATGCAATGTGAATAGTGACCTTGGGTTATCTGGCACAAATCTTGCGAACGTCATGAATCCATATTGGAAAAATCACCGTGCATGAGATAGCCTTACTGTATGAAAATGCCACAGAAATATGTCCCCAGATGATGTTTTTGAGCATCAAAGGAAGGTAATGAACCGGTGTGGGACCTGCAATGGTATATTTATGTCAGTGACACTTGGAATATGGAAACTGAGGTCTGATACCTGACAGAGATAGATTGACTTTGTCGGAAAAGCCTCATTGCTATCAGACCTTTGCATAATGTTTGAGTTCTCAGGCTTCTTTTCCCTACATCTCTTGGTCACCTTTTCTGCTCAGTGCCCTCATAACGCTGGAGTGCAGAGAAGCATGAAGGCCAAGTGTCATGTGTTTTGAATCAAGGTTCCCTCTATCTCTTGGTCTTTTCTTGAAATAGGTAATGACCTTTCTCATTTTTGATTGAGAGCAAAGGCCAATTATCCATGCTCACTCAACTGTTCATCCTGTCACGGTTCTATTATGATGATCATGTCTTTCTGTTTGCCTTTTTTTTTTTTCTTTCCCTGTCTGTCACACATACAGTCCAGCACTAAATATGCCTTGTGCTCTACATTTGTTCCATCTGTATCTCTCTCACTCTTCATAATTACCCCCTGCAACACAGATCACATGGTGTCCCCTCCCTAATATGCTAGTTGGTGTGATCTGTCTGAGTTATCTATATCTGTTTTGGTCTATTCAAGCTCTTCACCCACGTTGCCAAGGCTCATTAACATGAAAAAGAAGCACACAGACGCACAAGGAACAAAGTCAGCTTGTGTCAGTTGAGAAGAATTTCCGACGCACCTGTATAAGGAAAACCAAGTCCCGGTGGCCCTCTGCCCTCATCTCACCCCGGCATCATTATGTATTTAAGCCCATCTTTCGCTGTTTGAGAGTCAGAGCTTCTGCGGTTGATCTAAGTTCATAAATTCTGCAGACGTCCCACTGCCCTCCTAACACCACAGTTTCTGTGCAACTGCAGAGGAATGCTGTTTACACCGGTGGTGGGTGTCAGCAGGAATTTGCAGTGGTAATCTGTGAGGTCACTGCTTTTTCTTGCCGTCTTTTCACTTCAAGGGCGTTGGTTTACTTTGAAATATGAAAGGAACAAATCAGTAAGCTGTCCCTCAAAAATATTATTATTCTTTCAGCACGTCTACTGCAAATGTACACAACCTTCTATTCCTATGCAGCACTACTCAACATAAAAATTGGAAAATTACCAGCCCAAACACATAAATACATTTAAATAAGTTATTTAAATTAAGCAGAAAATGAGTCACCAATGGAATAAAATATTCATTGATTAGGTCTGTAACTGAATTCAGTATTGATTTAATATTTCTTCTCTCTGTCATCATTTTCCCTGAGTCTAAGCTGTGGGAGACCTGCTGCCTGCCCCTGAACCGCTGCTCAAGCCTTCATCTTAAGAAAGTGTCAAAACTTACTTTGTTTCCAGTACATAGACTACATTCACTTTCAGCAGACACAGATTTGAAATCAACTATGAGTGAAATCAGTTCTGTGCTTCACTCACCTGGTAACAAATTCAGTATGAAAACAAAAACTCAACGAAACAGGATTAGTGTTTAACAGCCCATTCTCATTCCCAGGTCATCAACTACCTCATCTTTCGGATGCCGACACCAAAGGCACTCTTCAGCATCTGATACTGATGCAAAAGGTGCCCTTTGGTGTCAGTATGAGAGATAGATAGTCATGTCACATCAAGAGCAACAAAGTCCACAAAGGTAGCTGAACAGGGAGGATGTTGATCATGTAAGGCACAACACCTTCACACAGCAGACCTGTTAGAATTTCACTTCCAGCAAGACCCTTTGTGTGGGACTGAGCCAGTGTCCAGTTTCTGTTTTGTTGGCTTAACCTAACCTTTCCCTTACCTTACCCAAGTGATTTTTACACCTAAACCTAACCTTTCCTTAACCTTAGCCAAGTGGTTTTGTTGCCTAAACCTAGCCTTCCCCTTACCTTAGCCAAGTGGTTTTGTTGCCTAAAGCCTACCATGTGACACTTCACATGATAAAAGTGAGAAAGCCTGATGTGTCTCATCCTGACGCCGAAGAGTGCCATTAGCGTCTGTATCAGACGTGAAAGGGGCGTGACAAAACACCAGTATTTGACAACCTGGGAATGAGAGACTGTTGTACTTACCAATACCATTAGGCCTACCTGCATGCCTGCTTTCAGTTAAATAGGTCATAAGGTCCCCTTTTCCTTTCTTAGTTGCCATGACCTAGAGTGAAAGGCTGAGTTAGTTGAAGAATGTTACGACACACACCCAACGCACCGATATGGTCATGGTCTTCACACAAAAGCAACTGAGAACTGAGTGAACTGCTTGCTAACAAAAGACTCAGGAAAACAGGCACCGCTGTCACCAGGGACCAGGGACAGGCTTGTATTGCATGCATTGTTCATATTCATATTGTTATGGCTAAAGAATTTAAAAAATGTATGCCCAAAAAAATACGTCCATTTTCACCCTCATTTTCTGTTGATGAAGTTTGAGTTTCCGTAGGGGGCGCTCTTTTTTTGTATGTGTGTTTGTTTGCATGTTCAGCCACAGTGGCTGTCATTACTCATACTAACTACTTGTACTTATTCCAACAAAGACTTTAAAATGCATCACTTCCTGTGCAGCAGAGGGCATTTCACAGAGAAGAGCCACTAGACACAAGAGTGTTTAGAACAGCAAATGTAAAAGCTTTGTTGAACTGAGTATAGGTTTAGTCACTAATGTGCTATGTCAGGCTACAACAGACAGTATTAAAATTGCATTCATTTATATAAAAATGCTGCAGACGCTTGTTGTTACTTTAACTGCATTAAGAACTGCGGAGGCTGATGGCAAATGGAGAGGGGTCATGGTTGAGTTAACAAGAAGGTATATGTGAAGCATAAATACGTCTGCAAGTTTCTGAGTGTTCTCTGAAGTGGCTTCACCACAGACTTCTCTCTCTAATCATGTCATGGCCAGCCCAATCATATGATGCTACTTTGAAGCTCTGTGCTTTGCAAGAACTTTTCAGAGTGACATTAATTAGTTTATGTAACAAGGAGAATGACATATAATGTCACAAGACACAAGACAAGACACCATTTCATTCCTTGCAACCCAAAAAAGTCCAGAGAAGCTCATTTGACTTGAGGATTTAATGGTATGCTTCCTCTGCAGCAGGAAGGGAAAACCTTTTAAGAATATTAACACTGATATCACAGAAAAAAACACATAAAAACCGCACATTTTTTTTTCTTTTTTCTTTTTTTAACTTTAACTGAAACATTAAATTGTCTTTTATGTGTTCAGTGAGTTTCATGGCCCTTAAAACCTGTTAAAGGGCTTGTGTATAATAATAATTTAAAATATAGCTGCGAGCAGCCATTAACACAGTGCAAGCCCATGGAGCAAATTATTTGAAAGTTAGAATAGAAGCTTGATTCATCATTTTGGAAAAGTGCTACATCTCAAAGAACATTTCAGTGACAGTCCTACAGCTGCAGGTGAAATGGTGCCCAACATATTGCCATTTGAGGAACAGCTAATTTTCCCTGATGATGGTATTCGGTATGACAGAATGTGGTCTGATGCACTCAGGGGCCCTTTGCCCCAAAGTGCATTTAAGATTGATAACTGTGTGCATGAAAGATGTGAAACCTGTCCAACAGGTTTGATTCCTCCCTTGCTGTTTGTGCTGTTTGTCAGCCAGTTCATTAATGCATCAAAATCAAACAGTTATAAACATCAAGAACCTGACAGACACAGATGAAGGCAGCTCAGTTATGCTTTGTGAGGTGGTATTATGGAGCATGACCAAGGGTAGTGTGTCATATCTTCAGAATAAGAATAAGAATTTTGCATCTTTACCATCAACTTAATTTGTGCATCAAAATGGTATGGATTTTCAAAACTACAGATAAAAGCTGCAATCTAGAAATGTGATAATTTCATTAAGATTGGATCAATTTTGTAGGGGAACTTGTAAAAACAACAACAAAAATAAGTTTTGCATAAATTCAGAATGTACCTGCAATGCTTGGGTGTCAGCCCCATGGGCTTTAACCTCTATAATGGACAAGTGTCATTTAAAAAAGAAGCAATTGCTTCTCATTCCTGAAAAACTACTCTTTTTTATGAGCTCTCTTCAGAGGCCAATTGTAGCAACATTATCTGGATGATGCCATTTCCAAAAAGGCATGTTTTTAATATACCCTGAAAGATGTTTGTAGATAATGGGCATTTACTTTAGAATAAAAGGCAAGGAATAAAAAGTTTTTCACAGTCAGTGAAGTCTTTCAAAGGCATTAAACTCGAAGTGAAGCCAAACCAAACATAAGGGAAATAATTTTTCTGCAAGGTTAGCCTCGAATCAGCTCATAACCACAACATTCACAGTCTATGTCAGCTAGAAATTCAAATCTAATATGAATTGCGCTTCAGACATAATAAATAAAGCAAATCAACTATGCTAATTAGGTTCCTCACTTTTAGATTGAGATATACAGTGTCAAATGAGACCTATTCCCTGTGTACCTCCATTTACAAAATAGATAACCTGTCATCTTGGATTCATATGGGATTGTTTCTAATGTGGTAATTTAGCATCTTTGAAGGATCTTAAAAGAACCTTTTTTTTTAAAAAAAAATGCTTTGAAATGAGAAAAAATATTCTACTCTGTCATCTTTAAGTAAAGAGAGACCATAAAAATAGCCCTAAGTGCAGCAATTCAATGACAAATGTGCTCTCAGCAAAATACTAGGCTTTTAAATATTTGAATTATCTAAGTTGTATTTCATTTGATACGTCAGTAGCCTCATTCACAAATTAAGGAGTAGTCACATTTTTAATTATTGAGACAGTGCAAAGACTGGAAAAGTAAGCACTGTGACACAGAAGAAAAACTCTGTCTGGATTACTTGGAGTTACATGTGGTTTTTTCCGCCACACACCATCCCATGAAACATTTTCATTTTCTTGCTGCTGCTGTTTGCTCATGTCTCTTCTTCCTGAAGGAAAACTTTGTCAAACTTTTGCTAGATTCAGTTACAGTAGCTCCTGCTGGCCAGAATGCTTCAGAGGCTCAGACAATCCTGTGAAGTGGCTTCTAGTTACCTGCAGCCTCCAAAGCACATCCTGTCACCTCCTCAGTTTTCCTCAATTCCCCTGACCCTCTACCTTTTTCTCTCCTATCTTCCTTTCCAGGCACCTCAGGCTTTTTGTATTGTTATTCCTCTCTTTCCAAAGTGTCAGATCATTCAGAGAGCTTGGCTGCTTCCTTTCCTCTGCCTTCCCTTCGACCCCCATTTTCAGCAGCACATCGACTCCTTTGGATTGTTAGTCCATACCCCCCACTAGTCTCCATCTCAAACTCCGTTCACCCTCTTTATCCCCCCTCCAACACACCTCACACCGTTTCTCCTTCTCCTTGGCAGATGGGCTGTCAGTGTTCACTCCATTCTCTCTTTTCTTAGCCCCCTGTCCACTCATTATGCTCCTCCTCTCATCACCCTCTCTCCTCTCCTGACTCCCTCTCCTTTCTTTGCTCTCCCTTTTTCTCCCCAGGCCGGTTTCTCAATGGCAGCTACTGCTCTTTTGAGGACGGCGAGTGCAGCTGGCATTCGATAACAGGCCGCGGTCTCTCCTGGAGAAGACTCCAGTCTCCAGTCAAGGCTGCCAGACAGAGCTGCCCATCATCAGGTGTCTCATTCGTGCCTCTTAAGATTTCATGAACGCCGCTCTGCTGAAATGATGAAATGGCCTATTTGCAGGCTCTCTCTCAAGTGCATACAGTGCTAATGCCTCATTAAAGCGGGCTTCAAAGGGAAAAATTTACAGTAAAGCAGTACCCCCACATTTACACCTGTGATCTTCAGCAGTTGAGTCAAAGGGTTTGTGAAGGTGAACAAGAAAATTAAAACCTCTCATCTGTCAGGTGTGAGTGTGTTGTTTTGTTCATAGCACTACTCAAAACAGAATATCATTTGCAAATATAGGCTACACAAACCCAGAGTTCATTATCAGTGGAGAAACTTGAGCTTGAATGTCTTCAAGTCTTGGCTCTCACAGCTTGAGCTCTGGAAGAGGCTTGTTTTTGTTCTCAACTGTTGAAAGACATGCTCAAGTAGTGTGGAAAAAACACTTATTAATTCAATTTTCAGGACAGCTGTTGCTTTATGCCATATTGGGGTGGCAGAATAATAATTGTAGATTATTGGAACACAGTTTGGAACATCAGCACTTTGAAATTACTCATGTTCCACGGAAAAATAGACACAATTCACCATTGCAAACTCTGGTGCTACTCATGCGGCTGAAGCTATCATTCTGTCCACTTGGGTGCCTAGACCTTATTCTATGAATTCTTTTGAAATCCTTCAGTTAGACTGGTAAGTTATGCATCAAAAGCGGGGGAAAGAGAGAAATGATGAAATATGCCCACAGAGAGCCGCTCACATGGTCTACCATCACAATTCAAAACTTCAAAACCTATAGTCAGACTTGTATTCTGAACTTTTCATTCACCTTGTCAAGCGGACAATATATTTTACGATGGACAAGGTTTTTGTGTTCTGTGCGTTGAATGTATGTGTGTTGCAGGAACTACGTTTGTTGTGGAAGGAGGCCAGTCCAAAGGTCAGCACGGCTCAGCAGTGTTGAGGAGCCCTCTGTTCCCCCCTCCGCTGAGAAACTCGCCGTGCACGGTGAGGCCAACCACACAGCATCAGAATGGACTTGCACATATAGTATCCGTGTATGTTCACTAGGGCTGCACGACTAGGGTAAAATTTCACACCTCGATATTTATGCCAAATATCTTGATAGTGATACAATATCCAATATAACTGTGGGTTCACAAATTTTAAGTGTATAGCAACAGTGGGAATTGAGCATTCTTCAAAAAAACAGCAAAATAATACCAACCGCATGTAGAAAATGCAGTTACTTCACAATTTATTGACCAGAACAGAGCAATCACTGTCTTAGGCCAAACCTAAATTTGACATTGTCTGTATTGTTGTCTTTTTAGATATGAATATCACACGTGCTCATATCTAGATAACCATATGATAACAATATATCATTCAGCCCTGATGTTCACACTTCCTTTATTTTGGTTTATTTGGGCTAATGAAAACTGCCATTTGAATTCAGCTGGCACCAAACAACCATGCCAAGATGGCTGAAAGTGTGAGTCTCAGTCCTCTAGAAGAAAATTTTGGTTTGTCTTGTTACCAATAAGAACATTATTATACCAACCACTGGAAACAACCTCACAACCCAAGGTTTTATGATTATACAGAGCTGGATGTTGAGATTTGATAGCTAGCATGCCTAGCATAACAGAATGAATTGAGGGCAGCCTGTGGTCTGGATTGATGCTAGAGTCCAACATTAGCTAGTTTAGCTAAAGCTACACTTCTAAAATTAGAGTTAGTTAGTTAGTTAGTTAGTCAGTTAGTTAATTATTTTAAGGGACAACCTTAGGTTTAATTTGTCCACCATAAAACAATGTTCTTCATACAGCAGTTAACAGCTTATGTTATATCTGTGATATTTGGTCATGTTAGCAAGCTAATTAGCATAGAATTTAAGCAGCTGTGAGTGCAACTTTACATTTCAAATGTAACACAAAGGTGACTGTTAAATGTAACTGTTAAATCAGTTGCCACACAGGTGTTCAGACAGACTTATGGTCGAGCAGTGCTTAATGTTAAACCGAGTCTTTCTCTTTGGTATAGTTTGTCTCCTGCAGCTTCTTCCATGTAAATCCACCTACAAGTAGCCTACTTAGCAACAGCGACTCCATACTACCGTTAGCTATCGAGGAACTAGTTTTGTTTTTTGTTTTTCAAACACCTGCCTTTTATTCACAATTCGTGAATAAAAGAAGTGAAGTGAATTAAGCCACAGCAACCAGCAGGAACGACGATGGAGATAACGGACAACTGGGGTCGTAGATGCAGCTACTACACTTTTATGCCTTTTAATGTGTTTTGAGGATCATAATACATGAGTTTCCTATTTAGAATTCCAACTGGCTGCATTTTTTGAGTATGTAGTCAAAATTTCTGACATTGTGTTTCTGGAGCAACGCTTTAGTTTCCTTTTACCCGATAATGAGCCTATATACAGACTCTTGTATTTCCAGTGGCAGTGATCGTCTTCATTCTGATGAGCTGTAGATGTGTTAATGAGTCTCAGAGCCAGCCCAGAAATCAAATGGTAATCAGCCAGGGCAGCAGATAAGAAATCATGCCATGTCACCCAGACAGTGAGGTTAACCCTGTCCATCACAGGTCACATCTGCTGATGGAGTTGTGAAATTATTATAACCCATGCATTATTCAGATCACACCAGTCACTTAGCACACCTGCACGATTCATGGTTCAAGAGGTCGTTTGGTGGTCATTCAAGGTCGGTTACTCACTGTCTTGATTGAAAGTGGCTATGAGTTATGTGTTTACACTGCTTAGCATGCTGACCTTTACCCCTTCATACGAATGCCTTGCAAATGTAAGGTAGAAGCATGGGAAGTGGGAGAAGCTGAGAGGGAGAAATGTAGGATTGGTAATAGAGAGAGGCAATGGAGGGGTCGAGGGGTTAGAGACCAGGATAATCAATGTAACAACAAAGAGAGACGGGGGAAATCAAGCAAGAGTCGACAAGAAAATAAAGGGAGAGAGACAGGCAGGCAGGAAGATGGAGAGGAAAGAAGAGGCTGAAAGAGAGAGAAATGAATGGGCAGAAACTTGCCTCTCAGGTGTGAATTAAAGATGTCTTGTTGCGGACAGCAGTAGAGACAGCGCTGCACCACCGCAGGCCTTGCCTTGCAGCTTCTCGGCACGCAGCCAAAGATTAGCCATGATTCCAGATTAACACTCTAAATCCTTCTCCCTACACCGAACTGGTGCTGTTCCATCTAGCCTGTCTACTCCTGGACAGCTATGTTGAGGATATTAGGTTTGGGTATTAGCTGCAGACCGTGTTCACTTTCATGTCGTGCCCAGTGTGCACTCTGCACGCCTGTAATCTTGATGTTTAAACGGCCACCATGTGGTCTCGCAGTAAACGATAAGGGCTTCACAAGCTGCTATAGGCAAGCACAATGCAGTACATTGCAAGCACTCACACAAAAAACTGCTCTATTTAGTTGTTTAGTCTCAGTTTTATAGTTGTATAGTTGTATTGTATTCATTTGTGTAGTCTCTGCATGTAGCGCTCATCAGGCTTAGCCAGCATCTGTTCCACTTAAATGGTAGGGCAGGAATTACGTACTCTAGATGTATTAGTGCCACTGTTGGCAGAGAGCTCTGTGGCTCCAAGCACATGCTGCAATGGGACTTGGTCACATCCCATGCTTGTTTGCCAGTTTCAGATTCAGACCTACTTCCTTTTACAATTTAATTTCTGCCCCGGCTTGTGTGTTGTTTAATTTTGAACGAGTTTACACCCACCGTATCCCTCCTGGAAATAGTGAAATGAGATTGATTTGTGCTGGAGCATGCAGGAGCAGTGCAGATAGCAAAATAACAAAAATCATGAGGCTGGCCAGAATAAACTTTGATTGAATTTTATTAATCTTGGAATAATTAGAACTGAACAGATGGCCGTTACTGATTGATCTGAGTGCAATGTAAAGTGAATCGGCTTCTTGCCTGGTTGCACACAATGTGGTTGGTTTGCTTCAATCCACAAATAGTCAAAGGAAACATCAGACATCTCTGATGATTAAATCATTAATGCATTGTCTGTAATTAACCACCTTATACAGGGTACGGAGTCAAATAAATTGCCTGAGATATTTGGGAATTTGACACATTTTGGAATTTGTCTAATCTGTCCACAGCATCTTGTTATTTTACTTAGATATTAACCTACTTTCACTATTGGTAAGTTACAGAAGAGTTATGATAAAGTCCCAATAGGCTATTGAAAATTCTAAATGCAGACTCAAAATGTCTATTAACTGTGTTTATCCTTACGAGACAAAAGAGTTTCATAACTCACTTTAAAACCCACGTCTATTTAATGATTTAAAAATATCAGCAAATATTAACTAAAAAATAAATAATCAGGCCTACAAGCTGAAAAGCATGAAAAACGAATTGAAAAATAACATGAAATATTGATGTGAAAACTGAATTATTTTTAGGGCTTATTAAAACAGCCATATATATAACAGTTATAGATAGATAGATAGATAGATAGATATTTGTGTGTGTGTGTGCGTGCGTGCGTGCGTGCGTGCGTGCGTGCGTGCGTGCGTGCGTGCGTGCGTGCGTGCGTGCGTGCGTGGGTGCGTGTGTGTGGGTGTGTTAAATATAAATTGACCACCACTTAAGACAAAGCATGTTGTTGTGTTGCAGCAGAATATTGTAATGAACAGGCTGCAGGGCTCAGAAATAATTAACAGAGAAGAGTCTCACTGTAGCCGACCTGAAGGATGGAACATTTCTAATCCTCCTGATCTCTAGTGCTGAACTGCTGTGGCTCAGTAACAGAAGCTTTTTGAAATGCTTGTTTGTCATTCTAAGTAACGTACATTACATACAAAAGTAACTGCAATAACACATTTTAAACAGTAATTCCTTACACTACTCTGTTTCTCAGGTAATTAATAATATAACTGAACCTCAAATTTTGATTTGACATCTCTCCTAGAAACAACTGAAAATCATGTGCACATCCAGGAAGTGCTGGGTTGAGCAAAAATGCAAAAAAAAAAAAAAGTTTTTACATCTGTACTAGAAGCAGTGAGTCAGTGGTGCCTGAAATTGCAAACTCAAATGTGTTTCACCTCACCAGGTGCGGTTCTGGATGTGTTCTGGAGGCTTACAGAAGGGGGCGCTGTCTCTGTGGATAGTGGAGAACAGCACCGGCCCTGAGGAGCAGCGCCGACTGTGGCACTCAGCCACCGAACCCAGATCTGAGAGAGGCTGGAAAGTCATCACCATTCCCCTTTACGGACTGGCAGACTGGTACGGTGAAGTGCTTGCGTGTTTCACCGATTGGCGGGTGGTTATGATTCACCATATGTGGCAGTTACATATGTTGAAGTTGTCGCCTGCATACTGTTAGCACAGCTGCACACTGCAGCTCTATTTTTGTGTCTAAGGTGGCAAACAAGTTCCCCTTGTGGGGGATCATCCTATCCTATCCTATCCTATCCTTTTCCGACACTCAAACAAATACCTCAGTGGTCTCAAGTATCAGAACTGAGTAGCACTTCCTAATTTTTCCTCCTGCTCATACATGCAGATTTTCACCATTTACATCCCATTTTCCAGCGGACATTCCCTCTCAACCCCAAAAAATTAATGAATCCCATAGCGGCCTCTAGTCTTGTACCATGGACCTGTCATGTGCATGCTGCTGTACAACAAATCCCCCTCTCGTCTTGTACCGCTTGTCTCTGAAACAAGTAGAAATCAATACACAGGGCTCTGCTCATCATCCTCTGCCTCCAATTAGCTATGGACCTTGATTTCCTCTAGAACAGGGGTGGAGGAACCTTTTTCCTATCTACAGCTATTTAAATTTTTATCCAACTTATTCAAAGGCCATGCAAATTATCAAATTTCAAATTGTATTCGTATTTTAATATTAATAATACAAATTTCATGGTTAAATTAACATGCTTTTATTGACCAAAATTCACACTAACCTTAATGTGATGGCTGGAACTGCCTCTCTTTGGCAAGGCGCCTGATGTCAGATGGTAGTGATGATACTCACAGCTGCTTTTCCAGGTTTGGTTCAGTCATTCTTGAGTGAAAGTCTAAGTCTAAGTCTGAGTCTTTGCAAGAGTCCTTTTTGAAAAGAACTGCTCACAGCAGTAGGTTGTCCCAAACAGAGATGCAAACTTCTCCTTAGAACAGGGAAAACCCGAAGGATGTGGTTTCTGATTGCAAGCCAGCAAGAAAAAAACTGGAAGTTTCTTGCGGTGTCCTTCAGTGTTTCTTCAGTATGTTCCGCTATATCTGTGACGTTTTTTCAAGATCAAGTGACACCTTGGAACAATTTTACTTTGTGACCCTGCAGCAGCAAAAAGGCACTCCTTCATAAATTCTCCCTCTGAATGAAGTTTTAGCTTCTTAACTATTAGCTCACCCACCACAAATTTTGCCTGCATAACTTGCTCTGTCAGAGTGCAGTCTTGTGAAAGCTGCTTGTTGGGAACTCACACCATCTGTCCTTGCAGTTCATCCAGTTTTGCATGTAATGGTTCTCGAGATTGGCCTTTTTCATCACTGCAAGCAATCCCCACAAACAAGGCACACTGACTTGCCTTTTACTTCAACAAAAAAAAATATTTGTTTGTCCACCTCTCTTGGAGAGTGCAACATTCCACAACCTTTCTTTTCTTGACAGTCACCATGATGCATGTGAGTGATGACACATATGTGCGTTCAGACGATGAACCTGATGTCAGGTTCAGGCAGGGCGCGGCACCGCGAAGTGCTGCTCACTTATTTTCGGTGCCCATGTTAACAACTTGGGCTGTTCAGACAAGAAGGACTGTGGCACAGAGCTCTGCGGATGGCTCGCAATTCAAAGCACCAGTTTCAGTGTCTTGTCTGTTTTCTCTATGGCGTACAGCCAGAAAGGACCACCTGAAAGGATGTGTTAGCCTACTATTTCATGTCATTTTCTTTTATCTCAGAAAAAGTCATTTCTGTCTGAGCATTTTTGTCTTGCTTTTTTTATATTTCTGATTTGCCTCATGGGCCAGATCAAACAGTCTCATATATGGCCCAGAGGCCTGAGGTTCCCCACCCCTGCCCTAGAAGAACACAGAAGTTTAAGCAAAAAACAACCAGCAATGAAAAAAAGAAAAATCCTAGACACTGCATTTCTTCTCTGTGTTTGCTTGACTGGGTGTTTCTTTAGTGTTCAAGCTTGGATAATCCTGCTCCCTTGAGAGTGATTAATTTTTGATTCCTGGGTTTATGCAGTCAGCTATGCTTGCGCTTTTAATTAGAATGTCATGTCCTTAACCTTGAGGTGAACCTGTGGGGCTGTACATAGTTACCGTCGTAGACCAAAAATATAATCTGAAATTTAGCCTACACGACACCGAGGGAATAACAGATACGACAGAATATGTGTAGACTCTGCATGTGACTGCATATTTGTTGATATGGGAACCTGCTGGTTGATAGCAAGCATGGAGGGAAAAAATGGTTGCAATCAAATTTCAAGCTACTGTTTACCTTTGAAATGTGAGTGATAACCCCTAAAATCTCAATGATGAACAACAGATGGCATTGAAGGGGATGTTTTTTTGTTTTCAATTTCAGAATTCACATACTGTAATGCATGCTATTATCTTGACCAGAGAGCCCAATCACTTTTTGTCACCATCTCAATAGTATCAAACTTATCAGTTACCACAACAGCGTGGTACGGATATGCTCTGCAGCCCAGAAACCATTTACAATGAAAACAAACTTATCTCTAAATCTTTCCGGATATAAATGCAATGTTTGTCTGACTTTTTCCAGCCAAATGAGATGTATATGATATCACTAGCAATAGTTTGAAACCGGAAAATATACTCTTATCCCTGGGGGGTTAAACTGTTCTGTTTTGTGTGTGGCTGTAAGAGATAGCAGTGTTCAATAATACAGACAGTGCATATAAAACAGATGTTCCAAAGCTAAATCTCAATGGTGTTCCCCTAAAAAAAAAAAAATTCTTCCAGAGATCTTTTCGGTTTGAAGCTGTTCGACCAGTCAGTCTGAAGTTGTAACAATGGCTCTGTCTCCCCGCAGGTTCTGGCTTCAGTTCAGCACAGAAGATGGACCTGGACCCAGTTCAGCCATCTCTCTTGACAACATCTCTTTCAGTATGGACTGCTTCCTGGCCTGTGAGTACTACAATAACACTGCCAGATTCCGCAAGAGGTGATCATTGTTTTTACTCCAGCTTCACAAGATCTTGGGTGAATTATGAAAGGGAATTCAATCACTCTTTTTCTCTGTGGTTGTTTTATCCTGACAAGAACAATATAAAAGACTTGACTGGCCTAAAATTGTAAACACTATAATCCCAGGTAGACTTAGGCAAACATTCAAAGTGACCTAAAGGAATTAAATGAATAATCATTACAAGCCTGCCCTGTGTTCACTCTTTGTACTCTGAGATAAGATTTGACTGAGTGGCAGATTTGTACACTTTGGGGCATTCATCAGTGGCTTGCCTATCCATGATTTATTCATGGAAATCTCCTCTGACATAGCCATAACTCATGTTTTCTTTTCTACAAGTCATAATTCTCATTTATCAAAATTATGCAGTGTCTCACAAACATCTTTTATATTCCTGTGCCAAAAATATATCCTAGCGTGTTCTTTTTACATGTGTACCACAAACTCGAAAACTGTATATGTGCATTGTGTTTCTTAAACTTTGCTTTTACTTTGCTGCTCTCTCAAACTTCAGCCTTGCTTAGGTGTACATTGTGAAAATATCCTGTAATGTCACATTCTGTTACGTCCAGTGTGATATCTTGGATGAGCTCTCAAATGTCAGAACACTTAAAACTCTTAAGTTCCTGTATAGCACTTTAGGCTTTTAAAGGTCAAGCCTCCCCTCACCTTTCTGGATGTTTTTGTATTATAATTGAAATGGTTTATCAATATAAAAACACGAGTAACATGACAGCCAAGTTTGATGTCAGGAGGACAAAATACTTTTAGCTTAGTCTCCCTCCATTTCTTCCAGTCCAGAGTGCCCACTTGAACTCTGACAGGAATAGAAATGTCTGAGTATCTCTGTAACTGAATGCAGCTCTGAGACTGAGAGCAGATGTGGTCATTAAAAAAATGAAACAGTGTTTAACTGACTAAATCCCACTTACTTAGCTAGCCAAGAATTTGATTCTGCTGGGAGAGACATGGATGTCTGAATATACAAACTCTCCCCCTTGAGACAAAATGATTTTGCCTGCTTTTATTTGTTGTTTTGTAAGCTTGGGTAGAAACTAAATTGTACATGAGGCCCTGTCACATTTTTTGCACTGATGAGGATACAACTTCCAATTAAAGGTGAGATCTTGGTGGTCTTGTTTTGTTATCATTAGAGCATGAATTACAGATAAATTGGCTAAAACTGCACAGTACTGCTAAAAAGTAGTAGAGCTAATTAATGATGTTTTTTGATACCAGTTGTCACTCAGATGTTAATTATGAAATTAGCCTATTTTGTTTTGTTTGTGTGTTTGTTTGCCTTTAGATTATCTTAGTACTGCTTTGAATACTGCTTTCACTACTGATTTTAGTGATGCCTCTAGTAATGCAGCAGAAATGATCTCATCACTGTTGCCCCACCTGTATATTGCAATCAGATAGAAAGGGCACATCAGCGGAATATGATATGACAAATAGCTGTTGGTATAGGCTGGAGCAGAGTTGCCATCACCCTGTATCAACACTGGCTTATTGGATCAGGGACTCTTTATTTAAAGAGATGACATTTTCCAGGAGATATTTGCACACCAATTTGTGTTTTATGTCCTCGGAGCAGCACATTGGTATGGCAGCACTGCAGGATCATCCATCCCAAGCTCTCTCCTTTTCCAGATGGCAAGTCTTTAATCCTGGCCAGGTATCCATTACCTAAAGCCACACTTGACACAGGCATATTTTATCGGCTATCAATCAGACCATTTGATGGGGGATGCCGAAGCTCAGCAAAAGGCAGCATTTCCAGGAGTGATTAGCATGATGGATACCTGAGCATTATTGCACAAGCCGATCATATGTTTTACTGGGGAAAAAACATATCGTGAACATATTATGCAGAGTATCAGAGCCATCTGCAGCTTTTTTTTTTTCTAAACAGGTCTGCCTGAGCATGATGTATGTTTTGGCAAGCATTTGTGCTCAATGATGCATGCATTGTCCTTCAACTGTTTGGACATTGCTGTCAGTTCTATAATTTTATCTTCACAAGCATCATTCAATTATTTTCCTGGATTTAGTGAACAGTGTGGAAAGTTTTCTCTTTTGTTTTCTCTCTGCCGTATATACCTGGCCACTTCTTCCTTCATGCTCAGCAGCATTAACAGCTGCCTTTTGACTCTATATAAGTCTCTGGACATTACATGGTAAATGTGCCTCTGCTGTAGGTGGTGCTTGACATCACTGGATAGTCAATGCAGTGTCCCTCACAACGATTGCCAATGCCAAAAATGCCATTTGTAAAGGAATAATTGGATTCTCTGGGCTGAAGGCAATATAAAAAAAGAGATTGCTCTCAATGCCCACCTGCCTTCTTTTAGAAGATTTGCATTAGTCACAGTGAAGATAAACCTATGGCAGCCGCTCACTTAAAGCCTGCTTCATCTATACACAGCTGTACACAATAACAGTCTCATCTGCATATGATGAAGGCTCAATCTGTATTTGCATGTGTGAAGATGTGTCCAGTATTTGCAAAAATCCCTTATTTTTTATACTGGATTATAAAGAATTGCTGAAATTTATCAATGTTAGTAATTATTAGCCGCACCTGAGGGTGTTAAGAAACATGAAGCTACACCATGGACCAATAAGTACAGATGCTGTGCTGTCCCACAGTGTATTCATGGTGATGACATATGGACCTAATTATAGCAGTTTATTGGGATGTAGCTGCAGCTCTGGGGCTCCCTAGTTTACCAGCTGCCTTGATCTCTTCTGTGTAACACGAGCCTACCTGGCCTGCTTCCTAGTATAGCAACTGAAAACAACAGTCCTACAGTATCACTTTATATTATGACAAGCCACTGTTGAGTTTTCTACATGTCAATAGACTGTCAACAAGATTTGTCCAGTTAAAAAAGTGCTATGTATTCAGTCAACCACTTGTAGACTATTAAGGGGCGCCTCAAGCTTCTTCTATTAACTTTCAGCCAGGGAGTAACACATGACTATAAAGAGACTGAATTTCATGAATTTACTGCTTTTTTGTTCTTTAGTTGTGCACCTACACTTAACCTTAACTTTATGTAGTTGATAGTCTACCAACAGTTATTGAGAAGTAAGGCATGCTTGACAATGTGTATATGACAATCAAGTCAATCATAGACTACTGAAATAATGATGCCATCATGTAACAACACAACATTACATACATCACTGCTTAACAATGGGTTTATTGTAAGACACCAGAGTATGTGTTGTCTTACAATACATTATAAATAGATTTAAATCTATCTATCTATCTATCTATCTATCTATCTATCCATCCATCTAATTAGATCTAAATGTAAGTCTGTGTATGTATATGTGTGTGTGTGTGTGTGTGTATCACCATATCACATATATCCATATCACATACGTATGCATCACCTTATATCACTGTATGATCTAAAAGTCAGCTGATATTAAGTTGAGTATTTCTATTGAGTCAACTGTGAAACTTCAGTCAATACAAAGTTGATAATTAGTTGAATATTAACTTTGTACAGTGCAGGCTGTGACAACATTATTTTTTTAGTTGTGTGAAAAAATATTTTAAATATTAACAATAACTCAGTCGCAACTCTTTAAAAATTCTTCTTACCACACTAATGAAGTTACCCTTTACTGCTTACTTAATTAGCTTTTTACTCTAAATGACAGCCCAGCTTCTTCTTATGAAATCGCCAAAAGGAATACGGTAGATTGATAACTTGATTTGTCTATAGATGTGGACATTTATTGTAGCAGTTGCAGTCTCAAGGTTTTGTGGCTTGGTGGTTGGGAGGTAACAAGGTGGACCCCCTTGTTGCTGACCTCTGGTGGGCTTCAGGCAGCTTACACCAGCCTGCTAACGAACAGTGACAGCCGGGCTGGCTGCTGCCCTGCCCTCTGCTTCCCGCTGCTCCATGGTGGACCTGCTGAGTCCATCGCTCGCTGTAGCAGCATACCAATACATTGTGCTACAGCCCTGTCGATCCCACACTCTTGCTGAAGCATGTTGCCTCGTGCTCTGAATAGCAGTGCAGTGGGCCTTATTAGTGACTTTGTTGGAGATATATATAAAAGAAAAAACAGCTACTGAATTTGTTATGTACAAACACCGCATCGATAGGGCTTGGTGTCAGGAAGGCAATGGTGAGTAGAGTGCCTCTACTTACCCAAACAATCAAACATATTGCAGTCACTCATCTAACTGTATATGATCCATCAAATCTGACCGTATACTCTTTATCTGTACTCCCAAGTGATGGAGACTTTTAGAAGATCATATTTATTTGAGGATTACAGAGCTATGGAATGAACTATTGATTTTCCTAGTGGCAAACAGCGTTGAGAGGATTTTTAGCCTTGAAGCTAGAATTACAGGATTTCTTTCCCCAATGAAAGCTCCAGCACAGACCACGAACTGAAGCCATCAGACATTAGTCTACAGCTTTCGGTGCTATGAATCTGACGTCCTACATATGCTGCTCACTATGACAAACTCATACGACATTCTGATTAAAGCGACCTTTAAATGAAATATATCACCCACAAGGCCATACGTGTGTTTTCTACTCTACTACAATTAATGTTAATGTCTAGTTGTTGCTTTAAATCAAAGCTAGCAGGTTCTTCTGACCAAATGGAAAGCGGCCCGAGCTTTCCGATCCTTACAGCTGCTCAGGGAGTCCCCCGCCATATTGTCATAAGCGCTGAGACTTCAGCCTGAGGTGACAGGAGAGCCAGGCTGCATAGGCTGTGCTTTTTCTGTGGATATGATTAGAGAGATGAAGATGAAAAACAGTGTTTTTCTCAACATCCCATAATGTCCCTGGAATCATGGGTGGGAGGAATTAGTAATGATCTGTCTCTTCCTTGGTGAACTGGCAAGAGACACAGTGAGGGTAGCTTTTGGGACTTGTCATAATTATGAAAACTGTAGATGGATTCCTACTTGGTATTCGGCTCAGAGAACTTTTCCAAAATGGGCAGTTGCTGTATATGGAGAAGGCTGTAATTTAAGAAACGCCCGCACACCAAAAGTCATCTTTAATTACTGGACTGAACAGACAAAGTTTGAATCATGGCAGATTTTTTTTTTTTTTTTTTTTTTCAGATTAAACATCATTTACACAAAGTGCCAAATGTGATTTTATGTTGTTGATGATTAGCTATACACTATGTACCACTGTTACTCTTTTCAATATAGGCAATACATGTGAATTTGGCCATATAGCCGTCATCAGCTCCATATTATGTGTGATGTCAGCCCTCAGATGAGAAACAGATATATATCTATATCTATCTATATTTTTATCTCTATCTATGTCGATATTTCTATATATATCTATCTGTCTATCTATATACAGTGGTGGAAAAAAGTTTTCAGACACCCTTAAAATTTTACACAATCTCAAATATTATCATGAAATATTTGTGGAAAAATCTTTTTTGTGTTTCAAAAGTTGTGGCTGCATTAGACAGATACAAACAAATACAAATTATATATTTTTGTTTATTGTTTACAAGAAAAACTAACATAACTAAATTCTTGACAGTTAAAATATGTCTGTTCTCAACATTGTCGGTATCAAAGTCAACAAATAACAGAATGTGTTCAAAACTGAACAAAAAATAAATAAACCATCACATCATCAAATTAATATTTAGTAGTCCTGCCATTGGCACGTAGTAGAACTCTAATCCTGGCTGGCATGTTCCCCACAAGCCTTTCACACTGTTGAGGGGTAATTTTGTCCCATTCTTCTTGAATTACTGCTTTTAATTCTTCTAAATTCTGTGGTTTACGCTTTGAAACAGACCTTTTGATAATCCACCACAGATTTTCAATGGGGCTCATGTCCGGGGATTGAGCTGGCCATTCTAAGACCTGGATACTGTGCTCCTACAGCCAAGTTCTACTGGCCTTGGATGTGTGGCAAGGGGCATTATCTTGTTGAAACATCGAGTTTTTACCTCGACGGAACAGTGCACGCGCAGAAGGGAGCATGTGGGTTTCAAGAATGGTACAATACTTGGCAGAGTTCAATGTGGCATCACACAGTGAGACAGTGAGATGACCAACACCAGCAGCACTCATGCATCCCCAAACTATGATACTGCCTCCACCATGCTTGACAGTAGGTACTGTACATGCTGGAGATAATACTTCGCCTGGCCTTCTGCGTACTCTCACATTAGTAGGAGGAAGATAAAGCTGGAAACTGGACTCATCTGACCACAGAATCTTGTTCCAATTCCTGGCTGTCCAGTTCTTGTGTGCCTGGGCCCAACGATGCCGGGCTAACCTCTGTCTCTCATTGATCAGGGGCTTCTTGATAGCCTTGTAGGACCTTAAGCCATGATCCAAAAGTCGGCCACGTACAGTGCGGGTGAAACACTGGACACCCATTTGGTTTGACCACTGCTGCTGAAGCTCCTGTGATGTCATTCGGCGGTTTTGCCTGCACATGCGGATCAGGATGCGGTCATTTCTTGCTGAAGAAACCCTTGGACGCCCAGATCTTGGTTTGTCTTCCAAGCTGTTGGTTCGTCTGTATTTCTGCAGAGTGTATCCAACTGCTGAAGGACTGCATCTGCACTTCCTGGCTATCTGGCAGCAGTTGTAGCCTTCCTGGCTGAGAATCTTTATCTTCAGGCGTGTTTCCTGCGTTAGGTTCCTTGTTTTAGCCATTTTTGTGTCTGAAGAACTTTCAAATGTGCTGGCTTTATATAGACACCAAGCTTGGAAACAAAAATTGTATCTTTTAATAAAAGAACAACCTTCATCACTGGTACCAAATGAAATGACCCAATACTCAAAATTTCTTATGTATTTTTATGGAACCAATCAATTTTAAGTTTTTAATGGCTTTTTTAGGATTTGTTTAGTATTTTGACTGTACAAAAAGAAATTGCACTTGAAGACCAAAGAGTGATTCTTAATGCCCCCTATTAAAAGCTTTAAATAGCTTCCTTGGGGTGACCCTTTTCACACATCCAATAGTGTAAAAAAAATAATAATAATACCTGTTGTATACACCATGTATTGTATTGTATTTCCTGGATGATGTGTGAATAAACTAAACTAAAACTATTTCACAAATGCATGGGGTGTCCGAAAACTTTTTTCCACCACTGTATATAGATACAGTATATATAGATAGATAGATGGACAGATAGATATAGACAGATTTAAATCTATTTATAATGGTAAGACAGCACATTGTGTCTTACAATAAACTCATTGTTAAGCAGTGCTTCCAAGGATGTATGTAACTTTGTGTTGTAAGTTACTGAATGATGGCATCACTATATCACATTAAGACCACTAATTAAAGGTGACTGGAGTGACCTTGGTGTGCAGGCTTCTCTTTAATTATATGCTATTCACTTCTCAACCAGGCACCTGTTTAATGTGTGTGCATATGACCATTTAAACTTTGCATCTGGAGCAGGATAATTTCACTGTAGGTGTACTCTATGGCTGGGAAAAGCCAAGCAAATGAAGAACACTGTCAGCAAACCTTTGTATCATCTTTTGCCATTGTTTGCCATCCGGAGCAGCCCTTCTGAGAATATCAGGCAACTTCAGTGTAAACAAGCTGTCATTGTGGTATTCTACGGAAAAAGCTGGCGCACGCTGAGAAACATCTCTTGTCTTCTTTCTTGCTTTCTGAAATGCAGATGTACCATGGGACCTATTAATTGTGCTCTCAACAATTTGTTCCATGTGCAGAATATAAATATAAGTTAGTGTGAAGGTTAACCCCCAATACTGTGTCATTTACAGTGTATTGTTTGCCTCAAATATCTATACCAAACACACAAAGACTGTTAAAAGAATGATAATGATGAGGAGGTCTTCAGTGCTGTTGACTGATTTAGCCATTGTCTTATGCCGGCTTAAATAAACTTCATTTGTTCTGAAGCTAGTCTGACAGTTCAGCCTTTTCAGATGCTGTATCTTATTCACCTTTTTGTCAAACTCAGAGCATTTTTGTAGTTGTTGGAGAGCAGCAGAAATTATAAATTGGAGGCAGGGGCAACAGAATAGCAGTGGGTCAAGATGTGAAACTGCCCTTGTTTGCTGTTATGTAATTGCATGATGACTGCATTACAAGCCAAAGCCGGTGAACCTGAACCGACTTCTTGGAAATAGTCTTAGTTATATATGAGTTTTCTATCCTCACAACAGCCAACAGGGTTCATCCAGCATCTGAGCTGCCGAGGGCATCTGTATCTATGCACAAGGTTGAAGAAATGGACATGCTGTACAATGCTCTTTAAAAAAAAGCAGGATGTTTTTATGAAAGCATTATTAAAGTAGCACTCAGAATTAGGGAAAAATTTAAAGGATTAGACTTGAGGAAATTACAAATGAGAGAATCAAGACAGAAAGAACTTGTGAGGATATTTCTGAAGAAGACTATCAAAGTTTACAAGTGAATGTGCTCTCATTTCATAGACCTGTCACACCAAGTGAATGCAACGATAACATCATGGTGACATCAATTAAATGAGCTGCTGATGTTAGAAGATGACATTTATTTGAATGTTGATGTGTTTTTGTATTTTTACATTTACCGTCATTTTTGTAAAATATTGATTCACTGGTTCTGCAATTCCAGACTTTTCTTTGCACAACAACTAAATACAAGGCATTAGCATTCTAACACTGAATATTTATTTTATTATTTTGCATGGGCTGGCTTCCATTGATTGTTCTCTGCAGTCCCTGTTCAGTCTTTGCAGCTGACTACTTTAACACTCTTTAACACTCTAACACTTTTTTTTGCCTCTGATTACAGTTCATGGACCTAATCAAAAAATGTGATTCATTCACTCAGTCAAGTAACCATGGGAGCTCAGTCCCATTTTTTCACTTCCAGTGAAGCCCTCACCACTTCTTCTCATGAATTTGAAGAATAAGGGTTGGAAAAAATTAAGATCAAACAAACAATGGTTTCACTCGCGTAGAAAACCTTTTTCTTAATGGGAGAAGAGGATGAGAATGGGGGCAGGTGCCTGTTTTTCCAGGTCATCATCCAACTACAGCAGGTAAAATTAGTCTCCCCTACTTTAACATCCTTGGAAAAACTAGGTTCTTCTATCTTGAGCCGTAATAGCCAATCAACCAGCCTTTTACTTGGAAGACCTAATTCCATGTGAGAAGTTGGAGGGGAAGAGATCACGGTGGCAGCAAGCTTATGATCTCAGTCCTGGGAAAGTGGTGGGGCTGGAGGCTTAATACACTACTGCAAGACTCACAGTGCATACCTGCCTACTGTAGGACTGGTGAGAGATGTTGTAGATGGCTGTTATACATTCCCCTCCGTCCATATATCCACTGCCACTGATGAAAGAATGACCCCTACTGGTGGCTCTGCATTTTCTGTAGCAATAAGGAGACTAATAGCTAGTGTGCTTACTCAGTTCTTCATCACAGCTTCAGCATTTCATTACAGCAGCTAAAGGCAAGGATGGCGTCTGCAATAACACAATATCTGTTTTCTTTTCAGCCAACGGCGACTTCCCCCCAGTGGCCACGAGCACAACAAGGCAGCCCCTTAGACCAATCAATCAGTACATCAAAACCACCACACCGTCCAATGGGGGCCCTTCAGCGTACATCCCTGTTCCAGATGACTGTAAGTTTGTGATTGAGTGGCATGAGAAAGAGAGATGAAAGCTGATGCTGAGTGACGCTCAGATGTGGTCGAAAGGATAAGCATTTATACACTGGAAGAGGAACATTCTCCACAGATATCTTCCGTCTATGCCTGTTTCACTCTATCGATCTCTCCCATTGTCTTGTAAATCTGTCTCTCTCGCTGTCTCCCACGTGCTCTCACCCTCACATCAAACACACACACGCACACACGCACACACACACGCATGCATAAATGATTAACAGTCACTCACCATGTGCTGAGCATGGCACAATGCATGGGCTGCAACAAAGTAAGTGTGCCACCTACTGGTTTCAACCGCCTCCACATCTGAGTGACGCTAGAGAGCTCTCCTTTGGCATTAAATGGAGCGGGACGGGCAGTTTTGAAGTGTAAAATCCTCCAATTTGTCTCCTGAGAATGTCAATGGAGCCAGTTACACAGACTTGACATTTTCCACCTCGCAGTCTCTCACTTCACCACTACAAAAGGGTAAAGACAAGCGGAGCTTCAATTTCTATATTTAAAGTCATAAGTTAGAGCTAGTTTCATATCAAACCTGTACTGAGACATATTTCTTCACCTAGTTGCTTTGAAGTTCTTGAGGCGCACCAGATGTCTTCAAGCTTGGCTCGTGAAAGATTTGAGCCACTTATATTCAATAGTTAAAATGGAAAGAAAAATGCAAAATTCAGTCTTCTGCTCCTGTGACTTAGAGCCACATTGTTTTCCAGTCCAGACAACTGGTCTAGACAGTCTAGAGTTCCTGCGATCTATGTTTCAGAGTATGTAATTGCATTCATCACTATCTTGTTTACTCAAACAAGCAGCAAAAAAGGCTTTTATGACATTCACATGCTGTTAAAGCCTAGCAAATCAATTTATTGGGTAGAGTGCCTCACCTTCCATTTGAGACTGGTTAGGTGAATCACACCCACGCACTAATATGCTATCTTGCAGTTATTTCTGTGCAGCAACATGTCTGATTGAATGTCTGTGGCTTGGAGCACTCTCCAATCTGAAACACTCAGTGGTCTATCACTTCATTTTGTCATTGGAGGAACAAGCAGGCACAGTGAAAGGCCAGATTTTAATGTGTGGCCATCTTCCATAATTGATAACATTATTGGATTATGCGCTGAACAGACTGAATAGGTCAATTACCAAACAAGGGCTCAATCTATATGAGGAATGTCTTTTGTGCTGAACTGTATGTATGGCATTTGAAGGAATACTGCCTGTCATATACAGTTTGATATGAAAGCTTTTTCATAAAAGGTGGCCAGCGACTATGATTTCTCAGCAAGGACAGCAGCAAAAGGCTATTTTAATGTGCTTACACAGGTAATACTAAGTATGGTTTCAATAAAGCCAGCTGGCTTAAATCTCCTCAGAGAAAGATGGGACTTTGACATCACACTGCTCTTGCCCTTGTGATTATCATAGATATTAACTCAGGGGAAAAAAGTTGAACTTATACGCTGGCCATTTCAAAGGCAGCCTTGAGCGGTTAACATTCGCCAGGCGTCTCTCCTTTCCCCTTCCGGAGCTGATGGTTTGACGTCTGCAGGGCAGGACGGAGTGCCTGATGAGGGTTTTAGCTCGGCAGGCCTGTCACTCCAACAAGGCTCTCCTCTTCCCCCGACACGCTCAGTGATTAACCCCACCAAACATCAGCATCTCCTGTCTCTGCTCCCTCTCCCCTTTTCATCTTTGCATTTTGCACTGCCACTATATCTATGCATAGCCGCAACGTCGTCTCTCTCCGTCGCTCCTTCCGTTTGTTTCTCATCTTCATTACCTCCACAGCAACCTCATTCACTCTCCGTTAGTTCCCATCACTGTCCTCCTGTCCTGCCGCCCTGTCTTCTGTCAGTGTTCCCACTCATCACAGTCTTTCATCCTACTTCTCCCTCCTCTGCTCTTTTTCCTTCACCCTCACTTCACTTTCTCTCTTCTTTTATTCTTTCCCATCTATCTCCTGCTCTTTCTCCTCATCCCCATTGATTCCTCACTATTCTACCAGCAGGCACTTTCATTTCTCGCTGCTGTATTGGAGAGCCACCTCACTGCGTGGTGTCGGCCACGGCCTCTCTCTGCTGACTCATCAGTTGCTTTCGGGGGGGAGCTGGAAAGCCGCCCTAGATGAGCTCGCTTCCCCTCTCTTTCTGTGATTACCCCTTCTAATGGGAAAGGAGCATGCCGCTAACCTCAATATGAGTTCCGGGATTATTTTTCTCTGGCTATTGTGTGTGTGTGTGCATGATTGACTGACATCAGTGTTTTCAATTTCTGCTTTAAGAAGAGAAGACACACACTGGTCATGCATTTACATGTGTAGTCTGAACTGCCAGCCGCTTGCTGTGTGACCATGCGCTGAAATGTCAACATAATAACAACTGTTCTACAAAAGCAAAACAAAATGGACAAGCATTTTGTAGATTGAATACATGCAGCATATTTTCACATCAAGGTGTTCCACTTTCACAGCCAGATCTATACAAATCCCAGCTCAATAATAGACCACAACAAATCTCTGTGTCCTCCAGAGTAGATGAAAATGGCTATCTAATCAAAGACAGAAGGGATGGTGATGGAAGCAATCTGATTGGCTCTCGAAAGTAATTGACAGCAGATGTCGGTCCCTTAATACTGCATGCAGAGTTGAGTTCTGGCCATTATGTGCTCTCTAATTAGCTGCACAGCCGAGATGCGAGTCCATGTTTCATTGTTTGCCTGTTCGTAAACATTGGCCCACAGCAATCAGTTACCTAGCTGTTGCTACTTTGTGTTTTGAGGAGGAACATTAGTCACCAAGACAGACATGAGACTGATAACAAGCAGCACCACACAAAACAGACTATTGTAATTAATTGGACTCGGGTGCTCCATAAGGTTTGCATTTAGCATTCAAATGTGTTCATGGTACGCCAGTGTTGATCCATCTTTCTAATGGGCGGCCCAAGGAGGACAACCGTCAATGGTAAAACTGAATACATGCTAAGAGAGCAAAGTAGCTTGAAGAATAATTGTCCTTCAAAGTTAACAAAGACTCTGATTAATGTAGCCCTCCCCTCAGACAAAAAAAACAAAAAACATAGTGGAACGAAAAAGCAAGTTATGCCAAATTTATCGATTGTGCTGTTATCAAACAGGTTCTTCAATAAAGTGCCCTACACAGAACAGAGAGCACAAATACAGACAAAAACAGAGATAAAAGAAGAACAAGGATCAAGATATGGATCTGGAGCCGTGTGTGTGTGTGTGTGTGCGTGTATGTGTATGTGTGAGACTCAAGAAAAAAGACTTGTGTTCAGTGTTGCTAAACATGGTTCAATCACGGACACAACACAGAGTTTCACATTCATAAAATAGCAGTTTTTTTTAATAACCCTTAAAGGAGATCACGACATGCTTTTAGCTTTTTTTATGGCAGGTTTCTAAACTCTGCCTCTCTCTGTGTCTCTCTCTCATTAGATGTGTCGGGGACAATATCTAGCTGATGAAAGTATAAGTGATTGCCCCTCTTTTTATGGAGGCCACTGTTCATTATGACGATGGCAGAAGAAGAGACATATAATAGGCAGTCAGGCAGAATCAGAGTCTCCCCTGGGATGCTTGTCCGTGTGTGTGTGTGTGTGTGTGTGTGTGTGTGTGTGTGTGTGCGTGCGTGCGTGCGTGCGTGCGTGCGTGCGTGCGTGCGTGTGTGTGCGTGTGCGTGTGCGTGTGCGTGTAGCAGGTCAGAAGTGCTGACTTGTGTGCACATACCACTTCTCACTCTTATTAGAGCAAGCTAGTGTCTCTTAGAGCACTTCTTAATATAAAAAATAAGAGCAGATTGAAGGAGCCACACAGGGCATATATTGTGTTTGTGTTTGTTCTGCTGTGTATCACAGAAAAGCTCGTTACACCAGCTGGGAGGTGTGTGTGCTTATGTGTGTAGACTTTCAACAACATAAACAACACTGAAGTGGTCTAAAACTACAGGGAAAACTGGCTTGTCTTCCTTGTACTGATCACTGTTTCTGACTATCTAGAGGTGCACTATGCAAAATAGAGGACTGTTGAGACTCAACTGATTGTGGAATATACACAAAATCTATCAGTGACAACACTGTGGGCTCAAAATTTCATGCTGATTCCACATTTTGCTTTAGTCCTAATTTCATTCAACCCTCTGCAATTTTGCAAAGTACACCTTTATGAATGACACTGTCAGTGTCACAGTCAAAGGTAGCCAGGATCCAGCCCTCGCGGATTATGGCTACTCCCATATTTTTAAAATATGTGATGATTCCTGATGTCTGGAACTGCTCTTATTCCCAAGGGTAGATTTAACAGGACTCTGTTTTAAATGCCCGTTTGGCCAGTCAACAAGTTCTGCGATGATGCCATCACTTCAGAGAAGTAAACAAATATGGCGGTGGCCATGAAGAGTTGTGATGTTACTGACAGCAAAGTAAATTTGGTGATTTCTTCTGTTGCTGAGAAATGTTACAGAATTGAATCAAAAGACAAACAATTAGCCAGTCTGAAAGTTGCTGTGGTTTCGGCAAAGCCTGACGATGCGATCAGTTAACTATGGTTGGTTAGCACTGACAAATGGTCTTGGCACATAGGTGTGGCAAGCACTGACTTTGGTAAATCGTCTCTCATAGAGACATTGCCAGAACCCATTGCATTAAAGCATGATTCATAGCTTTAGGAAAACACTCTAAGTCAGAGCCAGGTTTCAGGTCATTCCTACTAGCTTCAGTGTCATATGTACAATTGACTTAGTAGGTTAGGACATACAGTCATGTCCACTGTATGTCCTAATTCTAAATGTGATGTGTTTCAAATGTCACAGAAAATACTGTTGTTGCTGTTAATGAGGTGTCTTAGTAGGTTGTACTTTTGACTAACATCTGGAGGAAGCATTCCATGCTACGGTTTAACAATAATGTCTCACAAATGCTGTGTCCCAACTGGGATATAAATTCAGAATATGAATGTCCACAGACTGAGGCAGTTATTTGTGTTGTTTTTCTGTTTGTGTGTGTGTGTCTGATTTGTGTGTGTGTGTGTGTGTGTGTGTGTGTGTGTGTGTGTGTGTGTGTGTGTGTGTGTGGGCCAAACAAGACTGATCAGGTGGGCTGAAGTGTGAAACTGACCATGACCAGCAGAGAGAGGAAAGAGAAATCTAATGGAGGATTTTTGCTGCCCTCATCACAGCAGGGATGTCAAAAATTAAAGAGGCATTCAAGCGTAAATGCTTTAAGAAGGACCTTAGCCACATAAAAACTACCCCAAACTCACTTACTCAATAAACAAAATAAAAACCTAATCCAACTTTGGATGTCGTGGTTCCCTCACTTCTAACCTTTCCCCCTCCTTTTTTCATATTAGCACAGCCGCCATTGGTTATTGATTGCCATCATGGTTTAATGGATTGAGTACAGTAGGATTTATGTTTTAGCACTGTTTTGCTTTGAAGGCTTCTCTATACCAGTGATGGATTTGTTCCCAGCGATCTTAGGCTCTTGCACCTTGTTGGGTGTTGAAAATACTGACTTGAGGGATCTGTTTACTCCAGCTGGACGGAGGCCAGACAAGACTACAGCCACCTCATAACAGCCACTTTTCTACAGCAGGAGTGCATTTGCTAAGACCAGGGTAAACTCAGAATCTTTATGTTACCGTAGTGGAGTGTTTTTCACTGTTTTCAAAAGTGCAGCCTGCCTTGAAATCATCTCTGCTGGCAACACTTCCCCAACAGCAACAGAAATGTTGTTTTGCAGGGAAGCAGAGTAGAACTCAGAGGAAGAATAAAAGTTACCATCGCTGTAGGAATACTGATGTTGGCTCACTGACCAGCTGCTGCCTTGGACAAAAGCAATCGTGAGGATCAGACGACCATATCTGATCCTTGATGAGCACTCCTTTAAAGGTCCAGTAGTCAGATACTGGTCATCATTTGGACTGTCACTGACATGTATGGAAACTGACAGCCAAGTGTACTGCAGGCAAATGGATATCTGGTGAACTGGTAGCATCCTGAGTTCGAGTCACGCTTCTGAGAATTGTCTCGTGTCACACTTCCTTTCTCCTCTATATCCTGTCACCATCTAATTAGCTTACCATCTAATCATGCTGAAATTAAAAAAAAAAAAAAAAAAAAAAAAAAAAGCAAGGCCCATGACAGCCCATTTTAGAAGTATCTAATCACAAACAGCATTACAATCACACCGGGCAACAATTCATCTGTCTTGTAGAAAATGCAAGTGGGCTTTATGACAGTAATTCCACGCCAACAAAAGCCATCATGTGAGTTGCACTGTCGTTGGTAATGACTTTGACTTTAACTGGTGTTAGACTTACTCTAATCAACCCTGGTCTGAAACGAATGATAAGCAGTCGCAGAGCATTCAGCTTTTACAAATTGCAGCTGAGGGCAGAGAGAGAGTTAGGGAGTGAGAGAGAGAGGTGCTCCACTCCCCGGTGTCTCTCTCACTGCTCTGTGCTCACAAGCCTTAAATCAGGATTTAGCACCTCGGTGTTAAGTCCCTCCACGTCCATCTGACAAGACTAATCTTGTGCTAATTGCAACGAAAAGAACTCCAATTAGCACCGACGCATGAGATTACATGGGAAATGAGGAGAAATGTTTGTCACCTGTGATCCTGCCACCAGTTTTATCTTTTTTACCCCCACTGCAGTCGGGGGATATGATGACAGAAGCACCTCATATGATCTGCTCATATTCTGGAGCTTGCCCTCCCGATGTGTAATGATTTGTTTCAGAACTGTATATTTGGGTTTTATTGACATGAAAGTGGAGCACTGGGGATTGCCGAAGTGGAATGAATGTGTGACAAATGGAACTGTAATGAGTCTGTGGTGCGCACTGAATATCAGTCTCTTTGTGTTTGCGTATGTGTGTGCATGATTGAATATAATTATGTACATGTCTGTGAATGTGTGCAATGAGCATCTGTGGCTGCGTGTGGTTTATGAACTGGTGATATAGTTTTCTCTGTTTTTTCCTCATGCGAAGCCAAAAAGTGGACATTTCATACTTGTGGGGCGGTGGGACCTGAAGGCCCGACACCATCACAGTGCAGCAGCTCCTACAGGAACAGCAACGTCAATGTGACAGTCGGCACCAGAGGGCCCTTCAAAGGCATCCAAATGTGGCGGGTCCCAGAAACTGGCACCTACAGGTAGGACACTTGCATAACTCCTCTGCAACATTTTGTATGCAAATGTTATTCTGAATGATCGTATGCACAGCAGCATTTCTACCAACACCCTCTCTTGCATCAACATCATCTCTTTCTCTTTTTTAAAGATTATATTTTGCATTTTCTGCTTTATTTTGACAGTCACAGTAGAAATAGACAGGAAAGGCAGGGGGAGAGAGGGGATGAGATGCAGCAAAGGACCTGAGGTCGAATTGAACCCTGGTCACTGCGATCGGGACTAAGCCCTGGTATGGGACTTAGCCGGTGCACCACTAGTGTGCCTCCAACATCATCTCTTTCTCAACTGTGCATTGATCACAATGCCTAACCAGTCCTTACTATACTTCCACATTAGCGCATAAACATGCATACTCACACAGTATAGTCACTTAACATGTGTGTATCTCAGATTTCAGCACACTAAGTAGGCCTACCACTGTCGTCCATCACATCTATACGCACTCTGTCTCACACCCACTCAGCCCTCGGTGGCTCAGCACCACATCGATCTTCCTGGGGCAAACAGTGAAATATCACTAATCGGACTCTTGCAGAGGGGAGCGAAACCTAGTGTACTGTCAGCTAAATAGCATCCTTCACACTGTAACTGGCTCCTGCATCCCCAAACCACCCACCACGGTGTCCACATTGGTATCCTTTGCGACCACTAAATACCCCACAAAACCAGATATACCACTCTGACCTCAAACTGAGAGTGTTTTGCAGCAGAGTCATTGATTTAAGTTCACTACCTTGTGTGCGATCAGTATTCCTCCTGTGTGCATTCGTGACATATGAGGCATTAAACTTGGATATAACTGGATGGCTCACGTCCTGAAATGTCTCTGAGCCCTGCAAGCCTCCCACATCGACAAAAGATAAAACTTGCACACACACACATACACACACAGTCTGAAATACCAAAGTAAAAGCTATGTGTTAGTTGAGGAGGAAAAAAAATTCTGTGTCCACACAAACCCAAGCATTGTGGTCTTGAGGCGGCCTGGCTTAGCTGGCAGACCATGTAAATGGATGTTGACAGACGGACTCAAAGATGAATATGCGCATGCATCTCCAAAAGTCATTAGGCAAACAGCTGAGGTAGCTACCCAAGCACCGGGCAGCATTGTTCCTCTCCTCTCCTCTCTCTCTCCCTACCAAGTGCTACCACCAGGGAGGGAGAAAATATCGAAGCGCTCCCAAAAACCAATCAAGTTGTTTTTTAGTGGGCAGAGATTGGAGCATTTGAAATGTGTGTTTTCTGCCACAGAGCATGTGTGTGCGTGTGGGTGTTGTGTCAGTGTGGTGCTCGTGCATTCATGAATGCATTTCTTTTTTTATGCACCAGGAGGGAGCCACATTACCACACAGATATTTTTGTTAAAATCACCTCAGGTGACAGTGTGTTTAAGTGTGCTTAAATGAATTGTGGCTGTTACTGAAGGTCATGCACTCATTAAATTGCAGGAGGAATAGCAGAATTCCCATGAGGCGATGGAATTTAAATCATTCTTTTCTATCTGCCGTTGGTTATTTTTCATAATCTCCTGTAACTCAAAATATTCAATAAACATATCGTCATTGTTGGGTGAAAACATCATAACTTCAATTTTTGTGATAAACTTACTGATGGATTACGCGGTTCTTTGTGGGTTGAGAAAGCTGCACAACCCTTGGGCTCATAAAAACCTTTCAGACTTCGCTGGTAAACTGAAAGATACATTATCGTCAGCTAAAATCAAGACTGTTGTCTTATTTTCCCTGAAAACTGACATTTTGGAGATGCAAACGTTTTTACCCAGCTGTGGTGATGTGCAAAGTCACTGGGTGCGAGTAGGTTTAAATTTGCCTTTCGATATTCCTCCTCTGAGACTCACACATGGACAAACAATAATAAGAGTGCCGTTACTGAAAACAGCATTGTAAATGCTGTTATCAGGCTTAATGAGACCAGATATTTGATGAGTGCATTTACTGTTTCATTAGGATAATTATCCTGCTAATGAGGTTTTTATTGTGCATTGTTTTCTGTGTTGGTGGCTGGCCATACATTCTTTTGGTGGGCCTGTGTGTGTATGTATGTGTGTGTCTCTCTGTGTGTGTGTGTCTTTGTGTGTGTGTGTGTGTGTGTGTGTGTATATGTGATAAAACCCCACACCTCAGGATCACAGCCTACGGGGCAGCTGGCGGTCGCAGCGTATTGGCCATGAGCAGGTCACATGGCGTCTACATTACGGCAGACTTTGAGCTCCACAAGGGCGAGTTGCTTCACATCCTGGTGGGACAGCAAGGAGAGGACGCCTGCCCCAACGTGAGTGTCTTTTTAAAAAGTGCCCCCTAAAGATCTGGAACTGTCAGTAACTTCCAGGAAACACAAACATAAATACGTGAAAGAAGAAAGAAAAAAAAAAACTGTTACCACAGAGTGAGAATAAAGTTGTGGAGTGCTAACACAGTGTTTCTGGAAGTGCTGGGTAAGAGAATTAGCTAAGATCCATGGATGGAAAAGCTCTGCTTCTCTAGGTAAGGGACAGGGTTTCCCTCTGGGGACCTGAGGCACTCTTGCGTAGAGGTGCTGGGCTAAGATGGGCGTAGACGACAGGCATGGTTGAAGCGTTTATCCATACAGGCAGACTTTATTGGTTCGACCTGACCTGACTTTATCCCTGATTTCTTAATCCAACCCCTCTGCGCAAGAATGCCTTGTTCCCCGAAGGAAACCCCTGTCCCATATCCAGGTAACAGAGCTTTCTTTTCCACGGTTCTTAACTTACAAGAACCTTTGACACTAAACAGACAACTTACAGTATGAGCCAAAAGCAAGATCACAGCTTCTGCAGCTTCCAGTAAGTCATATTTAAAGCTCCTTTTAATGCTACCAGGAGTGCAATCTAAAATCGATTTTCAAAAGTGAATCCAACCCCTAAATGGGGGGTAGATGACTACACCCAAGTGTCAGTTTAACGTAGCTAAAACAATCAATTCCAGCATAAATAAAATGGCACAGAATAGCAACTTTAGTTTCAGCCGATGCATTGAAAATGAGGCATATCTCAGCGAATGTAAATCTAGTTTAGCTCACGCATAAAATGTATAAATAATCCTGTATATTAATAAGCTGCCTGCAACCAAACGGACCGTTTCCAAGCGCAAACGGCACTATAAATGTTTCAGTTACTCACACTGATGGATAATACTGTGTAGAGTCAAGAGGTGTCAAATCTGAGTAATGTAGGATGAAAACCGTAGATATTTTCAGTTAATTGTCATTAGGCATCATCCCAATAAGAGGCATTTGTTTCAAAGACCGGCCAAAGAAGGAGCTCTTGACAGTAACACTCACATACACACACACACACACACACACACACACAACTTTACATAACACACTTATCTCACTGTTTGACGTCACTTTTAGTTCAGTAAAAAATTTGGTCTGTGGGGCGCATTTTACTGGCTGATTGAAACTTGGCCAAACATATTTAGCATACATTATGGCATGTGTCCAGTTTCATTTGCCTCGCTCTCCATCTCTGACTCCCAAGGGTGTCAGACCCAGTTGTCAGTGGAGCCATTAGAGTCCCAGTTGTAGTAAGACAGGCGTAGTGTTTGGCTCATTCCAGTTCCACGTTAGGGATGCACAGAAATAACTTCACTGGGGCCATTTAATAATAAAGCAGTGTTGTTTTTACAAAATTGTGATTGTGAAAGAAATCGAGGTATGTCGAACAGCAGTGTTGAGTTTGAAACGTTCTTATAGAGCCTAATAAAAGGCTGTAAGTCGAGTCTATTACTGCACATTTTCTTTTCATTTTGAAATATTATGACAGTGGTTTACAATTTGACAAAAAAACGAAGAAAACGATAGAAATTCGATTTGCAGCACCACTGACCACAATCCATGAGCCCATTCAGCACAATGTTCATGGACGGCTCATTAACACTCACTTACCAGTCACTCACAAACTAAATTGAGGTGGTGCCACTCACCCACGCTTCTGCCCCACTACACCACTGGTCCTACAGTCAAGTGTGTGTGGCATCTCATCCACAAAGCTGCTGTTGATTAGTTAAGAATTTTAACATTGCCTATCACGCAGCTTGTGGCGGGACACCTGTCTGCTTCAATTGGTGCTGCTGCTGTCTGAATGCGACCTGGATGTGGCAGCACACTGTCTTTGTAAAATTCATTTTGATTGAAGAAAACAGTTTTTAGACCTCTGAAAATAGTAAAGTAACACATTTATAGGACCTGTGGAAACCATAACAACAGTTGTTGAAAAAATTAATTACATCACTGAAATATAAAAATAGTAAAAATAAATTAAACACTTTAATCAGTCTGCCTTCCGCCCAGTGAGCATTGGGATAGGCTCCATCAGTCCCCCGCGACCCTTGTGAGGCTAGCGTGTGAAAAGTGAATGAAATTTACTTTAAGTCTGTGGTCTACACACATTTTTATGTGATTTGCCACCAAATAGACTGACCCTGCTTGGGTGAAAGGTTTCTCCATTTGGATGCTCATAGCTGAAAATGTTTGTTCTTGTCGATTAATACGGAATTATAGTGGTCTCAAATTGAGAGTCAGGATGCGCTTTGCTGTTGTTAAACATCATTAAATTATTTTTGTCATATTGTATTTGGAACCCCAGTCAAGCCCTCAGTAAATCACAGATTTTAAGGCCACCCAGTAGACTGTGTATTGCAGTAATAGTGCCAATAACCTTGCTCTGACCTCTCCACCTTTTTTCCTACGCTTACTTGTTTTCTTTTGCCAGGGGTTGCTGTCATCCATTATGCCCTTTTGTTTCTTGACTAACACTGGAGTGCACTTCCACTTGCAGTTCACAGCACTGAGGCTTAAACCTCACAAGCCCTCTAGTCACCAATGAAAACATCCATCACCCACAATTTACATTTTCCAAAACCTCAGCTTGTCCCAGCACTGTAAATAGAGGAAAAATAGGTCAAGTGCTGCTGTGCGGGGCTTAGGAGCATTAGTTTGGTACGCATCATCACTACAAATTGTCAAAAAAAAATGTCAACTTTTCAGGGATGGAAAAAAACAGCTTTGTTTGGAGCTTGACTACCGTGCATTTTTGAATTTATCCAAACAAGTTTGAAAGGGTTTTATTAACCCAAGGACAGTAGATTTTTCGCAATCTTGACAAGGCCATGCAATTTTTCATTAACAGCAAAATCGTGACACTCAGTCAAATTCGAGTCTTCACATGAAAACAGTAAATTATGCATTTTATCTGGATTTGAGTTTGGAAATAAAACACAGGGTTAGGGTTAAGGTTAAAACCAGCACTACAGTCTAAATTGTGTTTAGCAAAACATATTAAAAGGGTCTTTGCCTTCAAGAAATGTGTGTTTAGGTGGCAGAGGTTTTCACCACTGTCATTTAGTTATTAGTTTTTAACACAGGGTGTGTTGACGTGCACAGAGCAGAGAGGGAGACTGCGGTCGTTTAAGGTTCCTCTGAGCCTCCCTCCAGCTCAGTGAGGGGAGCCGGCTCTCTCCAAAGGGCCGCTCTCAAAGTGATTTGTGCCGCAGAGCAGTGTTTTCTCACACCTAGCCTTCTCTCTTGCAAGGGAAATGATACCTCCCTGCTCCTTACAAATACACTCACTCCTCTCCGTCTGTGTCAGTGTCTGTCTCTCTCATGCACACATACACACACACATCCTCTCAGGTATGAAAACCTCCACTCTCTCTTTCTCTTTCTTTCATATACTTACTCACACACACTTGACTACAAAGTAAGAAGGGGTACAGTGAAAGGACGGGCTGTGGAGAGTGAAAAAAAAATTCCACAGGGGGTGGCTTTGAATATACTGATCCCCCCGATCGCCTGTCGCTCACATTCAAAAAAGTCACAAGTCCCACCCACTGCCCCCCTCAGACTGTCAGAGTGGTGGTCCAGATGTAACAGACAGCAGACAGAATAAAGAGAGAGCAGAGATAGAGAGAGGGGAAAGAAACTTACAGGATAATAGCGCTCACAAAGCTGTCAAGGGCGTCAGTTCACTAAACCTTAAGCTATGGCAAAGTCCCTGCATCTAATATCATTTTTCATCAGGGACTGCCAAAACCATTTCAGTTTTTTAAATAAATAGACTAAATTTTGGGAAGATTAAGTGGAACAGTGACTGGCGGGTGAAGATGTTTTTATTTGGTTAATGTGATAAATTATTAGACACAGGCCACCAAGCTATCATCTTAAAGAGAACACTGGGCATCAGAACAATATGTGTTTTTTTGCTTGGCATTTTCTTTGCATTATAATGCTAACATTTTGGACACATTTAGGTTAAGGTACGGCACCTGCTACACCTTCTCCCAGTTGACTTCCATGAATGTAGGTCAACTCTGGTTCTGGTGAACTGACATCTGTCTCCCTCCCTGCAGTCCAACACCATACTGAATAAGATATGCATCGAACAGAGCGGCCCAATGGCCAACAAGACTCAAGTCAGAGGGGGTGGAGGCGGAGGAGGCGGAGCAACATATGTGTTCAAGGTGAGAAGGGGCTGAGGGTGAGGGAGAAGACATAACTGATCAATACCATATACTGCCACTGATCAATCACTGTTAGAACAGAACTCGTTTATAAATGCAATTTATAGCAATGCATAGATTTAGTATCTAGTAAAACAAAGTTGTGATTGTAAAACTTAAATCCTAGAACCTGTTGTTATGGCTTGTAGCCCAATTCAGATATATAAGGTTGGGATGGGATAGAGTAGCCTATGTGATACCCCCGATGACACACCTTACATCTCTGCACCCCAGAATAAGTGATACTCAGTTTACATCATATCCTGTATATTAACTGATAATCATTCAAGTGGAATGCATTTTACATTTAATGAATACACCAGGTTTTGGGGAGTTTGACTTGTAGGTCAACTTCCCTGTTAAGTGACAAGAATACAGACACCAAAGTCATCCACGTGTCCCTGGTAGATCGTTTGCTCCAGAGCTCCATGTTGAATACTTTGTTAGCACCATGTTCAGTGATGCAGGCAACCTTAATATTATCTAAGAACGCTGACCTTTAGTGATAAAATGCTTTTTTAATTACATGGCATGCAATTCATACATTAAACAAATACTGTCCGTTAACTCAGTAAAGACTGCATGTAGCCAGATTTTGGACCAACCATTATTCAATCACTTTGCAGTGATTATTAGCTGTACAGAGGCAGTTTGTTAAAAAAAAAAAAATGCACCATAGATTTAGACTAAAATATAAAAAAAATTCTGCAAATTAGTCAGTTTTGCAACCCTTGTAATCAGTGCCATTTTTATAGTTGGAATAATAAAGCACTGAACTTGTTGTTTTACCAAGGGTCTGTCTCAAAGCGCACTCTAGTTCAGTGCAGCAGGCAGTGAGGTGTCAAGGGACCCAGCCATATTCTAGAGTGTCCCAAGGCCAAATTTGTTGCTTTGTACTGGTGAGTCGTTTCCCCATAAAATTCCCATGATGCACTGCAAAACAAGAGAACATCTAAGCTAAGCATAATATAAACATCTGCTGTGTTTTTTACTGAATGTAGATGAAGAGCAACACTTCTCCTGCAGCACCACCAAATTTTGTTGCAGATGTAAAGAAGTCAGATGACATAATGCATTTTTTTTTTAACCTAGACTGAAACCTTGTAACGGTTAGGTTAGCCAATGTTAGCAAACATCACCAACTGACATGACAACCTATCTAATGATACCATCAACCATCATCATCATCATCATCATCATCATCATCACGTGCAGCTGTTACCTTGGAGTCACTTCACACTGTCTGACTCTTCAGTGTCCCAGTGCTTATCGGCTTAGCTGCCTCAGCAGTGCCTGCACTCCTCTTCACTACCTTCTGATTCACCATCTACTGAACCAGCGTGCAGTTTGATACACATGCAGTGATGTCATTAATATATAGAAGTATAGATTTGAATGGTACCACACAAACAATGTGGAAGACAAAAAAGATTACCAGTTATCAAAACGGCCTGATGCTATGAACCAAACAGTCGGTTATAAACACCTTCATAATTAAGTTCCTTTCTACCACAAACCAAACAACCTCAGCCAACAGTTAAACCAGGAACACATGGATGACTTCTGTGTCTCTGTTTTCATCACTTGACAGCTAAGCTGATCAGTGGATTAGCCTCCCAAAAGCTTGGAATCCTTTAAAGAGAACATACATCCATTTACATCGAGTTAACTGTCAACATGATGGTCACGGTTCCAGGTGGAGAAGGAAGTGTACATCCCCTCATCATCGCTGCAGGGGGAGGCGGGCGGGGTTACAGCAGCCAATCAGAGACCCAGGAGGAGCAGATGGACAGTGACCCTGGCCAACCTGGACGCAACGGGAAGTCTAACCTTAACGCCGCAGGTTAGTATGTGTGCATGTGTGCTGGTAACACGCCTACAGTATGTGCCTATGTATGTAGGATGGAGGGGTATATACTGTTTTTTTCCCTGCATGTGCTAGTGAGAGAGTTAAGGATGGCAGACAAAAAGACGTAGTGGGCGTGAATGAGTTACTGAGGCCAAGATGGAAAATAAATGGCTGGGGAGATGGGAGGAGATGGATAATATCCCGTTATCATTCTGCGGTGCGAAAGGCCTATCTATCCTTACATTATGATGAGAGAGGCTGTGTGTATCATGTTCTCCTCTGTATGCACGCACAATAAGAAGCCAAGTGTACAGATAGCCTGGAGTGGAGCTATGTATTTGTATGGCCGGTGTCTGCCTGCACTTAAAAACACATTCATTTGTCCCTGAGGTGTTTACTCCTGTCTTGGTGCATGAGTTTCATGGACTTTCCACCTCAACGTACCAGTGTTGGTCTCTCGCAAAAAGAAAACGCGATGACGCCCTATGCGTGACTACTCCCATCGACCAGTTTGTCTCCCCTCATTGCCGGTCATAACAAGATGCTTCACTGTAACTGCTATTTTCATACACACCGTGGTATCCATTATTCATGTAGTTCGAGCCGACGGGCGGCCCAAAAAACTAAGATATTGATTTTAGTGTGTTCACGAAGCCCCAGGTTTACTTTTGAGGAAACTGTAAACGAAAAATAAAATATTAAGCATGTCTAGGGTTTTTGTTGCTAGTGTGATGAGATTTTTTATTTATATTTTATTGTCATTTCTCTGTATCTCTCAGGTTTTAGAGCAGTCAATGGAAAATGGAAGCGGAAAACGAAATTGGCGAGTGTTTGGGAATAGGGAGGGATTAGCTTTAACTATATTAGCTATAACTTTAATCTTGTATTACCAATTCTCTTTTAGGGGATTTTGTTATATTTTTGTGGCCTCTCCTATAACTGGTTTTGTTACCAATAACGGGAATTTGAGGTGTGTGTGTGTGTGTTTGTGTGTGTGTGTGCACATGATGCATTTTAGTGGTGTTTGCTCTACCTGGCATTGACACTGTATGCACTAATGCAGTTTGCGTGTGTGTATATGCATGCTAAATGTTTAATACAATTTTCCACCTTTTTTCCAAAACCTTGGCTATTACCACAGGTAGACTCTCTGTCTCTCATTCTCTCCCTCATACACATACCACACACCACACACACACACACAACACACACACGCTCCACACATGTTACTCACATCACGTCATGTCAAATGTGCCTTGTGTGTGGTGACAGCGGAGGTGGAGGGCTGGAATGACAGTGTACCTAGCCAGTCAGGGTGGAGACCCCTGGTGCTCGGAGGCCAGGGAGGCCAAGCCTGTCAGAAATTCTGGCAGGACCCGGGGCGGCTTCGGAGGCGGCGGGGGCTCTGTATGTCTGGGGGCGGCGGCGGAGGCTACAGAGGTCAGTCACAGTTGACAGACTCCCAAGAGGAAGAAAAAATCCTGTAGAATGTTCTCTTTTTTTCATTTACAGAAAGTCTACAAAGGACTAAATCATCGCAGATTGCATTGAAGTGGCGCATGGAATTGGTGTCTAGAGAGACTGGTCACAGATTATGTTCAAGCCTGGATAAAACAAATTTAAAAGCAGCTAAATGTTGGAAACTGTCAAAATGTGACATGTTGATGTCTTTGCATAAGTAAAAATTGTTGTACTTAACCTAAGGTAAGTTTTCGTAATCTTTATGGAATCACTGCAAGGCAGGCAAATCAAGGCTGCTTTATTTATATAGCACACATTATATACAGAGGCAATAGAGTGCTTTACAGAATAATAAAAAATACAGTGAAACTAAAAGGCATGGCAGTATAAATAGTAACAGGATACATCAACAAGCATACAAAAGAAAAAATATAAGGTGTGGAGCAAAAGAGGGATTGTGCACATACAATTGGTAGGTTACAGGATGAGAATACAAGTACAATGACCAAAGTATGAGTTATATGATTACGCCATGTAACATGCCATTTGTGGAAACAGCAGCAGAGCAAAGAAATAAGCAGAAAAATAGATATACATACACTACTCACAAAAAGTTAGGATATTTGGCTTTTGGGTGAAATTTATGGAAAATGAAAATGTTCACGCTACAGTGATATTATATCATGAAAGTAGGGCATTAAGTAGAAGCATACACTGGTGATTTCCTCATCTCAAACAATTCTTGAAACAAAAGCCAACAACAGTGGTGGGTATACCACACAAAAAAATGTCAGTGTCAATAACTTGTCCTGTGCCCTTGAGCATCAATTACAGCTTGACAACGACGTCTCATGCTGTTCACAAGTCGACTTATTGTCTGCTGAGGCATGGCATCCCACTCTTCTTGAAGGGCGGCCCTCAGACATTGAGGTTCTGGGTACAGAGCTCCGAGGCCTCTACACGGCGACTCAGCTGATCCCTAGGTTTTCTATGGTATTCAGGTCTGAGAAAGTGCAGGCCACTCCATTTGAGGCACCCCAGTCTCCAGCAGCCGTTCCTAATGATACAACCTCGATGAGCTGGAGCATCAACACCTGATGTGAATTTTGGCCGTTAAGCTCCTTGTTAGAAAACAGCAACTTGTGCAAAAAGTACTGAACCATTGAACAGTTGGACATGTGCATTCAAAAGTTTACAGAAGGTCACATTAAGTTCACCTGTAAAGGTTATAATGCATTTTAGGTTCATCCTGAAATTCACCCGAAAGCTGAATATCCCTAACTTTTTGTGAGTAGTGTATGATATTTGTGGCAAAGCAGTGTCAGTCTGCTCAGGATTGGAACAGATCATATTGAACTGTCCTCTAGACTAATGGATCCAATTCTCGAGGTGTATATATCACTGTTTCTCTGTGGACAGTATGTTTGAATATGGGTGTGTATTTGTTGAGAAAGTTACTCAGATTTTCAATTGATTTTGTCAGTTACTGTGTTGCACTTGTCTTGGTCCCTAGGTGGTAATACGTCTGCAGATGACCCCAAACATGACGGGGAGGACGGCTCATCCTTCATCAGTCCCGAAGGAGAACTCTTCCTAGATCCTCTGAAAGGTGTGAAGGCTGTGCTTGGACACACGTGTGAATGAAACTCCATGATACAACATATGCCACATACAGCATCCACTCAACATCTCTAATCAAGAAATTTATATTCTGCATGGTTTACCTCTCTTGGGTTTCTAGGTTAGATTTGATGTATTTCCACTTACGATCTGATAAAACAGAATGATGAGAAAAATCCAGCTTCTGCAGATGAGATAAAAATAAAAATAAATTGTTGTTATAAGCTAATGCACTGGCACTGCTTACTATCGTGCAAGATTTCACACAAAGCCCATGAGTAATTTGTCTCATTTGGCTCATATGTCTTTTCTCGGTGTAGCTTACAATCAATTCAGTATGTAGCATCAAAAACACCAGAGGATACTGTAAGACAGGGCCAACTGCCTGCGGGTTTTTAGTTCCAGCCAAAGGCTACAGCAGGTGATTTTTTCTGATTAACACCTTCACCCAGAGAGGAGGAACTAATCAGGAAAGTCACCTGTAGTGTGTGGTTGGAGTGAAAACCTGTACTATGAGTGTCCGTCCCTACACTCTTCTGTTTTGAATAGGCAAATATTGTCACTTGTTTGCTATTGCCTTACATTTTGTTAGTGTTTTGACACACAACACATGAAAAACTGGAAAAACAGGATTCCCAAAAAGGCAAAAAGTAAAGAATAAAAACAATAAGGAGGGAATGAGTATTTTGTTAGAATACGTACCTTTTACAGCTTTTATAGGCCTGTACAGGCAGCACAGAAAAATGCAATGAAGGCTTAAATATACATGCAGACCACTTGCACCGCAGCAGTGTTTACTGAAAACATGTTGCAGTGCGGGTATTCAGACCTTTTCGTGGTGTCTGCACAAGCCTATAAACACAACAAAGATGGTCTCACAATACAGGCGATTCTGAGATATGCAATGTATTGTAAGATAATCAGCTATGATACATCATGATATATGTAACTGATGAAGCCTGGAAAAGGCAAAATATTTTTCAAAAAGCAGGAATCAGTGGTGGTTTCACTGTTTTGATCTGCACAGCGACTGCAACATGAACACGGCACAACAGTTTCAGTTCAAACACCTAAAGGCAGGGAACAAATATGCCTCATAGGAACTCAAATGTGCATCTGTGGAAATTAACTTGAAAACTGAAATACTGATACTTGGCACAAGTGTAATTATAACGTCTCAGAAGAAGAAGTCTCGCAGTATATTGCATTATCAATTTATTCTTCCACCCAGACTGTTCATGGAACAAAATAACATCTACAGGGAAAAATATTAGCAAGCATACCTGGTTGTGTGTTGACAGCCAAGGACTGAAAAGTTCAGCTTTGGGCAACTTTTCTCAGCCAACAAACTTAAAATATCTGACTTACCCTGGTTGCTAAATTCTTTAGGAAATGAATGTGCTTCAGGTGACTTTTAATCACATTATGCGCAGCATGAGGACAGATTTGTGGCTCTGGAGGAGAGTTTTCCGGAGAGTTATACTGTATTACATATAACTTACCAGGTAAACTGTACTCCAGTCATCATTTATATGAATTAATATGTCTACAAATATAGGGCTCACAGATGTATCTTGTTGACTGTACTCTACGCCTGTTCTCAAATATATTCATGTCGTAAACCCTCAAATAGGCTCACATGTTGAGACTATAGACCCCCATTTGATAAGACTATATGCTGTTGATGTAGCATTCTTATATATTCTCTAATATGGACACTTTTTGTGAATTGAATTATAGTGAAATTAAACTGTTTGTCATTTTAGAGGTGGATCTTGTGGAAACCCCTTGGCCCTGCTCACTTTGGTGACATCTGTTCTGAGATTTCTGTTTTTGTGTGTGTGTGTGTGTGTGTGTTTTGGTAAAGGAATGGAGGGGCATGGCGAGGTGATCATTAACCCAGTGCAGAACTGCAGCCACTGTGAGAGCAACGAATGCCATGAGACCAAGGATGGCACCGTGTGCTACTGCGACAACGACCTCATCCTGGCAGCAGACGGGGTGTCCTGCGTCAACGCAACAGGTCTGCGTGCAAACCTTTGCTCCCCTCTCCTGTCAACATGCCAGTTTACTTTGAAAACACACTTTACGGTACATCCGGTAATGAACAAGACCCTCACTCGCTTTACCTCTCACTCACGCACAAAGAACCGGAATTAATCAGAATGAAGAAATGAATTAAGCTGAATGTAATTGTACCTGTAATAGACTGTGACTCAGTGAACAGATAATAAATTAATCTACAAAAGTATTAAGCCCGGAGCCTCTGTAATTATTGAATCTTTATCTGAGGAAACACTTTTAATACTGTCTTAATCACTCATAATCATTATCAATCCTTAGGATAGCCTAACCTGTTAATGAAAATGGATATAGTTGTATGAGACGGTATTTGCCAAGTGTGGAATCCTGATCTGTGACTTGTAATTTAATTCTGCGCCAGTCAGATAAAAGCTTTTATCTCGGCATGTCAGTTTTTTAGGGATTTAGACTAAAAGGTTTATTTTCACATGGATAGTCATAGATTGACCTTATGTAATGAATTTGGAATGAGTTTATGAATAAATTTAATGGCCCTAAGATCATGCAACTTGCTTGGCTCATAAAAGATCTCGCCAACCTTGAGTGAAAATGAATTGTCCGTGAGAATAGTGTTATTCCTGGATTAATCGCTAACAAAAGAAAGACGCACAAACCTCAATGGCCTGAAAATTGCTCCTTAAACAATGATTTGTGATCTGAAATGAATAATGAATTACCAGTGGGGATCTGAAATGAAATAATGCGTTGGAACGTCAGTTTATAATTTGAAGCCAAATAACAGGGCCGTTGCAGTCTGAATAACATCTCAATAACTTAGAGCCGCACCTTGCCGTATGATTTGCAGATCTGTTCGCATTAATGAGAAGCAGTAGATAACGCTATGATGCCAGGTCAAAAAAGGTCAAAGTCTCAATATGGTCTCTCTCAGCCTGCTGATTTGTTCTTCAGCTTAGACAAGCGAAATGAGATCTCCCACGCCACCTAAGAGGAATTGACATGCACCCGCCGTCGCTGCCGCTAAGCTCTGTTGTGTCATCGCTTTCACATCATTAATTAAGTTGGGGATCAGAGCAGCGAGGTGAATGTTAATACACCTTTGGGGACAATACAAGTGTGTAACGCTGTTGTTGCCTCTTGTCTTGCAGGGGTGTCCCCGCTGTCTCCCCAGCCGTCTCTCTCCCACTTGGCGGCTGGGTCTGTCCGTGGGCACCTCGGCCCTCATTGCTGCCCTGCTACTGGCCGTGGTCGGGAGTCATGATAAGTAAGTACCGACATATACATGGATTTTGGCTAATTATTCATAGTACAGTGATTTTGGTGTGCTACAGTAAAATCAGGTATCATCTAGTCAGTAGTGACTTTAGTGATTCTAGTGCTTTTAACTGTAAAGTAAAAGCACTTAAAACACTTTAACTCGCACTCGTCAGTAAAACAAAACTTGGTCTAAATAAGACTTCAGATCCTTTTCCATTCAGCCAAGAATAGCATTCTCTGGGCAGAAGATGCAAGAGAATCTGTTTGTTTCTTTGTTTATGTCCTTAAAGTTGCTATAATTAGAGACCCAATCTTGGCACAAAATATCAGCTATCAGCAGCTTCTATCCAAAAAGAAGTGCTGTAAAGTTGCACTAAGTATCTTCACACTTGGCAGTGCAAGTAGCAGTGAACGTTGAATTTTTGAAAGTTTGAAGGACTTCTTTACCCGGATGTAACATCCGTTGACTGCACTTCTCTGACCCAAATGTACACTAATGAACTGGTAAGGCTGCGGATGGTCAATTTTATATATATATATATATATATATATAGCTTGTTCAGCCATTTCTGGTGAGTTTTGTTTTACTCTAAAAATTCAATTCAAGAGGATTTCCTGTAATATGAGCATGGCAATCTTCCTCCTGCTGCAGCCCTAATTTGCAATTTACACTGATAATTCAGGTGTAGCTTTAAATCAGAGGTGATGAGGAGCAGCCACAAGGCAGAAAGAAAGCGGCTGCTGCTGAAAAGGCACTGCGTTTGGTGAATGCAGAATGCGGGGCTGCTGGTTGGGCAGTGATGTACCAGCTGGGCAGAGTTTGCACATATTTTACACAAGTTTCTAAATCAGCGGCAAAAATCGACCAAAACCAAAAACAGAAAAGCCACATGGTAGAATAAAAACAATCTGACAAGCAGGCACTCCATATTGAATGGCCAAATGTCTCGAAGGAATTCAAGCAACTTTCACAGTCTATGTACATTTCCTTATCTCTTGAGATGTTAAGCTCCATCCATCTGTCATTTTAGGGGCAGGTTTGTTTTGTAGCTGCCAGTGGATTACAAACGTAATCTACAGGGAGCTAAAGACGACATCAGCTTCGCCCAGCTCTGCTTCTCTGTTATCTATTTCAGTGCACTAGAGATTGCTTGATAAAACCACAAACCTTAAGGTTCCCATTCCAAGATATGTATATTATGTATAATATTATATATGTATAGAGCAGAGTAATGTTGATACCGGATTTTCGTGGAATTCAGTCAATGGTCCCTAGCCCTTGAGCTGCTGGTAAAGTTGTTGCAAAGTCTTGAGCCATACCACCAGTATTACTCCTATCCAAGTTTCAAGTACAATATGTAGTATGCTTACCATTTTATAAGTATGAAAATTCATTACACTCAAAAGTGACAACATAGATATTGATTTCATTAAGTATTTTAAGTGTGCATTTGCTGCACAGTATTGTCCAACAGTGCAGTGCATTGCAGAAAGGGAGGAGCTATTCACAGTGCAAAAATGTAAAATAAAGTCTTGTCAGTGGGAGCATCTCTACTGTCTCAGGGGGCACTTTTAAAAGGAGAACTTAAGGAAAACAACAAATGAATTGCAAAAAATCTGTCAAGAGATGTTTTTGCCTTTGTTGGCTAGCCGCTTTTCAAATTTAAAGTTGGCAGGTGGCAGAAAACATCTAGACGTAGGCCATTGTCAGCGGACATTTGCGTCATGCCAGTAAAAAAATAGTGCAGTGTGTTGAATTTCTACCCCACTAAATCTCGAAACATTGTGCTGTGAAGGTTATCACTCAGTACATACTGTTTAGTGTTATGTAGTATGCTTGTGGGATACAGTGTTGCACTTCAACTCTCCAATGCGGAAGAACGCTCCGTCCTTCACAACTTTCAAGCTGTTGAGCTTGACCAATCAGAAAGAGCTGTGAATTGCAAGTTTACAACAACAACAACTAAAATGAAAATGTCAAAAGTAGGACACGAGGTAGTAGTCGCTACTCCGACCATAAAGAGTTAACATGTGCAGATACTGCCTGGGTTCCTGCATTTTCGAGTGTTTGAAAGTTAGGCATTGTACTACAACTTTCTGTTTCTTTTCTGCTGCTTGCGTACACACACGCGCGGAAGACGCCTACTGCATCTCGCCTGGACAACCCACACAGTTACTTAGCGGCTCTTTCACTCCCGACAGCCCTTAGCAGGTTGTTGACAGAGGGAGAAGTGAGTCTCGCGGCCAGACATCCGTCTGCCCGGCTGCTTTCAGGCTATCACAGCCAGACATATGCACTCATTGAGCCATCAACTCCCGCACACACACCCACACATGCATACACACACACACACACACACACACACACACACACACACATATGCATACACATCGGTACATGACACACTGAGGCTGAGGAGGTGTGAGACTACAGCAGTGATGAATGAAACACACTAATGATGGATGGCTGCTTAGCCGACGGCTGACAGCACTCATATATTAGACAGCACTTGGTAAATAAATAACTCCACTACACACACATACACACACCGGCATTCACACATTAATACAAACACACACACTCTTTCTCCCTGCGACTAATGTGTTTACAGCCTAGGTCGGGGCCGCTAGCAGTTTCTGGATTGTGTGTGTGTGTGTGTGTTGTGTGTATTTGTGTGTGTGAGAGTGAGGGAGGGAGAGAAGACAGTGCCTGCAGTGTCTACAGTGGGCTACTTTACATAATGTGCATTTGTATGCAGCATGAAGTAACAGGATTTTTCAGCCACCTACAGAATGGATATTGCCAATAACGCTGATTCATCCTGAGGGAAAATAGTATGCACATGGTTTGCAGTTCTGTTTGCATATATGTGATTGATTGTGGATATAAAATGTGCATATTCACATATTACATATTCAAGTATTGAGGGTTCGTCTCCAAAACATCACTGTATGAGAAAAACAACAAAAAAAAAAACTGTCAATGACACAAAAGTTTTATAGTTCATAAAAAACATGGTTGTCTCTGAATAACTAAGTTCAAAAGCATAACACTGTACTTGACATACTTTATTTGCCTGCAGTCATTTTGTCTGAGTAGTGGAGTTCAAGGATTTTTAAAGTGTTTTCGTTTCGTGTTTTATTTTAAAATAGCGCATGTCTGAAATGAGGCTATTCATGTGTTCCTCCACAATGCCGTCTCGCCAGTGTACAGACGTAAACACACAGAGCTGCAGTCCATTCAGCTGGAGCTCCAGAGCCCGGACTGCAAGCTTAGCAAACTGCGAGCCTCCACCATCATGACCGACTACAACCCAAACTACTGCTTTGCCGGCAAGACGGCCTCGGTCAACGACCTCAAGGAAGTGCCACGACGCAACATCTCCCTCACCAGGTAAGAGTCCAGAATTTAAAGTAATAAATCAGCTTCTTTCCTGTCGCGAGAATGAGCGCGTCACCAGGGCTGTTCCTCTCCAGTATGAATAAAGGATGCAGAACAACACACGTATGCTTGGGATTCATTATCAACACTCTTTTCCAGCCCTCTTGCTTGCTCACAGGTGGAACTACTGTCTCTGCATCACTATGGAACAAGTTCCCATCTGCGCTGCTTGTTCACACATCTGGTAGGAGACGCTGTGTGTTGTTGCACAAGAACCCAAATTATCACCTTAATGTTCAAAAGTGTGGAAAACTTGCAGTGTAAACCGGATGAATTAAAGACTGAATCCAAATGTCTGCACCTCCCCTCACTCAACGGGTGCATTTCCCTGAAGTCTGCAAGGGCTTCCCCATTTTTATTGATCACTAAGCCCACAAGGCAGGTCACACAGACTGTCACGTAGAAGCCTATTCTCATTCCCGGGGTATCAACTTAGCCGCACCCTTTGCATCTGGGGCAAAAGAGGCATTAGAGGAAAAAGGCACCCTTTGGTGTCAGTGTGAGGCACGGGGGATAGTAACCTAGTATGAGTGAGAGAAAGTCAGCAAAGAAAGGTGGTCGGGGTGGACGGACATACACACACAAGCCCTGAATTCGATTCCTGTTTCCAGTGAGACCTTTCATGTATGACCGAGACTGTGTCCAGTTTCCGTTTTGCTGCCTAAACATAACCTGAACTTCAACCAGGTGGTCAAGGTTTGACCATCTGTTTAGCCTAAATCCTACTTATTTGCAGACCTTTATGTATTTTTTTTTATTGCTTTCATTTTATATGTGAAAGTGTATTATATAGTGAGATTTGAAATATAGCATACATAAAAGGCTTAATAACATCTTGATATGGGATTTGTGTGTTATAACCTGCAGGGTTAGATGAACAATTAGTGGTTTTCATTACACAGAGGGAAAAAGTGACCACCTCTTCACCTGGGATGGATGAAATCCCGTCCAATTTGTCTTTATTTGTTCCCTCACAGCCTAGTGCCCCTGCAGATTTTACATAATAACACAAAGCTAAAGTTAACATCGGTATGCAAGATCGAAGTCCACAAGCCCTAAGTCTGGAGTGTTGACATTTGGATTTGGCCAAAGTGATCTATGATTATGCCTCCTCGACAAGCTTTAACTAAAAAAACTAAGCAAGAATCAGAGTCAACCCATGCAATGTTCGATGTTTCAGCCAAGCTGGTCTCCCTCAGCTGTATTTGATACATTAATGCCTTTTAAACAGCTTCTTAAAACACATAATCTAATGGTTTAAAAAACATTGGTTGAATACATCTTTCTGCATCAGCATTCACATGTTAAATTTCTGACACTATTTCTGTGCCCACATGAACATGACAAATATCATGATTCAGTTGTGAAGAGAAATCAATGGTACACATTTTCAAATAGATGCGATTTGTAAATGCAATCCAGCATGACACCTAGCCTGAAACAAAGCCTGAAAACCAGCCAATACCAAAGCCTTCACTGTGGGCCTTCTCCACAGTGAAAGCCCACAGTGCACAAATCTCAGGCAGCAATCCAAAAGGTTGAGAGATGATTTTTTGCCAGGATACATTCAATTTTCTTATGTATTTAGAGTACATAAATCCATCATCATGGTTGTTCATCTTTATGATAAATGCCTTTTCTTGTGGATTAATGACTATTTCCCAGCATCTAGACATATTCTAATAATTAATCAAGTTAAATAACAGGAAAAGGGAAAATCGAAATAGCATTTCACCATTCTGCACTTTTACACCTGCAGCAGGATGATGCGAGTAGGCATTTCTTCACCTTTGTGGGCTGAAAAGGTGAATGCTACTAATCTAGGATATTTCTCACTGTCTCTGCCATGGTTTAACTCAAAAAAAAAAAAAATCATTTTTCTTCCTTTTCTCCACAGCTGTTATGCTATGCTTTTACCCTGCACATGTAATCATTCTTTGGACACAGGAACATTTGGTACATCTATTGTCTGGGCGCTGTGACTTTGCCCCTTGTACCTCTTACTGTCGGCTGCCTGCAATGTTTCCAGTCTAGGAATTTCAGTTTATTTCAGTATTGTTTAAGTTGCTCTGGGCAATAGTGCCTCAGTTTAATGCCTATAAAATAAATGGAAAAAACCTGTGTGTGTCTCCAGGGGTCTGGGTCACGGAGCTTTCGGTGAGGTGTATGAAGGACTTGCAGTGGGGATACCAGGTGAACCAAGTCCAATGCAAGTTGCAGTGAAGGTAGGGTTTCTCCAAATCTCTCATAGAAAACGTAACACTAACATTTAAAATGCCCAAAAAATGTATACAGCTGAGTATTGTGAGATTTTCCACAATACTAGATTAATTCTCTATCGCCCTTTGTGGCGATACACATCATTTATGCACTTCTGCATTCTGTTGTATATTTCTGTATTAATCTAGCCAGGTGTTGCGCAGTAGGTTGTATTTTAAGCTCTGTTTATACATTTTCAGTCAATCGACTTTTTTCATAGCAGCCATTTTGACATGAAACAGCAGGGTACACGCAGGCATTTGTAATGACATTAGTTCCATTTAAGTGCAGCAGAGCCATCCCAGTGAGCCAGCATCATCTAAATGTAGTGGAACCTTAATTAATGTCAGTAGTAACACCTATGATTACCCTGCTATTCATGTCAAAATGGCTACCGAGTACAGTTGTCCCTCGCTATAACGCGGTTCACCTTTCGCGGCCTCGCAGTTTCGCGGATTTTTTTAGTGCAATTTTGCATGCTTTTTTTTTTACTGGGCTTATTTTTCTACGAAGGTTTGAACTTTGAGAGTGTTTAAACAAGAGAGAAAAGTGAGAAAATGTTAAGAGAGAAAAGTGAGAAAATGTTAATGCCTGTCTGAGAAAAGTGTATAAAGTGTGTAGTGAGGGGTTTTACAGCCTAATAATAATTGTAAAAAATAAAGCTGACTACTTCGCGGATTTCGCCTATTGCGGGTTATTTTTAGAACGCAACTCCCGCGATTAATGAGGGACCACTGTATTGCATTGTAATCGTATTGTTACCCATATGTCATGATGTGCATTGTATTGTGAGGTTCTCGCCAATACCCAGCTCCAATATATATATTTTTAATTGTATTTATAATAGACACTTCCAGAGGTTTGCTCCGAGCAAGATGAGTTGGATTTCCTCATGGAAGCTCTGATAATTAGGTAAGAGCTACCAGCAAGCAGGTATTCACTCCCTCTCTTTCATTTCCCTTGCCAGCAGAACTGTTGAAGCACTTCTCACACGTTCCTCCTCTCCCCTGGCTTTGTTTCTGTCCCCCGCAGTAAGTTCAGCCACCAGAACATTGTGCGCTGCATAGGAGTCAGTCTGCAGGCGCTGCCCAGGTTCATCCTGCTGGAGCTCATGGCCGGAGGTGACCTCAAGAGTTTCCTGAGAGAGACCAGACCCCGGCTGGTGAGGCACACACTATCACGCTCGAATGCATATTGTGTGGTGCTGTATTGCAGACACTGTATGCATGAAATGCGTAATTAATCATTAATGGTGCTTATTATATTGATTCGGTTTTAAACGTGTATAAAATTGACATGGTCCTTTATTTATCTTCTTTTATACTTTTATCTTTTAAGTCTTTTTCCCCCTTATCTTTTGCCTGTTGAATACCCTTTGTGTATGACAAGGTGCCATATACATGAACCTCTTTGGACAGTGCCTGGTCAACATTGCACATGCTCGTACACATGTGCACACCCATAATACTGTGTTTTAAAGGAATTTTCACAGTATGTCTGTAGTCCTGAAGAAAGTCAGTTGAAAATAACTTGAGCTCAGAAGGGAAGGGGTCAGGGTTTGTTTGTTTTCCCCGTCTGTTACGCACAAGTGGAACCACAAAGGAGAGAGAGAAAGCGAGAGCTGCTTGTTTGTGTTCTACTCTCTGTCTGCTACAGGAACAGTCTTAATTATGATGATTACTAATTTAGCATGGCTGGGAACAATATATATATTTTTGTTTTGTTTTTGCTTTGTCTTGTCTGCTTCTCTGCTCTGCTGATATTACACAGCAGTTGGTTGGACTGGGAGTGGATTAAGAATCTCTGATTTCTGAGTCTGTTCAGTGCAGCAGGGATGCAGTGTCTTTCCATCACTCCACGCTGCTGGTGTTCACTGAAAACAGCTTAGAGAAATACAAGTAGGGACGCAGTAGCCAAAGATATAGACTATTCCTCCCAAGGAAGCCTTTGACTTTTCCTTATTTTTATTTATACGTGCATTTGTAAAGGGTGGTTGACAAAACGTGGTTGATACTAAATATACCACAAGCATCAAAAAGTTATTTCACTTATGTTTTTATGCAGCTTGTGATGAATTTGTGATAACTTACGTACAAACACCATAATTTAATTGGAGATTTGTTACGCATATAAAATTGTTCCTAGCTGTGGTTGTTTTAGGCTGTGTTTTTAAAAATCTATATTTATGTTTCCATAACATCTAGGTTGTTAAATACAGCATTAAAAGCAAACTGTTGTTATGCCTCTTTATTTATATGTCAGTGTAAATTCATGAGTTTAAGGCTTTAATATTTCAGAAAAAAACAATGTCAAGAAAAAAAAATACAGGAAATTGTTGGGTTTTAACATTTCATTCTAAACCAGATTCATGTCCAGCTTATCCTCTACCTACTTAGGGTTTTAAAAGAATACAAATTATTTAATTTCACTGAACAAGTCCAGATACAGCCAAATCCATGCTAGCCTTAGTTTTACTTGCCTTCTAGTCTTTCCACCTCTTTATCTTAAGTAAGCAGCTGTACTGTCCTGATAACTCTTGGGCAACAGTGGTTTTTCAATAAGATTTCTAATTTTTTGAACAACTTTAGGAGTGTTTGCTATAATTTCTCCAAACAGCTTTAAAACTGGACACACCACTTGCCAAGTTAGATAAATCAAATGTATTTGTGTTTTTCTACTATAGCCGCAATGTATACTCCTCCCTGTGTCTTTCCAGGTCTGCAGGCCCAAAAAAATACACAAGCCTTAAAGGTCCTCATTTAAACAAGCATTCTATTTAGTTTCATTTATTCCTTTTTGTCAAAATTTAGCAAGTTCATAAAACTTAAAGGCTACCACTGAGACTTTATACTGACTTTCCACCCTTGCTGTTGCGGGAAAAGCCTTTTCGAGATTAACCCAAAAGACTTTATACTTGTCACAGCTACCTGTCGAGAGAAATTCAAGAACATCCTCATACTTAACTGTCCCAAGTTCAGGTCAGGGGAAGTTCAGTGGAAAAGGTCATGGTTAGATTTATTATTTTTGCTGTATAACTTAAGGAATCTATAATAGCTGTTCATAGAAATAACTACCATATTCTCTTACCTAAACCACTTACCTTTGAATTGGAGCACATGTATTGTACCTTTATATGCTGACCTGTAGTGCTTATTTGAACAGGGAAATATGTTCAAACATCAGCCTACAATTTTGCTAAAAATTGAACAGCTGTTAAAAGAATTGCATTTAATATCTCTTTCTGTCCCTTCTCTGTGTCTTGTTTGTCTGATCAGGAGCACCCATCCAGCCTGTCTATGGTGGACCTTCTCAACGTGGCCAGAGACATCGCCAGGGGCTGCCAGTATCTTGAGGAGAACCAGTTCATCCACCGGTACATTTTACACATGCACATGCAAAAAAAAAAGAAAAATAGCATTGGAATGTGTTGGGATAAACAAATGCAATACATTATTGTGAAAGGATCATCAAAGATGCATACAGAGTGGCCATTCTTTATTCCTACCCTAACAGATGGAAGACAGACTGATCCATATGGGTATACATACACATATGGAACGTACACAAGAAAATATTCACACTCAACAAACACAGACATGCTCACATTCACCTGCTGCTGACTTCCACAGTGCAGCTTGCTCAGAATCACGAGCTGACTGTGTCCCTCCAAGCGGAACATATGGACCCTCCACGCCCTCACCTTTCACACTATGGCAGAAAGGACAAGTGATGAGGGTAGCGTAGGGGGCAGGCAGATGGGGCGGCCGGCTTGCCATTTTACGGTCTGTAGTATCCGAGGCACTACTCAACAAAGCGCCCCCCTCCCCAAACCTCCCAGCACTCTGGTTCACACCGGTGTGTAAACCACAAGAGTTGACTGAGTTATCTAGCACTGTGTTACAGGTGCCTTGCAACTTCTCCTGTCACAGTCTCTCTATTGGACTCCCATGAGTAAAGTCAAGTAAAAGTCAAAAGTCAAAAGGGAAAAGGTCAACATTGCTCCAACAATCACATCAGGACAATTAAGGTGCATGCCCCTTCCTTTCTGTCTTTCCTCGGCTTCCTGGGAATTGTCCAATGACAAACGAGGCCTATTAAAGCTTGTTTGCTCCAACGTGGCACAGTAAAGCCCCATCAATCCACCTAATGGCCGGCTCTTCTCCAGAGGCTCGGTGAGCTTCTATACAGCCCCCACTTCTGCCTTCAAACCTGTATTAAAATTCACCCTAACCCTGTCCTTGAGGCTAATTTCAGTTTTTATGGACGTGTGTTTACTTGGGGTTGAGTTAAGGGCGGCTATACGAGGGAGGGTGGAGGAGTAGCCGGTGTTCACATAATGCTGCCTGCTTCTCTGGGATTACGGGGTTGGAAGACAGGCCGTGTGTGCTTCAACAGTTTAAATCAGAGGGTGAATGCTGTTTGAGTGCGACTTACTCTGGCTTTTGTGTGTCTTTGTGTGCATGTCTGTGCCCGAATGAATGGGTGGCCATGTGTGTTATTTAGTTTTCCACCCAATAGCATGATGTCAGTCTCTGGTCACCTCTTTATTATGGAGTAAGGAGTACACCCAAAACAGCACTGTGCTGCTGAGAGTTAGGGAGTTTTATGCTACCTCAGGTGTTAAAATAGGCTAATAACGCAGATTGTTCTATAACTGCTGCAGTGAAATGGGTCTTTAAGCTGCAGTTAAAATAAACAGCATAAATAAGATCTATGAGGCTAGTTAACACTCTTTTAATAATGCTCTCCTTGTACAATACCGTATTGCATGAGCAATAGCAGTGTGACCTTCCCTCAAGCCTTCAGCTTGCAGTCTGTGACAACTAGCACTGCATTTCAAGGCGAAACCTTGCCTACAAGCAATAACAAATCATTTGCATGGATTCTTTGTCGCCATGCAAAGGACAATAAGTGACCATCCAAGTTCTGCACAGTCTAAAATAAAGATCCATAAAGAGAAAGGAGAAAAAAAAAAAAAAACACTATTGTTGGAGCACTTCCTTCTGTCGTGGAACAATCCCTTTTGGTGTTGGAATACACCTATTCAGTGATGGAAAAGCAAACTCTGTGTGACTCTTTATAAGTGCCTGCAAGATTATTCCATCATTTCGAAATGCAATGCATCATTTTGTTGACCCTGATTTTCAGCAGAGTTGTTTGCAGTGCCAGGGGCTCATGCTGTTTTAAGAAGCGTGAACAATGCTGTGCTGCCACTTGCTGAAGTGCCTTGTCTGACTTTTTCAAGATGTGGTTAGCCTCTTGGCTTCTCAAAGTTTCAGTTTCAAGAGACCATACTATGTCATCCAGCTGACACTAAGTAATATTGTGGAGTCTGATTTAAAGAATGATTGACCAGAAATAGCTTGAAAATGTAGAGGCTAGATTTTCTTTCTAAACTTCTCACTATTCCTACACTCCATTTGCAGACAAACCCCTCCCCTTGTTGATGGAATACTTTTTTTTTTCATAGAATACTCTCTTTTGTGGGCAGATCACACCCATTGTTGATGAAAAAAATATGTTCCTTTGTTAAGAGAGCACTCACTGTAGTTGCTAGAACACTCTCTTTGTTAATAGCAGTTTTTCAGTGGAGCATTCCCTTTGTTGAGGAAGCACGCTCCTTTTGCCTGATGGAACATTCCCTTTTTCCCAAGAAATGTTACATTTGTCGATGGAACTCTACGTTTTATTGATGTAACACTTTATTAATGGAATATGCTGCCTTTGTTGATCAGAACCACCTTATTTTGAAATGCAGAATTGAAAAGTTGGTCGGATTTCTATTTTTTTGTTATTGTTTTGTGTGTGTGTGTGTGTGTGTGTGTGTGTGTGTGTGTGTGTGCTACATTTCCGTTTGATCGTTTTCCTGCTAACTAGCTTGACAAGCTGATTTGCCACTGTTGTGGGAGCACTTCAAAATCAATCAGTTGTTGTGTTAACTGCTGTGGTGAAAAATGAGCCAATGACGGGAAGCTTAACACTGGACATCACACATAAAAAAAACTTCAAGTGGCTGTGTCCGTATCTGTTAGAAATGATGGGAATAAGTGTTTTATTAATGAAATACTCCCATTAATAACAGAATACAGTCTTTGTTTATGGAACACTGTCTGATGTTAAGGTCATGTTCATTCATTTATTTTGAACATTTAAGGTTTTCTTTAACCCTCATCTAAAAAAAACAACCCTTATTACACTATACATATTTTTTGTTGAACTTTGTATTTTATTGAATTTAATAGGACTTTTCATACTTTATACTCCACATTTTTCAAAAAGAAATGCATCTCACTTCAAACTAGCAATTTGAAAAATATATATATTTTAATTTTAAGGATTTTTTTCATTTTAAAATCAGTGCCCATGGGTTTCCAAGGGTTTAACAAGGATTTAGCTACACAAGAGGAGTCAGAAAGTGTGTGTGTGTGTGTGTGTGTGTGTGTGTGTGTGTGTGTGTGTTTGTGTACACACTAGTTGTAGTAATGCCATGATAAAAATTATTAGCAATTATTTATTCTTCCTGCAACTGTTGAGATGCCACTAAACGGATTTATTGTTTCACAGCACTTTTCCTCAGTAAGCCTTTAATCTTCATTGGCATGCACCATTATGTTAATTCATAAAAGAACACATGGCACAGCCTCTAAACATTGTGATAAGATGCTATATTCTTTGCCAATGAACCTGCCAGAGAATGGCGAGGAATACTGCTGTAAGGACAGACATGAACAGCTTTAATGGTCGTTTCACCCTACAAATTTCCCCATAGAGTTTGATGGGGAAATTTGCAGTGAGACACAGCCATTTAAGTAATTCTCTGTAGTGATATGATTGGTGGATGGGATAACTCAGACTCTCATTTGCTCGCACTCATTTGATTACGTACTTAATACTTATGTAGCGCTTAGTATAGTCAGCTGAATCTTTCCAGAGACACACTGGGATGCAGAGGGGTGTTTTCTCATTTTTAGAGATGGATTTGTAACTCATACAAAATACAGAAGTATTTCATATTAAATCAAAGTAGTACTAATGCAACTTAATTTTTATCTGTCAAAACACTTTTGGGACCCTGAAACAGGGCAACTATCTTTGAAAAGGCCTCACTTCAAATCAGTTTTGACTAATTAACTCATCGAATTAACTCAAGTGAGCAGTCAAAACATGAAGCTGAAATATACCCAACATACCATTGTTTGATGACTGCACCAATATTTCAAATAGAATTTGGATGTATTGTGCATCATTTTACATATGTCCCTGTAATTCAGCAAGGCATGTAAGGTGTTTTTGGAAACCTGGGGATCTTCACTAGAATGTAGAATAAAGTTCTGCAAGTTTAATCAAAATATGGCCACGCAGCATGTATTTCTAATTACCAACCCACAGATGGGACCAGCAGGGCTGAAGAGGTTTTTAAACATTGTGCTACTACTTTGTCTTGTGTCACTGCTATTTTGCATGGTGGCAGTTTGAGCACAGCGTCAGATTATATCATTTTGACACATAATTCTGGATATTTAGTGGCACCGCTGTGCACTTGTATTTAGTCTGATCAATCGCAGTGTCCTCACAATGTCACTTCTTAAAGAGCTGATTAATTCATAAGCCTTGGGAGCACAATACAGAGTGTGGGAGTGTTCTTTTTCCCCAGACAGGAGTACAGCATGCTGAGGGAACAGCTGTTTTATTTTCTCAAAGAATAAACAAATAAAATACAAACATGAATTTTATGAATTTTCTCTCTCAACCAGCCCACCCTCCCTTTCCCCCTAACCTGTTTTCTCTGCATGTGCTGGAGCACACTCTACTCGTCTTTCTGCATGCACCACGTGGGCAGAGTCAATACAGCACTGTAGGAAAGATTACACTGTACTGACTTGCCCGGGGCAACTCGGTAGTGAGATTGAACCTTAGAGTCACCAGGGAGCTTCTGTAGGAGTTTCAGACATGGAGTTCTGCTAAAGGTGCAACTAAATGAAAAACTTTGGTAACTACTAGATGCAATGCAGGAGCAAAGCTGTGTGATGATGAGGGCATTTCCATATGTTGGATCTAATCCTCAGGAGTCGATTCATATACACAACCCCGAAAGCTAAAAAACGACAGATTGTTTGCTTACAAAGGCAGTGAGCACACTGTGTTCTAATGAAGAGACAAAACAGTGATCTGACAGTCTGCTTCCCACCTTCCAGGGACATTGCGGCTCGGAACTGCCTGCTGACCTGCAAAGGACCGGGCCGAGTGGCCAAGATCGGAGACTTTGGGATGGCCCGGGACATTTACAGGTAACAGCTCCAAAGCACACAGGGGGTTGAGATGAAGTCAATGCTGAAATCTAAGCAAATCAAGCCTGAGTTCAAGACCAAAATAGGCAACTGCGCATGTCGCTCCAAATGTAAATGCTTAAGAGACACAGACACTGATCTGCCTGCAGGAGCCCTGTACTACACTCTTCAACATCTAACTGATTTACTGAGGTATAGAAGTTTAAGAACCTTTATATACTTAAATTAATTACTGAATTGTTTCTTTTGCTGGGGAGATGATAGATACAGTAGACAGGATTATGATGATACATTGACAGGATCAAGTCAAGCCAAGAGACAATAGTGGATGAGACCAAAGCAACACCAAGATTTCAACAAATTGTTCTCAATACCAGATTCAAGCACTACAGCCCTGGATTAACATAATCAAGAATGACTTTATTTGCCATGAACAGTGAACACAAACAGGGATTTGCCTTGTCTTGAAACTGATGAAAGGACGAATCGCCCTGTTCCCTGATCCAGGCAAACACGGTACAATGCCTTAAAGCTGTTGTTGGCAAGATTTGTCATGTAAAAAAACACCTGTCTCATCAGCTTAAATCACACACTAGGACTGCAACAGAGAAAAGTGTCCCATCCCCATTAATTGAGACATCTTATACACACCCTATTTGCCCCAAATGAAATGTAAGTATATTTTTACATTTCTCAATTTGTTGCTTCCACAAAGCGACAAATGAAAATTTAAAGAGCGAGATCCAAACTGTCACCTAAAACAGCAGTGAGCGTCTCTACCCACAGGAAGCTGGACTCGCCAACATTACATCTTTTGCCTGTCTTATCCCTTTGATATCTTTCGGTATAAAAAAATCTCAGGCTGTCCAGGTTGGTAAACATCATTTTGCTGTGTGCAGTTTACTGATGTCACCTTAGAGGATTTCTGGGTATTGGCGTCCTTCATTTTCAAACCGTTACCTCTCATTGTCATTTTGGACTGTGAAATTGCCTCGTGCAGCTTTAAATTGAGTTAAAGGGGACAGTGTGTGACATAAAACAGGCACTATGCATACCGCTTTACACATAGAGACTCAGCTTCCTTTGACTATGCAGTAGATATATGCATGAGGACTGAACAAAAATCAAATCAGGTTAAATTTTAAGCAGTGTTTTGGAACACATTTTCAAATGTTTGAGCTCAGCTGTACAGCATCTTCACTCTTGATCACCCTGTCCTACTGACGCTATCTTTTACTCCGCATCAGCTCATCTGTAACCCCACCGGCGTCATATTATTCTTAGCAGTAACTTTTTAATATAGCTACCACGACTTTGCATGACATCATTTAAATGAATGCACAATTCAACAGGGAAATCTCCCAAGCCTTTCATCTGGCAAGAAATTAGAGCAGGGGAAATGTGTCACAACATCCAGCTGTATCAACGCAGCGCTTTCGAATCAGCCACCGTAAAGTCGCACGAGAGGAAAGTCACTCTCAGAGCATCCGGAGAAGGTTGTTGCATAATCCCCCCGGGGAATCACATTAGGAGTGCTCGATTTAATTGCTGATGTCAGTTTTTCAGGTGTCTCAATGTGATTTTGTGTTTTTATTGCTCAGCCTGGAGCTATGGTGCTGGGGCCAGGACTGTTTTTAAATCATTAATATTGTTATTAAAGCAGGAGGGAGGAGGGTGTTATGTAGTGCAGTGCAGTGGTGTGGCATTGGTGAGCTGTTTTTGTTATATGATGTGGCTCTCCTGCTGTGTGACAAGGGACATGGGAGTCCTTTTGAGGCGGTCGCAGGGGACTGGAGTGACGGTGAGGGACTAGGACAAGGCTTAATGTCAGCTTTTCATCTTTCCCGTGGACAATCACATGCGCTCGCACACACATATAAACGTGTACGCGCACATACTTTACTTTTCTCACAAATTCACTTTCATGCTATAATGCATGCATGCACAGCAGTGTCACAGCGGTAAATAAAAAGTAATCAAATCTATTATACTTTCAGAAAAGCATTAAATTATGGTCCCCCTTAAAAAAACACGACTTAAATCAATCTGATACCTATTTACCATAATGTATGCTGTGAATTTAGGTTACAAAGATTTATGTGAGCCTGGAAAAGTGGCTATTTCTGAAAACAAAAAGGTGACTAAACTAGCTTTAAGTGAGTTTACCTCCCACGACACAGCTGGTGCACACATACAGATGCACACAAAGTCTGTGCTTAAGGATACACAACACAAACACACCTGCAGCCGTGCACAAATAGTACACACTCCGTCCCTATGTGCACGTCCCCTACCTTACTTGCTCTTCAGTACAACCTTTTCAATGTCATTGCTTCTTACAATTAATTTCTACTTCTCTAATGCCTTTCCATCTTCTAACTTCATTCTGACATACAATTAGTCACACAGAAATGCATGGGTACACAAAACACACACACACACACACACACACATACACACATACACAAACACACGTAAGACACCACCGACGCTAGCATTCCCCGGGCCTGCAGCTAAGCCTTCCTAATCTCCAGCTCAGCTTTCAGTCTGTGTTGGTGGTGTTAGCAGCAGTAATAAATATGTCCATAAACCCCATGCTAAAAAAAACATATATACGTCAGGTGATCCTCTGATTGAGGGATTATCAGTCTGGTCCTCTTTTTCAGAATATTTCATGATTTTTTTTTTTAAAGGATAGATAACAGGATGAATAGCTAGTAAATACACAATGGAGGTTTCGTATGTTCAGTTTATATTTTGTAAAGATGTATTAATACCTGCTGAGGCCAGAAAGAAGGTGGCTGCAAGCACATTACAATGAGGAATGACATTTTGGAAAAAATGTGCCTTATTTTTGTGAAGACCATCCTGCTCAAACTGTCCTTCGCAGGGTTACTAATCCTCTCCTGATGAATGCAGCGTGCACCGAGCGTTCAGTCTTGCCACATTTTGATCTAATCGCATCCTTTGATGGAAAGTGGCCGGTCCACTTCTCTTAGCATTTTCCTTTATTGAAGTAGAAAGGAAGAAGCAGAGTAAGGCAGACACAGTAGAGAAGGCTGTGGCAGGATTCAGTCCAAGGCCGGCAGGTGTATCAGTCACTGGATTAATCGTGTTATTCAAATTAATAGACTGAAAAACTGGGACAATATCTCTGTGACTGCCCTGCACTAGTTCTTACCTTATCTTTAAACAGACTGGTCATCGTTTGTCCTGCTTCATTGATTATGTGTAGTTTGCCTCAAGGCTTACGTCTTGTGGATAGAGTTTTCTTTGTAGATGTTTCCTCTTGGCCATATTATTTGTCAGCATAACATCTCTTCACTGCTGCACTGAAGCCACACAGCTGTATCTCTCAGTCGAAGTCCAAGTTCTTGTCATTTGGACCTGAAAACATCTCTAGATAAATGCACTTCTCTCACTTCTCTAATTTGATAAAGGCTTGGCTGGTTGTAGGAATATTATCGATCCATACAAGCATCACAGTAAAAACTCCTATAGCATCTGAAGAACACCACAAAGATTTTGTCTTTTAATGAAACTGAGACTCGGTGTTGAACGGTGGCATGGCTGCAGAGTGAACCCACATCATATTATCTCCATTTTAGTGTGGGTCTCTTGGGTTGCCTGTCATTTTTCTGAATTGACAGATTATTTTTAAGGCGCACACAGCACTTACATCACACAGCATGAGTCTTGCTATAAAGCCACTGCTTTTAGCAATAGTTCACATATTTTAACCCCTCGTGGACCGGATTGCAGGCTGAAATTTTCAGGCACTTTAGGTTAAAGACACAAGCTGATGGGGTCGGTGCTGTGTAAACCCATAGCTCTATCTGAGGAGCTTAGGCAGCCAAAAGGAAGGTCATCTTTATTTGTTTGTGCTCCCCTGCCTCATTCATGTTGCATTTGCCCTTTTTATTCTTTTGAAGCCCTGTTTTTCATTTGTATCTGGCATGTCTGTTTTCTTTCCATTCTGCTTTTTCACCTTTATTTAGCCAGAGAAAGTCAACTGATAAATGATACTACCGGCCACCAAAGTGGTTGGGCTTCCAGAGGGATATCTGGTTCCTTTTTGTTTTTGACGAGGTTGAAAATGGTTAGGGTTTCTGGTTCCCATTTGCCAGAAATCTTGTCTTTTAAATATATTATACCATGGTCTATTTTCAACACCCTCCTCTTATTGAACTTATTCATATGGCAGACATGAAAACCTCAGGATATGCATATGTCAAACTAGTGTTTCTACAACACATATAATTGAGGATAAGATTTTTTGCAAAGAGATTTCAGAAACAACAACCACAACTGCTTGAATTTAGCTGGGACGTTTGTTTGCTTACTAGTTAGTTAAGCTAGTGACCTAGACTATCTGTTAGTATGTGCCAAATAAAGCTGAATATGTGAGTCCATATCACTCCAGATTGTAAGCATAGCCTTTCTTATTTAGCTGCTGTAAAACCACAGTGTTCTAGAGGTAGCCACTCTGTAGCTCTAGTGGCACAGTTGCTGGTTATAAGCATCTTGCTCAAGGACACGTCTCAAACTAGGCTTACGTCAGGTAACTTGGATCTTGATATGTCCATTTTCGTGCAGCATTGCAGTTCATGTTTGTGCTCGCTGTGTGCCTTGAGCGGGATGAGATGAGCCAGACGGAGACCGTATCAGGAGCAACAATCACATAGCACCCGCATCAGATAATTGCTCCACTAACAAGAGACTGAGACAGCATTAAAAAGGGCTCAGACTGGGCCTGGCCCGGTGAAAAATCCCTCTTTTCTTCCGTGGAGATAAGGAGCTCTTAGAGGGTCTCTCAGACAGCCTGCATATTAGCGTAGTGAAACTATGATTTGATCAGCAGTGTTCTGATAGAGCTGGTGTCAAATAGTGAATTAATTGCTGGATGCGAGATTTTTCCTTTTTTTATTTATTTTTTTGCCTCTGCTTTTGAGGGCTATGATATTGCCATGGCAATATCTCTGTAAACTTGTGTTTGATTTTTCCTTTTTTTGTCCCTTGTTTTCATGTGTTGGATCATTCCTGCTTCCTTTCTCTCTCTGCCATTGATTTGTGGCCTCCTCTATACTTTCCTATGGGAGTGCTTTGTGTGTCATCTATTATCTCCCTTTCTGTAGCTACACACAATGATATAACAGTAGATTAAACGGTGGGTAAAATGCTGCATGTACATCCAATGGGTGGTCATAGAAAAAAAGCAGACAGGCAACAATGTAAAGAAAAAATGTACTTCTAAAAAAGCATGAATTGCTGACTTCCTTTGTTAAATTACTGTATTTTCACAGTGACACAGGTTTGATACTGCCTTGATACTATGAATTTATATCCGTTTTTTGGTCATCGCCAAGCAGTTGTTATTCCCAATATGTTCTTGTGTCTGCAGAGCAAGCTACTACAGGAAGGGCGGGCGTGCCATGCTGCCGGTGAAGTGGATGCCACCTGAAGCGTTCATGGAGGGCATCTTCACGTCCAAAACAGACACCTGGTGACTATGCCGACATCGCCCCCGCTAATTAACTACTCACAGCGAGGACGAAGCTCACCCTCCTTGCGATTCTCCCGTCTATATTTCACTCTCTCGACGTCCACCATCCTCACCTGCCCTTCCTCTCCCTCAAACTCTTTTACCTTCCTCTGTCCTTCCGTTCCTTTGCTCCCCGGCCATATGTTTTATTTTATTTTTTTATATATTTCTTGACTTTTCTCTCCCTCCTCCTTGTCCTCTCCTCCCATCACCTTCTTTGCTGCTTCAGCACTGATGAACCTTATAATTTATGACTTGATTGTCTGAGGTTTCTCCCTCTTTCTCTCCCACTGTCTGACTCTCTCTCTCTCTCACTTTGTATCAAATCTTCTTTCTAATTTTCTCTCTCTCTCTCTCTCTCTCTATCTCTCTCTCTCTCAGGTCATTTGGGGTTCTTCTGTGGGAGATCTTCTCATTGGGCTACATGCCATATCCAAGCCGCAGTAACCAGGAAGTTCTAGAGTTTGTTACCAATGGCGGAAGGATGGACCCTCCTAAAAACTGCCCTGGGCCAGTGTAAGTGCAAATGCACAGATGTACCACATGCATGTTCATGCTGTACATACCCACATGATACAGGAAAATTTGATCCTGTGAGGTACAATTAGGCCTCTCCTATGCATAAACAAACCAGTTGAGCGTGTATGTAAAACTGTCAATGCACAGCCAGCATCCCTGTGTGAAAACACAGGGAGTGCAATATGGAGCAGACAGACTTTGACTTGAGGAGTTTTCCTGTTATTGACACGGATACAGATGGTGTCCAACAGGATATCTGACACATTTAACGTTAGCTGCAGGAGATCACTCTCTGTGCTCTCAGTATGCAAACCACAAGTAACATTTTCTTTCATGTTTGCCTCCCAATTTGGAGAAAGTCTGCGGGGAGCTGATAGGAAGCTTATAAGTTCCTGAATCATAGTGTATTTTTTACTCTGTCTTTCAGGTATCCCCTCTCTGGTGAACTCTATTATAAAACCTATACGTGCCGATGCATGCGCACATTCAGCATCTCTCTGCCTCTATCTCTCTCTGTCTCTCTCGCTCTCCCTCACACACACACACACACACACACACACACACACACACACTCAAAAATACACACTGACACCAAGTTTCCCACCACACTTTGGACTCTCTCTGATTTCACAGCTTATGATGGAACTTTTATCCTTCACATCTCTATTTGACTCCCCTCGGCCACAGCTTTGCAGATTATTTCTCCCTATCGCTTTGCAACCTGCCTCACATTTTTTTCCCTGTGAATGTTTTTCTTTTCCCTTTGAAAAAATAAACACGGCCCCGTGTGGTGCTATTAATCTGAAGTTGTGAAACAGCCTCACAACAGGACGCACAGATTACTGAAAGAACAACAACTGGTTTGAATCACCCCAGCAATTAAAAAAATATCTTTGGATTTAACAATGCTTCACTCAGCTGCTTCCTTTATCTGCACTGCCCCCTTAAGGCAATCACTCAAACTTGTGGGAGGTTACACTTTAATTCTGCCCGAAGCAATCAAAACAGCTACTAAGTTGTGTTTTTGTTGAGAGTGATTTCAGAGTTTAGCCTGGCAAGTGTTGTAGCAGTGGGAGAGATACTGCCTGGTCGGTTTCTCGGTTTATCTAGGTCGCAATAAAGTGAGGGAAAAATGTTTTAATGAAGTGTGTGTGTGTGTGTGTGTGTGTGTGTCTGCTCACACATCTGTGTATTTCAGGTACCGTATAATGACTCAGAGTTGGCAGCACCAGCCTGAGGACAGGCCTAACTTCTCAACTATCCTGGAGAGGATTGACTACTGCTTGCAGGTAGCTGAGCAGAGACCGCTGTCACATTCTGCACTCCATGTACAACATGAATGAGCCAATACTGGTGACACTGAAATGATGAAACCTGATCTTTTGCCCCATTTAGGACCCTGATGTGGTGACCATGCCATTGCCCATAGAGTATGGGCCTGTCCCAGAGGAGGAGGAGCGTGTGCCGATGCGTCCTGATGACCCTTCAGCTCCAACCTTGCTGGTGAACGCACAGGTGCCTGATGGGGAGGCGGGTCCACCGCCACCTCCATCCTACCCCGCGGAGGACAACCAGAGAGGCGGCGAGCCCACTCTCCTTACCAGCTCACCATCGGAGGCCAAAGCACAGCCATCGGGCCAGCCCCAGCCGTACCTGCACCAGCACCAGCAACCGCACCCGCACACCACCGCCAGCACCACCGCTACCACCATCACCTCCACAGCCGCCTCCACGCTCACTGCCAAGGGGTCCCATGTCTCCACCCAGCCCAGCTCCGAGGGCGGACACGTCAACTTTGCTTTCTCCCAGGGTCTCCCGCCGGAGAAGGAGGGTCGCAACGGGAAGACGACCAGTCTGTGGAACCCCACGTACGGCTCGTGGTTCCTGCAGCAGCAGCAGAGGAAGCAGCAGCAGCAGCAGCAGCAGCAGCAACAGCAACAGCAACAGAGGCAGGGAGGGATGGCAGTGGTAGGAGGAGGTGGAGGTAGCGGCGGCAGGGTGCCCGGAGAAGGGCAGGAGCACGTGGGGCGGACAGTGGCGGAGGCGGCGGGGGCACTGGGTCTCCAGCATCAGCACAAGCAGTTCCAGCATCAGTTCCAGCAGCAGCACCAACTCCAGCTCCTCCACCAGCAGCAGCAGCAGCAGCAGGGCCTCTGCAGACCCCTGCTGCCCCCGCCACCACCTCCTGCTGCCCAGTCTCCACTGCTGTTGGATTCAGCCGCCCTGCCCCCAGTTCCCCTCTACAGACTGCGACGTTTCCCATGCGGGAACATCGGCTACGGCTACCAGGAGCAGGGCCTGCCGCTGGAGGCCACCCACTCCAGCACCAGCGCACCTCCTCCTCCACCCCCTCCACCCCCACCGGGCGCCTCTGCATCCACCTCAGCCCCACTCCAGAGGGGGGGAGCACCCCTGCCCGCCGCGGTGTCCATGGGTCGCTCGGGCATAGCCGAGGACAGCCGTCCACTGCTGGTCACCATGGGGACTGTGCAGGACCCCAGGTTGCCCAGGATGGAGGGCCACAACGCCACCGTGCTTTAGCCCAAATGCCTATCTTTGTTTTTTTAGGCCCTGTCTTTGGAGACTGTGCACAGGAAGCACAGCAGGAAACACTGTGTCAGGACAGAGACCGTTTTACACTCCCCCACCGTTCCACTATCTTTTCCCCCCGTTCAGAGCATCAGTGTTGCTTTACCAGAGATGGATCCATCTGGCACTCTTTTCCCCCATGAGGACCTTGGACCTGTTGAAATCATCAATGGATGCTAAAGCACATTAGAAATCTACAAGACTTTTGGGAGGCAAACTATGTAGAGTATAGGCTAGTTTTAAGAATAAAAAATGTATTTTTTCAACACTGGCTGGATTGTGACAAAGTGAGAATACCAAGAAAGCAGTTGAATGGTACAGAGAGTTTGTGACACAGGAAAACATGGGGAGGACTTTCTATCTGGTACGTCTGCCATGTGTTCATTGACTGCCACAGATGTCAGAAACAGTCTTTCCTGTATGACAATGGAACACACTAGGAGGATTCATATTTCTATATTTTGGCAGATTTAAGACTCTCAATCATATATTTTGGTCGGCAGTTTGACTATAGCATTTGCTAAGTTCTCTCTAGCTGCCAGCCACATCTGTTCTATTGCAATTTCCCCACATTGTTCCTTATCCCTTTCCTTTTGGATTTCGCACCGTGGTAAATAACTTGCTATCAGACTATTTTTCAGAAATTATCAGAGAATTGGACACTGGATTACCAGAGACATTTTTACTAAAACAAACAAACAAAAACAAAAAAACAAAACAAACAAAAAAAAAAAGATTGGGGAAAAATGTGTTTGTTGATGTTTGCTTGCCTGCTTGTTAATTTATTCATTTGTTTATTTATTATTTGGAAGTGGTTCTATAAATTATTAATGGACATGCCTCTTAAAATCCAATCAAAATGCATTTCTCCATGAGCTGGAAAGTTTTGTTTTACATTATTGAATAACGAGAATTAAAACAGTCCCATGAGTGATCAGTTCCTGATATACTGGATAGTATGTCATAATATTAATTGATATGTCCTATCTAAGGTAAGTGGTTTTGTGCTTTTAAGGTGAAGTAGACAAATAGAAGCAATTGAAGCAGGTGGGAGAGATATTTGACAAACCATAAAACAGATTTACCATAAACCACTCTCGCCATCATTCAGCTGTTCAGGTCTCACTTATCGCCGAAGATTTCTAATAACTTGTGGCCCCTAAAACGATTGAAATTACAGTCTGCTGTTCAAAAATTCATTTCACTGAAGAGTGCTTTCAGATGGTGAAGCTGAGACTTTCTTTACTTAGAGCCTTTTTCAGTAACCTTTTATTCATTTATTTTGTGGTTTAAAAAAACGCCTCACTATATTTTGGCTGGATACAGAAACTGAAGTCGTGGATATTGCTGAATCGATCTTAACCTTCAGATTGCTATCTCAAAGCACTCAACGTTCCTAAATGTGCATATTTTATATTTTCTATTACAGGGTGACTGATGTGGAATTCAAATGAGTCTGAGTGAAAAGTTTGAATACAAACTGCTTGTGATCCACATGTGAGCGAAACCAAGGGACCAGTTTGAGAGTCTCATTCGAGTAACCCATGCACACATCCTCCCGCGTGGTGTTAACACCTGTCTGTGTTTAAAGTCCGCTTTTAAGTTGAATAAGGACGCTCGCACATCCCCGTCAAATGACAGCATAAGCGTAATGGTGTTGATATTTAAGAGAAAGATGGCCTTGTGCGTCAGTTTTTGCTGCTTTGCTTGACTGTTTTTTGCAATCCTGTCAGCCCCTCTGCTGTAAAGCGACGAGACGCGATGACGAGGTCACAGCCGCCTGCCTCAGTGACTGATAAAGACAAATGCGTTTCTGTTGGCCAAGTCGATGAGCAATTCAAATAATGGCTAAAGAAAAGTATTTTGCTTCCTCTTCAGTACCTGTGTTAAATGCATAACTCTGTGTTCCCTTCACTGCTCATCTCCATCGTTTTGTGTAAAAAAAAACAAAACAAAGAAACAAAAAAATGAACTGAACTGCACCTGTAAAATGCTGTAATTATAATGTATTGTACTATGACTCTGGTAAAAGCTGTAATTTGCCCTTCAGATGACATTCGCCTAAATGAATAAATTACTATATGACTGTTTGCTGTCTGTCTGCTATTAACTGCACTGAATTTTGGAGATCCAGACACAGTCATCTGCTGCCATGCACCGTTTCATGTCTTGGCTGCTAACACCAGTAATCCTCTTTATCTGCCACAAAAATCTGCACTGCTCCCCGTCCCCGCACTAGAATTTGTTGTTTGAGCTGTTAAATGCAAGACCTCTGTCAAATAAAACTTGGCGTTTGCAGGCTCATTCTGTTCGTCTGGAGCTGAGGCGACCCTCTCTTTTCTGCCACTAAGTTTTTCCAGTGGCTTTTACAGCAGACAGACGGCCATCAACCATGGCAGATTTGCTGTTCAGTGGAGAGGAGCTACTGTAGGTTGCCTTTTTAAAAGAAAATGACTTACTATCCTTGACTGTGTTGCTCCTTATAGGGGAAGAAGGTAATTCAAAAGCTCTTGATAATAGAAAAACACACTTCCAACAAAAAAGTCACTCAGGCACCAGATCAGGGATAAACAAACAAACTAAAAGGCTGCAGTGTTAATAATTTCATTTTGCATCGGGAGCTAGCTTGTGTGGAAATACAAAAGCAGTGCCATGGCTCAGTGAGAGCTCGCTGGCCTTTAATAGAGAGTGTAGGAGAGCTGAATGAAAATGAGGGAGCCAGCGCGATGCACGTCTCTTTAGACATTCTAAAACGCTTCATGAGAGAATATCAGAGGGCAGTTAAAGAGACCACAGAGACTTTCATCACCAACCACATTTCCAAGCACCGTCTCAATTCAAGAATTCTGTTCGGTGTTAGGACTCATACGCTCATGTTCAGTGTCACTGATGCCTCTTCCCGTCATGGTGCTGGAGCCTCACCAGGACACTGTCAAAAGTTTCCAGCATTTTTCATGAAGAAGTCCTTTTAAAGGAACGCTTCGCCATAAAAGCTATTTTGTATCATGTCCAATGAAAGAAGTTTATAGCCCCATGTCTCTCACAAAAGCTTCAAAACTGCAGCCGTTTATGTTAGGATGGAGCTGATCGACAAGTTTGGCAAACGGCAGCAAAACAGATATGAAAGCATCTGTTTGAAATGATCAAATGCGGGCAGTGGAATCCAAGTGATGATTCTCCACACAGCTATTCAGTATTTCCCAAACTAATGTAATTATTTTAAACAGTGTGGGCCAGCCGCCACATGTTGTGGGAATGGGGTCTGTACACTTCGGCCTGATGGTGACGCTACAGGAGGGGTCACCAAAATTGACAGGGTTCATCCCCTGAGGAGCACAGATGTGTTTATCAAATTTCATGGCAAGATGCCCACTAGATTATGAGATGTAAAATTTGATGCTAGAGGGTGGCACTAGAAACGAAAGGTGATGGTGACAGGAAAATTGATAGGGTTCATGCCCTGGGAAGCATGCGCGTGCTCAGGAACTCCTCCTGTTACATTTAGAGATATGTCGTGTACAAGTCAAACGTTTGGTGTGAGGGTTGGTAGTGGAAAGGTCGCATAGGACCGTTGGCAAGCAAAGCGAGACATTTAACATGTGACTGACCACTGTGACCTTTTTCCAGTTTTGGTGCCTAAACATAACCTCTCTCCAACCTTAGACAAGTGTGTTTGTTGTCTAAGCCTAACCAAGTGGGTACTGACGCTAAGGACCGGAGTCTGAAACGTGTTGTTTTCATGTCCCTTTTAATGCAGTTTGTCAAAGTCGCCGATCAGTTCCACGCTAACAGAAATGGTTGAATCGCTTTTTCCATTGGACATTCAAGACCACCCAGGATGAGTGCATGATACAAATCGATTCCTTTAAGCCAACATTTAACAGATATCTACCCATTTTTGTCCAATATGAAGGCTTACAACCTTGAAGTTATTCTCACAAACTTCCTCTCCACTTCAACACAAGATTATCCCAGAATAAGCCCAGACAGGGTGCAGCAAGACCCTGGCTTGAATACCGTCACACTGCACGTGTCTACATGTTGTTAAGGCTTATGCGACTTGCAGAATGTATTTAGAAGCTGATAGCAAACTGTATTTTTTTTTTTTTTTTAGGAGGCAGCAGTGCCAAAGCCTTTTTCCCTTTTTCCAGTCACACAACAGTGCAGCCCAGTGTTTTACTTCATGGATTTAGCGAGAGCATTTGTCTGCCATCAGGGATCAGCCCAACTCTCAGAATATCAGGTGCTGATGGTGCAACTAAGCATTTCCCCCAGTGAGATTTGTCTGAGCTGTTTTTGTTTTTGCATTCAGTATATCTTTTGTACAAGTGTTCACGCCACTGATAACAACACCCACTTGAGCGCTACAAGGGCTTGCGATTCAAACCAGCAGAAGCGGTGCATCACAAGTATCTGTTTATCTCAGTGAGCTACATCCAAGGTCAACCCACCACGCATTTGTCCTCTTTATCTTTTTCACACAACAAAGATCTGCTTCCAAGCAGGACGCAGGGAGACAGGGGTCAGACACTTTCCCATTTTCCCAGGATTTTGATCGTCCATTGGAATTCAGCACAAATTGTTTCTTGCACTTCCATCAGGTGATTCACACAAAAACGCCCAAGAAATCAACGATGAGGACACCACACCTCAAACACATGTAAGACACGGCGCATGATGATTCAAATGTCACAGCTGATGAGGACGATGATGATGATGAAGATGTTACACTACTAACTGACGCATCTGTCGGCAGATCCGGCGAAGCAACAGTCGGCCAGATATGATAATGCGAGGTGTCCAGTGAGAGGCAGAGCCGGTGAGCCAGCACCAGGCAGTCTGCTGTGCTTGGCAGAGGTGCGGCGCTCCAGGCCTGGGCAGCGTTCTGCTCCAGAGGGCTCCTCTCGAAGCCCGGCTGCAGCGCGCTGAGGCGCCCGGGTCTGTCCGACGCCCAGGGCAGTCAAAGACAATTACAGCAAAATTTAGGCTCCATCGGAAAGTGCTCGTGTCTCTCCTCCCTTGAACAGAGAGGAAAGTCAATCAAAGCTGCACATGGGACCACTTCCTTTGTATCGATAATTATTGACATCGGCATTCAGCTGCCTTGCAAATGGTACAGCCTTAGACTCCACGCCGATGATACACAGCACTTTAACTCTAAAACCACTCGAAAACTTCCAACAAATGAAGCAAAAAAAAAAAAAAAAAAAAAAGCATTTATTACTGCCATAATAAGTCATGACTCAGCTTGGGCTTCACTGATGAGTCGCCCTTGGACTTAACAAGCTTGCATATTGGGGACTTTGTACTCAGTCATCAAGGCTACACATTTTTTCCACCGGTACCCTGAATTTCTACTTGAATCGTACTCTGCCTATTTCTAGTGGACGCTATTCAACTATTTTATTTATTTATTTAACCTTTATTTAGAAAAAGCTCACTATGAATCAAAGAATCACTTTTTCAGGAGGGCCCTGTCCAAGTAGGCAGCCAAACAAAACAACGCATTCCAGCATCGATGACAGCTACCATTCACTTAAAATGCCATGTTGTTTTTTTATTTGTTTGTTTCTCTGCTTACAACTATGTCCTTTTCTAATTATGAGTAGTTATGTTACTGCTATATGTGTTTTATTTCATCTTGCTGTATTCAGTTTACTTTCTATTCATTTTTCCTTTTTTAAATACTGTTTTAATCCTCTATTTTCACAAATGCGCCTCTAGGGATGGGTGTTGCAAATTAGCATCCTCTAAAAAACACTGTGATACCTGCTTTGGATAGCTTTTTTCAGCTTGTCTATGCACTTTGTTCCACTCCCTTTCAAATAAACCAAAAAAAAAAACAAAAAAACTAGCCCTTTATTTGCTCTATTGGAACACATTTGATGCTACACAGCTGATCATCAGTTAGGTTTTTCAAAAACATTGTCACTAGATAATCACATATTAGCCTAAAATAGATTTCTGCCAGAGGGGGAAAAAAGATAAAGAGTAAAAAGTGTAATAATCTATACCGAAGTCAGGGCTCAGTGAAGGTTTTGGGAACATTTCTGAGAAGCTTCGTTGAGTCTGGCCAACTTCTGCATCACCATCTCAGAGTGTGTGAAGTTTTACAGAAACTTTGAGTGAAGTCAGTAGCTGCAGGCGATCGAGAGTTATCACTGCATAAGTGCATGTGTACACACGAAGCCACCGGCAGATACAGCAGCTTCTGTCAATATAAACCCACATTTAGACTCAGGTCATGAATATGTATCTCACAACACTGATACAATGAGGTTATGAAACTGTGAACTTTATTCTATATATCTTTTCTGACACGGATATGTTTGAAAAGTAATTATAAGTACATCAAAGCAAAAGCAAAGTTCAAAGCTTTTAAACCTGCGCATAAATTATTTTAGGCGCTCACGGTGTCACAAGTAACCCAGCTACTGGCCATACAGCCCCGTGCTGGTTGCTGTTTTGTTTGGGTTAAACTTTCAACATGCATCTTTGATATCCTGCAACAGCGAATCCCTATGCCCATAAATAAATCAATTAGCAGAATAGCAGAATGAACAGTATGCCAGCCACACAAAAAAAAGAAAGAATAAAAAAAACAATAAAACATAAGAAAAGGTTTAGCTGCCTGTCAGCTACCCCCTTTAACTATGCTTCATCCCAATAGATACATTAAGAGCTGCTCACTGTCATGTTTTTGACATCAAAATGAGTCCATAACAAAATTCATGCGGCATAAGCCAAAAATTACAGGGCTGAGTTTAGAGTCACAGCAGCCCGTTGGTTTCATGTGGGAGTACACCAGGCATTTTAAAATTACTCTTGCCCACAGGATTTTGAAAATCTAGCAAAAGTGACTTTGCTGAAAGTGGATCTAGGAAAAGTCACGGAGGGGCATTTTGAAATTTGAAATTTTCAGTTTGAACTCAAAAGGCCAAACTACTGTGCATGTAAACACAGCCACCGACAGTAAAGCCTGCCGCGCTCAGCTGACTCCAGTGGCAGAGCAGCGTTAGTAAACCACAGAGTTTGTATGGTTTTATGTTTGCAGAACATGCTGAAGGGCACGGTAAGCACAGGTCTCCTGACTGACACCCCGGTGTGGTCCAAAAAGCCCATCCTGGACAAAGTGTAACAATCAGCCCTTTCATCAACACCTAGTTAACAGAAAAGTTCAGCATGGTACACTTATTTCTTACTATCAGTGTTGGGATAAAATACTAAATTATAAGTTTACTCCAAAAAAACTGTCAATCAACGTCCCACTTAATTCAGTTTTAAATGTCCCTTTAAATGTCCATATGAAACTCAAACGTCCATGTGGCACTAAAAGGTCCTATCAGTCGAGGTTCACAGGAAAAAAACAACCCGAAAACAGCAATACATTGCACAAAGAAAAATGTCTGTCTCACCGGCAGGTAACCAGGAAATGTCCATCCGGATACTCTGACTGCATTTTGCTCTAGATGTGTAGTATTTTCAGCCCCATGTGTTTTTTCTATCAGTAATGACTTAAATCTACAAACTAAGGTGCTAGTCTTCCAGCTTCACAGGTAACAAACAAATCTCTCTCTGCTTCTTGGTTTCTCTCCCCCCGCCCCAAACATTCCTTCCAATTTGACACTTCCCTTTCTTTGATCTCCAGCCCCGCCCCCCTCATGGGAAGAACCAGTAGGCACTCTCAGGGTCAGCAAGAGACACAAATACTTCCACTGAGGTAAAAGGTGCTGGAAAGTGCAGTATCAGTACCTACCACCAAACCAGCACTTGTGCCTGATGTAAGCAATAGATACTTGGCAGATGAGGCACATCAGCCTCAAATCAGATGCTGAAATCATTACTGATTAGTCAGTCTGGATGTCCTCTGCTGTGTTTACACTCTGTCCTATTCATTTCCGCTTTGAATCTCAACCCGAACGTTTCTCTGGGCCACGGAGCACATACACGCAAGTTAATCAGAATCAGAGTGAAGATTTAAAATTTAATTGAAGATGAAGAATCAGAGTGCGTCGATAAGGGTGGCGTCGTAAGGCTTTCGTCTTTTGTAAAGCAGAATCAAACATGCTCTTGCATCACACGCAAACACTCGAGAGCGCATTAATCACAGCATCTCCGTATCAAACTGGGGCCCCTGTTGCTCACTTTGTGGTCATTATGATATTGACGCATTCAGTGCATTGCTGATATCATTACGATGATCAAAATAATGAAAGGCCTGCTGATTTTCAAATTCAGTTTGAGCTCCACATTACTGCCAGAACTTGAACACTATTCATCCGTAACGAAAGGAGATGGGACCCCCGGCGGTGCTCCATTGACTCAGCTCAACTTTTAAAGCTGCCCGCACAGTTGGCAGATATTTAAGTCTCCTGGTCAGTATTTTTGGGCATGCATACTGTCTCCTTGCTCCTTTTCTTCAGCTGTATACTGGCCTATTTTTTTTTTTTTAACGTCTATTTATTCCATGATCAAGCCTCAATAGATTGGATCACGTCCACTCAAATCTCCTGTAGCAATTACACTGTGCCTAAGGGGAAATGATGTGCACACTGTTGTTGAGTTGCTTCTGTGTGCACAGGCTGCAGGTAAGCAAACAGCACAACTCCATCAGCAGGGCTCATTCAGGTCTGACTGGGCATCACAGCATCAGACAGGAAGAGAACCTTTTTTTTTTTTTTTTTAGCCACTAATGACAACAATATACACCAAACACTAGATAAAGACAAAAGGAAGATACATAAAGAACCACAGGGGTGCTGAAATTAGAATAGAATCTTTATTTTTTTATTTTACAAATACCTTTTTGTTTACAAGATGTGTAAATGCATCACACCAAAACCCGCACACATAAATCCACATATACACACCAGTAATCACTTCAGGAATTAACATCATCTATTAGCCACACAAACACAGCACCAAATGACTTGCATACCCATCAGTGCAATTTGAGATCCACTCATACTGTTAACAGGATCTGGGAGTCCAGATATACCAAAACATGGAAGTATATCTCTAGATGGAACCTGATAGCTGGAACACTGTCAAAGAAATGACATAAATTATAACTGTGATGGCTTTAATGCAAATGACATGCTATTGTCAAGATGAACCACTTAGAAACTGTTGACAGAAATGTTTCAGTAGGAGAGAAACTGATCTTACCATTTAAAAATGCTCTCGTTTCATTGGTTGAAACCGGGGCGGATATTTCAGACAACCTTGGGTTCTGACCACCGGTGCTTTTCAATCACAGAGGGCTTGACCAGACAGATCGATGGGAGGAGGGCATTGGAGATTCCAGGCCTACTGTTGTGGTCTACACCCCCTAATTGGACAGTACATGAATGTTTTACTGAGTAGGAGGCCTGTTTTCCACATGCACAATCGATGGCTTGTTCTCTGCTGACTTGCCCAGGCTGCTCTAATCAAATAGTAAACTCTACCCTTGAAACTTCTCGATGATGACATTTCCTGTGTGAAAACTGCTTTTATCAAGCTTCCATTACATTTATGCCATGTCCAATTCTCCAGAGTTTGATCTTCAGCAAATGAACAAGCTGTGTTTAGCGTGGTACTATAGGTCAACGTACTTTATCAAGGGAATCTTTACATTTTGGTAAAGATAGAAACAGACATTGCACCAACATGAAACCGCTCAGATCAGTGAGCCACTAGGAGCAAGATCATAATCAAAGGGGTGAAAGTAAGATTTTTCCTGCCTCATAGTGCAAAATGACCAGAATATACCTGCATTGGGATTGGGGTGGGATGAGGCGGCTGTGCCAGAGAGCAAGGTTTATTGACGTTGCTGTCATCTGATTAAGGTCATGGATTACTTAATGCTTCTATCATTTAAATGTATTTATGTAAAGAGCATTAAGCTTTGACTCAACTGTCATCAGCTGTTCGTAAACTATTCGACAACCCTGTACCCTGGAAGATCCGTCTTTCCTCGTTCAAAAGTGCTCATCTTATTACAGTATAATAATGTACCCTGATACCGGGTATGCTTTTTGTATATATATATACTTTCAGTGAGAGAATAGGCTACAGTGCTACTCCACAGGGCTAATAAAAATCTCTACATGATATGATAAAAATTAGCTTTGGGTATGGAAATATTTTGTAATGTGTGCACATCCATATCAGCTGGTCTTTCATCTCGATGCTTGTCATATCCTGCCAGTGCAATAAGTCCAATATTAGTGCAGTGTTTTGTCTTTCAAAGACATTTCCCCCCCACCCCCCTAACCAAGCTTTAGTCAATGACCTTCAAGGTAAATTTAATAAAGTGCTTCCCTTGCCTCCTACCCTTTTTCAAAAGCAAATCTACCAGTTTAAATTCAATTAATAACATGTGTGCATTACTGCAACTCACACCTCTTCTGGAGGAGTTCAGAAGACAAAGGAATCTATATCAATGAGAAAATTAACAAATTAGAAAAAAAAAATAGAATGATACGCTACTTAAAACTTGCAACTTGCAAACAAAAGCAAAAAACTTTGTTTGCCATGATTGCCACCCCACTGACCCCATGCCAGTTCCTAGAGTTCTCAGCTGTTTTCGTTCACCAGACGTGCTCCGTTGATGCCGCGGTATGTGACACGGCTGGGCCGGACCAGCACACCGTAACCCTGGCGGCAGCTGAAGTAGCGACGGCCCCCCACCGAGCCATCGTTCTTGCCCCTGGGGCTGCGCAGCTCCAGTCCAAGCCAAATGCCCGGGGCAAAGTCTGCTGTGCCGAGGTAGCGAATGAATGCCATCTCATTGGCGCTGCTCAGCAGGACCTGCATGCCCAGGTGGAGGCGAACCTGCCCGTCTGAACTGGGCGAGGGGCTGGACCGTCCTGTGCTGCCAGGAAACGAGCCACTACCACCACTCCAACGCCGACGGTGAGGTGTGGAACGGCTCCTTTTTTCGTAAGATGAACCATGGAAATGGAAAAATAAAACGTTTAAAAAAAAAAAGAGAGAGAGATTTGTGGGAATAAACATATGGTGTGTAGGGGTGTAATGGTACAATAAACCCACGGTTCGGTTTGTGCTGCAGTTTTTGGGTCACAACTTCAGTTTTGGTTTGTTTTGTACATCAGGGACAGGAAAAAAATACTACCAATTCCATTGTGCTCTGTATTTTTTGTCTTATTTGCAAAAACAATAATATCAGAAATTTAGGATAACAATATGAAATCAATAAATATTCTTTTAAGGAAAAAGTCTACTAGGACTATTTAAAACAAACATAAAAATACTTTCAGTATTTTCATTAAATCATCAGCTAAGAGTGTTGTTAGATGGGTCTCATACAGTGGATGTGTTTGCAATACATATGTATTGTGTATTGAATAGTTTCGTTTTTTTGGTTCAATTTTACAGCCCTAGTGGTGTGAGATTTTGAAAAGGTAAGTGAGAGATTCATGTGTGGTTGGTGGTTAAAGGATTGATCCTGCATTCCACATTCATTCTCATTATAACCATAATCATGCACTGGCTATTTAACAAAAGCACACTTGTGCTGACTAATACCACTGGTTCTTATCTGTATTGATCCTACTCCTGCTGTGGGGGATTGGGATGAATCTGAAAAAGCACTGGGAAGGAGAAAAGTGGGGGCTGTGTGGAAAATGAGGGAGAGAGAGAGACACACCTGTTAACAGGGCTTTTTCTGCTCGTCTCCTTCGGGGTGGCGATGGCCGATGATGTGCTGAAACTGCGACGGATCGTCCCTGGATGACAATCATATGAGCCTTAGCAAAGCCAAATACTCCCACATGAATACTTACACAGCCATGACCCGCAATCGCTCACAGCGTGACAAATATTATTACAAACTCGCATATTTCAAATCAATTATCTGACTCAAATCAGGCAATGATGGCAGAAGACTCACCACTAAAAGGGCGATTGAGGCGTGATGACGAGAGCTCTGAGAGGCAGTCAACAGATCCATGAATCCTGGAAATAATAAAATGAAAATAACCCGATAATTAGTTATTTTCATAGCCCTACTAATATCTTTCAATACACATAACCTTTAGACATCCTTATTGAGATTTTACAACCTACAGCATAAAACTCAAAAAATCGACTGACATTTACGCAGGGTTTGCTTTGATCCATTGCTCAATCCTTTTCATAACTATCCACAGAGAATGAACTTGGTGTAAATTAATCAGAGCAGACATTCTGAAAATTCATGTAACATGAACAGAATTCTATGACATTTCAGAGTTCATGCACAGTTGAGGGAAATTTGACTGTGCTTGCATTTGACAATTGTCTGTTTTCTGGCAAGTGCTCCAACAAGATGTGAAAAAAAAAAAAAAAACTTCATTTCGGCTGCTTGCACAAGACTACCTGTCCTGCTAAGTAATGTTTTCTTAAGCCGCTATGCGACTGTGATAATGGTCGAACTCTGAAAGCCATTACAAGCCAGACAGCCAATGTTGAGAATGAGCAAAAAGGAGAGAGAAAAGAGAAAAAAAAAAAAAAAACGCTACAAAAAGAAAGAACTCTTATCTTGTTTGCTAAGGGATGTGAGTGGGCAGAGAAACAAAAAAATAGAGAGTGGGGGGAAAAAAGCAAAAGGAAGGCTGTTTGTTTTCCTAATGGGTCCTGATAGCTGCTGACAGGAGAAGAAAAGGAAAGGAGAAACGAGTTGCTGGACAGAGAGAATGTGAGAGATTCTCCATTAGAGAGAAGCCATACTCTTGCCTGAGCATACCGTGTGCCCCTGGGTTAATTAGATAAAAAAAATAAATAACAGAAAGCGAGAAGAAGGGACATGTATGAGGGATGGTGAGCGAGCAGGCAGCCACCTTTTTTTCCCCAAAGAGCAGCTTTTATCTCATGGAGGACATTAAGAGTGGGTCGGGCAAAAAACAACACAAAGACAGTGAGACCGATGAGGAGGGAATTGTGGGGATTTGAACGGGTGGTCTGCATCAAGATGAATCGGCAAAAGAAAATAAACAGATATGCGGAGTGGGTGTAAAGGCTGAAATCATTAATTCAAACTCCCACACTCCTCAAACTCTCTTTTCACGGACATGAATACATTCTTTTTTTTTTTTAAACAAAACATTGTAATGGCATTCACTCAGTTATGACACATTAAGCACTTGCGTCTATGGAGCATTAATGCCTCACCCAATAAAACAAGGTCAATCGTTTTTATCCACTTGCAAAAAATATGGAGTAACAACGAAACAGTAATGTCTTGCAGCAAAGAGAGTGTTCTCTCTTGTTGCTTCATGGCTTGTGAATATGTATGTCAGACAATGCTTTTCCATATCCCGGGATTAAGAGATCTCCAAAAATAGCCATGTTGGCATGTTATGCAGCTGTTGAGTCAACACTTTGTGTAGTGTGCAAGCCTGATCTAATGTGAAGAAATAATAAGGCCTCTGGTGGAATTTGCCTTTGTTCCTGCACTATTTTAATAGGTCAAAGCGAATGCCATGTGGGAGTGGTTCCAACTTACTAACCAGATAAATGAAAAGAGGGCACAGAGATGTAAAGGGTGCAGTGTAAACGTAGGCACAGCAGTCTACTGCAGCCAAGTACGTTCAAACAATACCAGTGAGTGTGTATGACACTGCTAAGTACATCATTTGCAAACTACAGAAAATCCCTTTATCTGAATCTTGGACTGAGATGCATCAAATGCTTATTTACCAAGATCTAGCAGCAAGGAAGCAGCAGTATTCTAGGGCATCAAACAAACAGATCATACAAAACCTGCAGTGTTCAAGGATGGGCTTACGTTTCTGATCTGTGGATTGATCTGCCTCCAAACTAACTTATTTTGGTCCAGAGACCATGTGGTGCACATGATAACATGAGGGAGGGGTGACTCTCATTCCCACTGACCACGCCCCATCACTGCCCTCCCACCCCACATCAAACTAATTCAAATATGTGCCCATGAGTGTCTTTCCTGGCAAATGAAAACAACGAAGAATAAACCAATATCTCACTACTACAACTTCTAAAGCTGCAATAAAATAAACCTATATCTAATGGACAAACATGCATACATACTCATGTGGCTCCACAACATTTTCTTACATACTGTATGCTCTCTTGAGAAAATATTGCCTCATATACATCTCTCTTGCATTATTTTTTACCTTAACAAATGATACATACATATTCATTATCCATAATCCATATTTATTTTCAACGTCCAAAGTGTCTAGCTCATTATTGGCTACCACATTAAATCTAAAAGATGTTGGAAAAGGGCCGCAGGCTTCACATTTGACAACTTTTGAATCTCATTAATCACCAACATAGACGTGCCTGGTTTCTGTACAGAGGGTAAAATCATGCATGTCAACGCTTCCACGAATGATACTGCCATAGAAGCTCATTAGTGCCAGATGTATTGATGAGGGAGATGAAACGCCACCTCCCCCAGCCATGTTCTCTAGATCTAGATGTGGTGCAGGTTTCCAAGACATACTGCTGTTTTTTGTTGTTGTTGTTTTAAATCAGTTTTGATCCTCGAAAAAATTTATTAAGGACACATGTTTGACAAATCTGTTTTTGTTTCTTTGGGTGACCCCTGGCAAGATGAATAATTCATCTTATGAAGGGACTCACCTCTGAACACGTGATGGAGGGGCAAAGACGCCATGTTTAGGTGGGCAGCTGAAGTATCTCACTCCTCCCACAGATCCATCATTCTTACCACTGGGCTTGTCCAGCTCGATGCCCAGCCAGAACCCTGAACAGACAGACAGACAGATCTGAAGTCAAACAAACAGACAGCCAAAAGAGCACTGCCTGATGTTTATAGGACCTATGTGGAGCCAGAAAATTGACTTTAGTGTTTGGCACTGAAAAGAAAAAAGAGCTGGCATTGAAAAACAAGATATTGGTGCTGAAAACACAGTTGAACAAAAAAGCAAAACACTGGCATTGAACAACTGTTAATGAAAAAGTTAGAATATTGGTGGTATATTGATATTGGAAAATAAAAATGTGGGCCTGAAAAAATTTGTGTTGAAGGTTTGAAGACTGGCATCAAAAACGAGGTGAATCAAACACTTGCTCAGTTTTTGACAGTTTATTCAGTGTCTTTTTTCACTGTTTTTCTGTTCATTAGTTTTGTTTTGGGTTTTTTTTTTTTAATAGCATTTTTCTTACGTCACTCTTGGCATTGAAGGGGCACATTTTCAGGGGAAAATGGGCTGATTTGCAAATAACCTGTATATTTTGAGAAGTATGCTGACTGACTCTGACATCCCTTATGCAACTGTGGAAATATGAAAAATGCAACAAAGTGGATGGGAGGAATGCATCAAATCTACCTAGTGTAGTTGGGGAGGTAACATTAATTTCTATTTATTTGATTGATGATTGTCTTTGAGCGGCTGGCCTAGCTGCATCTCCAGCTGGTTTTAACCACTGGAAAGCCTGGAAAGCCAAGCGGCCAGGTTTAATGCAACCAGAAGTGTATTTCACATGTAAAGACATCACTTTATCAAGCGATATTTTAGTGAAGTTACATATTTTTGACGTGTCACTACAGTACAATATAGCCTATCTCTCTCAGTATAACACTGCTGTTGTGTTGGCCTTAAATATATAACATTACATAGCACTTTTACTTTCAGTTATATGGTATTTTAACCTTTAGAAACACATAAGATTAAACTGGAATGGAAACTGAGCTTTAGGAGTCTTTATCCCCACTAGTCAATTGAAAATACCTTACATTTGTGACATGAGGATGCATACACAATGTGAAAAAGAAAAGGACATTTACAATAGAGTGTTCACCTTGAACAAAAAATGCCAACAGAGGATTACTGCATTCAGGACAGAGCAGCAGCCCTCAATTCCCAGAAGCTGAGGTAACGGGGCTTAGCCCGCACTGATTTAAGAGTATCAAAGGAGACTTAAGACTGAAATCCTTTAAAACATGATCTTCAGCAGTTTGAGATACATTTATACTGATTCATATACGACTGACACCTGGTCAAACTACAGACTAAATATTAATCAACACTGTGCTGTTCTCTGTTTGGCCTGAAATATGGCCACCACACACACACACACCTCCACCCTCCCTCCCGCAGTATTTGCTGTCCAACTCCAGGGCTGCCACTGTAATGATTGGTGACTTGGAGTATGCAGTGAAGCCCACATAAGTCCAACTGGAAGGGCTTGATGAATTTTATCATTTTCTCCATGTGTGATTAATTTTACAGTGACAAGTTTAACACAATTATGCAAACAGTGCTGCTGTTTCTCCATGTAGAAATAATAGAAAATGAGTTGGACAGTAACCAGAGGGAGACGCTTCACTTTCACATTCAGATGACACGTGCCTATGACTGATAACCCGATCATTCATTCATTTATTCATGCATGAACGACAATCCTGTGACCTTTGACAAAACTCACTCAGCATTTGAGGAATTAAATAAATAAGAATACAATATCCACAGAGTCAGTTGTCTAACCACTGTTAAAGAAACCACTGATCATCAAGATCCTTGACTTTCTTTTTTTATGCTGTGAAAGAGACACGTTCATGTTCTCAATTCAAGGCAATTTCTTTTAAGATCAAAGGAATCATGAACATGAGAAATCTCTGGTAGGCTGGGCTTTCCATTTAAGTGTGATAAAATGATAAAACAGAAATTTACTGTTAGGTCTCTGCTAATGAAAAGGTTACCTATGCCATGCTCTCATCATAATTCATTTTAAATGGCCAATGAGTAAATGGTGAACAGTTTGCTGATGACTGCGCCCTTTCAAAATACCAGGATGCCTTTAGGATGCCAGCACTAATTATCATTCATTATTTCTGACCTGAAAACAGCTAAGCAAAAAGTTATAATTTATTAAGGTGATACTGAATATTTAAAATAGCCTCTAAAGCCTTGTTGGGCTCTATCCTAAACTCAAAGTACCACAAGCTGCACTTTGATATAGCTGAGCCTTATCCAAGAATGTTTGATCCTCTTGGAGCCCCTAAGTGTTCTGTATTTAATCCTAGGAGTCTAATATTAAACATATTTTACTTTAGTGGGCTAGTAAACCACTCATGTAATTTTCATTGAAGTGTAATTTTAAGTCCCCTGTGAACAATGCTGTACAATTACTGGTAAGTTCAGATTTGGAACCATTCAGTGGGTGGTAGTGTAATGAATCGTATCAGTGTTATTCTTTACCTGCCAACAAGACAAAGATTATTTAATGTTTATAACTGCAGGGGGATTTACAGTTATTACTCTAAACCTCAATCTTCGCAACAACCCGACTGGCCAAACAGCCAGAGTGAGCAAAATATTGAGTGAATTGGAATGCATTTATTGTGCATTTTTATTAATTTCTTTGCAATTTAAAGAGCATTTCATTATGTATGGGTTTAAACCGTAGGTTTGACATTTGCAATAAATCATCTGCTCCTGATATGTCAAGAAATGAGGTTCTACTTGTTCCCACTGATTCAGGTATTTGATGGAAATGCCAGCCAGACAGTACAGATGAAATGCAATGCTGCGGAGCACTGCTCAAATATAAAGTAAGCTGAGAGTGAACACCTCATATATTTGAAGTATGTGTGTCAGTAATGTAATAGTAATATTTCATTGTAAATGCAACTCTACTGTCAGATATTCATGGAAAGGTTGTCAATTTTAACATCTAACCTGGAGCAAAGCTTGTTTTGCCATAGAATTGGACCACACCAGTTCTCTGGCCCACCACCAGCACCCTCTCCCCAAGGCGCACCTCAGGCCCTTCACACACAGAGCTTCCAGCTGAAGGAGTTCGGCTTCGGGGACCTGGGAGGGACATAATGAATTAAAGTTCAAGTTTACTCCTCTGTAATAGTAACTAGCTTCACTTTGATCTGATTTTATCTATCTAATCCTGTGAAAAAAATAAAAACCTGAACTGATGGTGAGTTTCATTAAATCTGATGAGATAAGTGCAGACCTGCAGTAGTAAGCATGGGGGTGCCAGGAGATGAGCGGAGGGCCGGTGAGGGTGTAGTTCTGGCACTTGGGGAAACACGTTCCCGTCGCTGCCTGGCAAGAGGGCGCTGCCTTGGCAGTGGACGAGTTCGAGCAGCTGGCCCATGCCGGGAATCCAGTGAGGAAGACGAAGAGGAGAGAGAGTGAGAGAGAACACCTGTGGTGAAAACGAAAGGGAGGTAGGAGTGAGCTGAGAAGCACAAAGCAGGAAATTCAATGAAAGGTCTCTACAAAATAGTGGCAAAATCTACAGTAAACAAGGGACTTACAGCCGAGGATTTAGATCAATTAAATGTGGTTGTGAGAGGACATGCCAGCTACACACTAGACAACAAAAAAGGGCTTAAACAGATGAGACTTATCCACCTCTGCTACCACACTGCACACACTATGTGCCACCCATCTTAATACCAAACCCGCCATCATTCCATTCACGCATAAATCAGGAACTTATGCCATTCCCTGGACAAGACACATCTTATTTATTTTTCTATTTATTCTTCAGAATGTGAAATGTGTGGCACCCTTTTGCACATTCTTCCCCCTGTTCCATTTCAGACCTCTACCTAAGAAACAGTGTCAAATTAATCTAAGGCAGCAAAAAGCAAGTGAGCGCTATCTCTCAGCTTGCTCTATTACAAAGGTCCAACAAGGGGCCAACATTCTAATTTCCCCCAACTTCAGGGAATGAGATGGAGGAGGGGGCTGCCCAATTTCACTCTTAAGAAGCCATTTGGAAGCAGGACCTCATTAAGCTTTTAACTTTTGTAGACCTTCACAGGCCATAAGTTCATTAAGTGTCCAACTCTCAGAGGCTAATTGATTAAATCCGTGCCAAAGGGCTTTAAGACAAAGGGAAGATTCAGCTCTAAACAAATTGGAATGCAGACAATGAGGGGAAAAAAAAAACACTGTACCTATGCCAAAAGCAGGTCTCAACAGTGGGCAATTACTAATTGGGCTCCTAAAGGGATATGAGACACACAAAAATAATGCTGCTGATTCTGTCAATTCTATTTGATCTCATCAATCCCTCATTACATGAATTGATCACTGCTTTCTGTGGCTTTGGTTTGATGAACGAAAAACTTTTTTTACTGCAAGCATGCCGTGTTTGCTGTACTGTAACTTCCTTGTTGTGACCAATATTTGGAATTCAGATTCTGTGCAACTGCCTGCCACTTTAGAGACATGTGTTTCCATGCCAATTAGATCTACTTTATCTGTATCTTAAACCAGGCTACAGTGGTAAAAGTGGGGTCTTTTTGTTTTTTTCTCCTTCTTTAAAGAGGCATTGCTGTTCCTGCTGGTTTGCTCACGAATGGATATCAATTTTGGGTTTAGGTATTAAGGTGCACCAATTATCAGAGACAGGACATGCTGTGGAGTATGCAGAACCAAGATGGCAGCAATAAATTCCAACAGTTTCAAACCAAGTGCAATTATCCCAAATACTGCCGACTTACTCCCACTTTACCCCTTCTCTGATATCCAGTGCATCAAAGCCCATTCAGCTGTAACTGCAGTACCTGTTTTTGTCCCTGAGGCGTCTCCTTCAGTGCCCTGATTGGGACCAGGTGGGCTTTTTTGTTTATCAGGTGTTGTGTTTTTGACAGATGGAGACAAACCTTTCCACCCAGACACACAGAAAAAAGAGACACATTGACTACTTTTTATGCACAGATTAGTACTCATCTCAATCAGATAGCTTAGGTATTCTGATCAGGAGATGATGTAAAAATTGTATTTTTGACAACTGAAAATAACTCGTGTAAAATAAGCCAATTAATCTTTTTGTCAATATAATGTATGTTGTGGAGTGTTTTAATGATTTGCTTGTGTGTAATTTGATGCCTTGGAGAGGCCAAAGACAAATTTCCACTAAAGTGGACAATAAAGTCAATCTAATCTAATCTAATCTAATCTAAAAAATAATACTTTTTGTAGTTGAGATGTTGCATTTGCCATTACAATGCTATAGGGCGCAACACCTGCATTTGTGAGAGAACATTGATATTCTGGTTACCAAAAAAAGTCTAATCTAAAACAGCAATTTCACCTAAATGCCACCAAAATAGGAGCAGTGGTTTGCATATAAAAGTAGCCATCCAAAACAAGAGAACAAATTCACAAAATGGGACATATTTACAAAAAAAAAAAAAAAAAAAAAAAAAAAAACAATCTGTAGGGAAATACAGTTTATACAAATTATAAAGTTTGGAGAAATAAATATAATTTCTGAATAAAAGAAAACTGATAAGAGAGTAAGCACTGAAACAGTGTGAGAAAGATTAAATAAAAAGGATAGGGACAGAAAAACAAAAAGATGAAACACAAGAGACACTGAAGAAATGCAAACGAATGGGAGTAAGACATTGCAGTGCAGCAACAAAACAAGTCTTCATGAAAGACATTTTTTCATGATTGAACTGATCCTCTCTATGCTACCCCAACACAGATTAAAAACAATAAAGTGCTGAGACAAGCGGTTGCTCCCACCCAGTGACACTGAATAGAAAAATAAGCTTAAAAAGACACCGACTCAAACAGCACACAATAAGAAATAAAATTTCATACAAGAGTCAACAGATAATTAGGTTCCTTAACTAACGACACAGCACTAAGGCTTCACCTTCACAATTGGCGAGCTTATCAAACCTTCTGTTGACTCATATCATAAATCTACTGCACAGATGACAAAAGATGCGTGAAGGTTGATTTTTAATAGACAAAATAATCATCAATCTCCACATGACCAAACAGACTTAGACATATGATAAGTGTTTGTACAGTGTCATAGGAGAATGTAATATACCTGTCAGATGCTTATAATCCAACAGTAAAATGTTTAATCACCTCTAATGGAGATGCAATTTATACATAATAAATCTGCCAAAGACACCACTTCACATTACATTTGATTCATTAATATGCCACTTAAGTCAATGCTTTATATTGTGAATGAAAAACAGCCGACAGATTTTTAAAAGGCTTCTCAAATCAGTCGGGTGGTTACTGACTGTCATTTCAGCTCACATTTAGAAGGAGTTAGTAAACCTTCTCGGAGGCATAGTTGTCTCTTGCCTTTGAACTCCATCAAGGAGGCTACATTCAAACTCAAAATACCAACATTTCTTGTTGCTTGACCTTTCGCTTGCAGGGACCTCCTGGCTTTATCTATCCCTTCCACGCACTGATGTTCACTAGAAGTGACAGACTGCAGTAAAGACTGAGGCTTTGTGGATCAACCAGTGGCGCTTTGTGAGCGCTGTCTATGTTCTCACTGCCCTTTGAGGCCTGTGCTCCAGTTGACACACTCTAATAGGGGCTAGGCTAGTGCTCTGTTGTGTCTGTCGCTCCTGGTTAGCAAGATGAGATGGTTCCACAATGACCCATCTGATTCATAGAGCACATGAATGAGCTCTCAGCCACACTGGTTCGATGGGACGCCAAAACATAGGTGGCTGGGAGAGTCTGTGCGTCTAAGTGTCTGACAAAGACCCTGAAAAGTGCTCGGTCATAAATTAGTCTGCTTCCTGGATAACATGGAGGTGCTGACACACACGCCCTCACAACGCCACACATACACACTCACACATCTTGTGATAAATGGCTGCCTGGCTGTTCAGCCTGTCTATGTCCTAGTTATTAAACCCTGCTTAATTGGACTATCAATCACGGAATTCCATAGGCCACTCAGGTCCGCTATTCCACTCACGTCCAAACAATTGGCCTTCAAAAGCACTGAATATTACACCTCCACAATAAAGCTGTAAACCCTATAGGGTGCAACATCTGCAAAAACCTACCAGGATAGGGTCCCTAAAATGTACTGAGATGAATGGAATCTATTACAAGTCAACATCGAGTTGGGGATCTGGGCATCCAAGGACTGTGAAAGCAAGGCCTTGTCAGTGGCAAAATTTATGCATTATCCTTTGGCGCCGTTTCAGAATCCACTTTTCAAAGCATTCTAAAAAGATTAATACGAGGACCCGGATGCCATAAATCCCACCATGCAGTGACATGACTCACACAGGTTATGAAACTTGAGAAAGCCTCTTTTTGGCACAAATGAGGCCATCAGCTGCTGTCGTGACTCAGGGCTCCATACTGGGCTTTTATAGGAGCTGTCAGAGGGGGAATATCAGGTAAATAGAATGATTGTGTCCCCACCACAACAACTACAAAACAGCAAGAATGGAAACTGTAACAATCCTCAGATGACTCAATTCTGATGCTTCTACCCAAACAAAATTTTCCAATCAATTCAGACTACATGCTATTAACGTGTTCAAGGGCAATGTCAATACTGCTGTTTTACTGTAAATGAAATTAAGATTTTTTATAACTATATGTTTTGCTGTACATTTGATGAGGACTTTGGTTATAAGAGGGAAAGGCAGGGGGAAAGGGGGCCGGAACACCTCATTATCTACATTCTGTCAGGCATTGTGGTGATCCAGTTGGTGAGGCATAGGGTCCTGTTGACACTTTTTCTGTTATTTCCAAAAAAAAAAAAAAATCACCTCCATGGAGAAACACAGGCCACCATTTCCATTGTCCCAAACCCATCCATGTGAGGAGTGATTTCTTTGGCCAATGTGGCATATTGCAAAGGGTTTGAACATTTTATCAGACTAATGTTGTTACTCCTGGGCGTTTGCACAGGTACAGGAGAAGGTGCTTTCTTTTGATTGTCCCTGTGATGTGTGGTCTTTAATAACACATTAATGTGCAGTGGTCTCCTCAAGGGGATTGTATAATGAGATTAACTATGACATGAGGAAAATGGCTTCCCCCGGTGACACCTTTTCCACCTACGCTCGCCAAGTTCACTCACTTCCTTGCCTCTGGGGCCCTGTGGGCTATTCAGTTTCTCTGTCTTTTACAGTTTTGACCATGACTAAATTCTTATAACGCAATATATTTGATTTACTTTGTGATAAAGTTCTGCAGGTATATTCAACCTCCACAAAAAGTCAAAGACCCAAACCTCCCCAAGCTCTGACCTATAACATTAACTCAACCCGGCAGGACCTGAGTACAGCTTTCATCACAAGAATAGAATCGAACCGAGCAGAGTTCAGCCACCCTCCATTCACTAAGGTCCAAGCCTGTTTTATTTCCGAAACGAACATGTCCTTTTTACATCTTGACTGGAAGTCATAGGCATTTATGATCATGATGACCTGCTGTGCCTCTGGTTCATTACCTGTATTAATCTTGGAGGTGATTCGGGACAGGTCAATACGACGAGGTGGGCGTACAGGTGTGGAGGACTTTATGGTGCTGGTTTTACGCTTCTCTGAGGGTTTGCTTATCTTAGAGAGCGGAGCAAAAATTCCTGTGGGAGAAAAACATGAGAAACAGATCTGAGACAATGAGGGAGCGAAAAGATTATGGGTTAAGATTATGGGAAAAGAATTACTTGGAGAAAAAAATTACAGCAGAAAAGAAAGCGTCTCATTTGAAAATGTCAACTTCACTGTGGTTGACACAAGAGAAATTAACCTTGCAGGGGTTAGGAAAGATACACAACTAAAAAAAGCCCCATTTGTCAAAAAAAAGTCCTATAAACTCAGTAATGGAACAAATATACTGAGTATGTGGGTGGTTCGGACTGTTTGAACTGCTAAGTGCTTCTGGGTTGTAGCATGACCTACCATGTTTGATTCGACAAGTGAAATACTGAACTCCTGCTACTGAGCCATCATTTTTTCCCTCTGGTTGGTCCAGCTCCACACCTGCCCAGAGGCCTCCAGAAAACTCAGTGCTGCCGCAGAAGCGCAGGGTGCCTACCTGGGTGGACACAAATATTCACAGCACAAGGTCAAAATCAGGATAATGAACAAGGTTAGACACTTAATAGGATTTTCAAAACGCAGCATGAAACAAATGAGCACAAAATCAGGGGACAGAGATGATGGACTGGCCAGCAGGTTGTGCAGATCGCATGGCAATCATACCCTTTCAAAAAGTATGTTAGTTTATCTCCTTATGAAAATAAGTGTGAAGTCATTACATGTTCATTCAAAATGCTGCGCAGTATGGCAAGGGCAGCCCCACTATCAGACACTCAACCATAATTTGATGTGCCTAGATTTATGAAACCAACAAAACAGAGAAATAATTAAAAGGAAAATAGAGATCAAAGTGTGAAAGTGCACCAAAGAGCACAGGGGAGATAATATGGTTTTGATTAGCCAATCTGCAGAACTCGACGCTTTGCGATTTCGCTCTCAGTGTGACGCGAGAATTCATTAATGGCTCATTCTTTCAGATGCAATGTCCGACTGTGCTGGAATGAAGGGAGTATTTTGTTGTGTGTGTCTACATGTCCATTACTTCATCTGTGTGTGTGCGCGTGTGTGTGCATGCACGTGTGTACACAATGGGGCTCTCAGTAAAGCAAGAACACATTGCACACAGCATGTAATGAAAGTCACCATGCCTGCAATATCTGACTTTTCCTTTTAAATGCACTATTGTCACATTTTTTGAGATCTAAAAAAAAAAAAAAAAAAAAAAAAAAAAAAAAAGTTCAGTGCAATTAAAAATAGAAATGTGGCAAAGCTCTGTGGTAGGATTTCAACAGAACAAATTGCCTTGTGCCTAAATTTATACTTGTAAGAGAAACACCAAACAAAAGCTCCAGCAGGTAATGGTGGCCCCAGATGGCAGCAAGTAACCAATTCAAAAGTTGATCTTCCAAATCCCGCAAATCATGTCACATGTGCTCATGTTTACCAACTCGGATGGTTGATGATTGCCTTATAGCAGAGGTGTTGAACACACAACCTGCCAGGTGGTCCAGTTCAGCCTGTGCAATGATATTCAACATGCGGAAATCTAAATAAAGAATTTTTGATGTTAAATTCTTACAAAAGGAATTATTCATTTACTAAAATTACTACTTTCTAGTTGTTATTACTACTTTCTTTTTTTGTGATTTAGGTTGATAAGACAGGTGTTAATCTAGATTTTTCAGTAAAATTCTTGCCTAGTGCAGCTTTATGATAAGATGGAAGATGAAGGATTAATGACTGTATGCTGTGAGGGAACAACCCCCTGCCCTTTTACAGTGAGCCCTCATGCACCTTCTGACCAGCAATCACTACACGGTCACCCAGTCGGATTCCCATGGTGGCGAGCTGTGCCCGGGCCTTATCTGAGAGAACAGGAGGGGACTGAGCTGGCAGGTTGAGGGGCAGGGGAGAGCTGGGCCTAGGCAGAGCCTCTCTCAGGAGAGTCCGAAGCTCTTTGGCCACAGTGGCTGCATCTGCCATCTCCAAGGGCATGTCTAGGGGATCAGGCACTACGTCTGCTGGGCACTGCCCTTTTTCATTCTGTAGGGAGAGACAGGATAAAAGAGACACACAACCATGAATTGATCAAGAAAAAGAGAGGGAGTTGTCAAATGTCAGTATGTCAAATAAAATTTAAGATATCATGACTGGTAAATATCAAATCATCTATCAACCAACATGATAGACTGCAAGAACATCAAACAGTAAACATGAATGATTTTTGTTCCTCTAAAAAAAAAAAAAAAGTGCAGTGCAATAACTTGTGAAGCAACGATGCTGGCCTTAACAGAATCTTTAATCTCATCTATGCTCTCAGAACAAAATCCCCCATTGGTGCATTTGAAAGCAGCTGATCAGTAGGCATACAACATGGGAGTTAAGTCAAGTGGCTCAAAGAAACGACTGTCAGTGAGAGTTGAGACAGAGTCAGCGAGCTGAAGCGTCAGGGGAGGCAGGAGGCAGGAGGAGATGGCTGCGGAGGCGTGACAGACGAAGGAGCTCATTCGGCACTGCGCTGGAGTAATTGGGGCACACTCATGCTCACCATCCCCTCCAGCAGCAGCATGAGTGGTTCTTTATGAAACATCAAAAGGAACTTGCTTTCCACTGCCAAGGCTGTCTTACACATGTTGTAACACTGGGCTAATGCACAAACTACTTGTAATTTATTGACTGACTTGAATGGATGCACTTGTGTTGGTATGCATTTCTACCTTTGTGTGTAATCTTTTGTTACAATATTTGACAAGAACAAAAAGGTGGAAATTCAGTGTTAATTATCTGTGTGGTAAAAGCCCAACAACTGTGCCTGCAGCTGTTGGTGCATTCTACTGTTGACTGTCACCATTAAGGCATTGTGAAGGCATTCCATTATATATTATACCTTCTCAAATGATCAGTCAGGCACTTAATAGCTATGGGAGGAATGTGTGGGTGGTTAAGATGTTTCCATTTTCTCCAGTTCTTCATCATGGTATAGGCTAACTCTCATTTACAGAAAACCTTGCATCATGGAAACTATACATGGTTTCTTTTTCTTCTGCCTGCACATTTGAAATATGTCAGATTTCAGCAATGTCGCAGCGTGTTTAACTCAGACTGTCATTCTATACATCTATTTGAATGAGTTAGTAAACATTTTGGTGTAAAACTCTGGAAGGATGGTCATATGATGAACATCCAGTCAGAATTTTACGTATCAATGAACAATATGTATATAACATTTCATCTTACTGGATTTATCATTTGTTAGGGTTATGTCTACAGCATGAATGGCTAACATTAGCTTTGTACATGAGATCGACTATGGGCACTAGATGAGTTACACCACTTGCTAACTTTTGGCTCAGTGATGTTTGATTATCTCCACCAATGACGATCAAAATGAGTCTCATCTGTGCAACAGGGGTAACCACACTTCTCACCAGGATTTCAACATGCCATGCAAGTAAATCATTGCTTTACCTGATAAAATGGAGTAATAACTAATTACAGACAGCTGACAACCAATCCAGGCCCTGACTCACCTGCCGCCCATGTGAGACTCACTCTGATTGGTGAGATAATCATAAGTCACTGTGTGAATTGAACAGTTTCAGAGAGAGTTTTGAAAACAACTGAGATC